>NC_067144.1:70032357-70332357 GCF_903995435.1 Acomys russatus | reverse complement strand
GAATCTTGTTTTCATTGTGTTTCACATCTTTTCAACTGCCTGTTGACCTTTTGTTTACTTTCTTTGGAAAAGTGGTTATTCATACCTTTCCCCACTTTTTAGTTGAATTATCTTGTCATTGTTGACTTGCAAGCACTGTGCCCGGCTGTTTTCTGTGGGTAAATGGAACAGTTTCGGTCTACCATGCATCTGGTCCTCCTTTTCCTTCCAAGCTTAAAGGATATAGAAATTCTTCCAGATTATGAACAACTGAGGAAATGTGTGAGGCCTGACACTCTACCCACAAGTAAAAACCACATAATGCTTCCTATTGTTGTCTTAAAGTCCACACTTGAGGCGTAAATTGCAGGCAAGACCGTCTTTCTTACGCAGCGTTTGCTATATACCGAGGCTCTGTGCTAACTGCTTGACCACCTTTCCAACAATCTCGCCTGACAAGAATGCCAACAATCCTGTTGGTGCGGCAGAGACAGAGTTAGACATGTCATGGCTGCAAGAGTGCTACACAATTTCATCACCCTACGTACGACCTCTCAAGATTGAAATGGTAACACATTTTGCCGCACTGCTTAAAATTAAGTCTGTTTTGGAAAATACTAATAGCTATATTGCTGGCATGTCATTTTTAGGTGCCAACACCCTCATCTGCACAAACCTTTTAAGTAAAGTGTTGGTTTTACATTCAAGTTAGATCTCTCTGTGTGTCACACAAACCCCAAACAGATGAGTGAGTCACCCTGATTTAGACCTTTACTAATATTTCTGAACCAGATAAAAGACTATTCAGGAAGGTATAACTCAACAGTACCAAGATCGCCCCATTTATACTCCCAACAACAATTGCAAAAGGTTCCAGTTGCCTGACAAGCCAGAGATCAAGGGTCCATCTAACAACTCCCCAAATTTACAATACAGTACAATACATATCAGTAATGGCTTTGGAAACAGAATCTAGAAGAGCGTGTACTTAAGAAGAAATCTAAAACCATGAGAAAATCAATAGGAAATTGGTTCAATAAAGCTAGATTTTAGTATCATCTTCTGAGCAGTACTTACAGGCACACATGTCAGGGACACCTAGCCCTACCAAAAGCACCACAAGACTCAGGGGACTCAGAATGTGAAAGAACGCGTTGCGACCTCTGAAGCTATGACTTCCCAACATTTTCTGTTCCTTCTAGAACTAAGAGGTCAGCTAAAGCCCTGAATTGTATTTACACTCACAAAAAGTACATTATACCAAGTCTTGTTTCATGGTATTATAATATTATAATTTAGGTAAATAATTTACGTAAATAAGTATGTTTTGCTTTGTTTTTTATTTGAGTTCAGCTGCCCAACAGTCTACTTATAAAGTCTATTATAAATTACGGTTCTGGTTCCTCACCTATAACATAAGGGCCCTACCTTCTGTTTATCTAATAGGATAATGGGAAATGAGACCGTGCACGTGAGAAACATCTGGGGGTGCAAAGCTCGTGCCTGGGGAGTCAGGGTCAGTAATACTAGAAGCTCTCCACAGAAGCCTCCGTTCTTTACCTAAGATCACTTATCTGATGGATTCAGTGGCATAAGCCCCAGACTCCAGATGGTATCAGGTATTGAAGGAATGTCTCTCAGTCTCTGGATATGGGGTGCTCACTTTAATCCCAGCACTGGTGAGGCAGAGGCAGGCAGCAGATATCTGAGTTCAAGGCCAGCCTATCTACAGAGTGAGTTCCGGGACAGACAGCCAAAACTACATAGAGAGACCTTATCTCAAAACCCCAAACCAAAAACAAGTCTCCTGTGGCTGAAGAGATGTCTGAGTGGTTAGGAGCACTTGTTGTTCCTCCACAGGATCAGAGTTCGGCTCCTGGCATCCATGTCAGGCAAGTCATGAGTGTCTGTTACTCCAGCTCCAGGGCAACCAACACCTCTGGCCTCTACAGGCACCAGTATTCACATGCACACACTCACATGCAGGCACACACAAATAACTTGAAATAATAAAAATAAGTATGCTTTTAAAAGAAATGCCTCCCTAGGTCTTGTGTTCAAGCTTTTGTCCCCAGCTGGACAAAGAAATTTAAGAGGTGGGTCACTTGATAGACATCTTGTCCCCAGTTAGTCTCGCTCCCTGAGTCAGCTCTCTGCTATGCGAGAGCTGCTCTGCTTCACCACCTGTTCCTGACATGATATTCAGCTTTGCCTCACAGACCCTGTATGTAGCCATGGACTGAGCCCTCCAAAGCCATGAGCAAAAATCAACCTTATTTCCTCTTAAACAGTTTCTCTTAGGTAACAAGCTGGGGATGCCTCGTGAATAGGAAGATTAAAATCAGTTCTTGGAAAGAATCAACAATCATTTCCTCAACTTAACCTAAACACACACACACACACACACACATGCGCGCTCGCAAACGAGCACACAGCTGAAGAGCAGTCTCAGTGGTTAAGAATACTCACGTTCCCATCGTATCACACACACGAATGAGTGGCTCACAGCTGCTTATAGCCCTGTTTTCAGGGGCTCTAGCACCTTAGCCTAGCTTCTGTGGACAATTCAGACATGGTGTACATACATATACATAAATAAAAATAAACTTTTAGAAAAACTGTAGAAGCTCAATACCTTCTAAGTTAATTAAAAGTATAATTGAAAACAAATGAGTTTAAACACAGATTTCCAAGAGCAGTGGACAATGACTCCCTGAGAATATATGGGTTATTAAATAAAATCTCAGTACCAGGCATGAGAAACCTCCCTACGGTATACCAACCAGGAAGGCCTCCGCAGGATGTGGCTGCCTAACAGACCTAGATGGTAACACTCTACTGCTGACAGCATAACACACTCTGGTAGCAGAACAAAGAGAAATCGATCAAGCTGAAACTGACATGAAAACATCCTCCCTGCTGATTAGCTGTCATAGGAAAGTACTACATAGGCCACTGGAAGAGAAAACACATCAACATTCTCCCCACAGCCAACCCTGCATACTACACACAATACTAACCTGCCAGGCAAGATGTGCCCACTGCTGCGATAGTGGCATGGAAGTTATAAAAGCAACCAACTCCTTTTGGATTGGATTAGAGGCCTGTTCCACAGAAAGGAATTCTGGCTTGGTACTAGAAACTTAATCAAAAGCCCACAGGTTAGAGGCCACACACCCTGGGGATGAACCTCCTCCTACTATTTTACTAAATGGCATGCTGCCAAACTGCCTTCTTATTCTTAGGGCCTGGAGAGATGGCTCAGCAGCTAAGAGCACTGGCTGCTCTTCCAGAGAATGAGTGCAATCCCCAGCACCACACGGTGGCTCACAGCTGTCTGCAACTCTAGTTCCAGGGGATCCGCCACATTCCTCTGTGCTCTAAAACCAGGCACACACACAGCTCACAGCATTCACGCAGGCAAAACGCCTATACACATGAAGTAAACTAATTTAAAAATAAGTGCTCATGCTTATACTCATGGGCCAGTGCTGCCTTCACCAATGGCCAGGAAAGCAGTGGCCACAACTGGTCAAAGGGCTAAACATAAGTGTCTATTGAATGTTCCACCCTAAAGGGGCATCTGTATGAAAGCCCAGCCCAAAGGCTCAGAGAGCACCACAGGAAAGGGACAGAAAGCATGTAAGAGCCATAGGATGGGGAAATATCATGGATTGCGGTGCTAAGGGCATGATATGGCCCCTGAACCCTGTAGTCTCTGCAGCTATTACCTGCAGAAGAATAAGTCAACAAAATTGGTGGTCATCTTTCCAGCAGGCAACACTAACTAAACACAGAGGTTTATTAACAACAACAACAACAACAAAAATGGGAGGATGTGAAGGAGGGAGGGGAATGTGTTGTGGATGCTTGGGGACACGGGAAGGAGGAACTGGGAGCACATATGACCAAGATGCACCGCTGACATGTAGGAAATTGTCCAAGAATAAATGAGATATTTTAAAGTTTATTCTTAACAGCATAGGCTCTTATAGATGTCCTGTATCAGACTGAAGAAGTTCTACCAAATTTGATGAAGTTTTATCATAAATGGATGCTGAATTTTCTCAAAAAGAACTGTTTGAAAGAGTTGATATAATCATATAGTTTTTCTACATTAACATGTGAGTGTGATACACCGCATTGGTTGTTTTTTCAAATACTGAACCAGTCTTAAATCCTGGAATAACCTCCTTTTGACATATATATATATGAACATATACAAGACTGTCAATCATAAAGGCTTTCCTGTAGTGTTGGAACTACAGGACTGCAAACAGAAGCCAGAGACTACCAAGAAACCTTCAGCAGGAGATGTCCCCTGAAGCTCAGCACTGAGAGTCACAGGAAAGGGCTTGCAGCTGAGGCAGGGACAGGGGCTTTCTCCTCAACACTGCTCAGCTCAGCCCCAGCCGATGTGTCAGGCACACAGCAGGAACAGCCAAAGGAAGTGGTACAAGGAACTTGCTAGGATGACAAACCTAAGGACACAGCTCATTGCAGAGTACTTGCCTAGATGGGCAAGCCCTGGACTCGCTACCCTAAGCAGCCAATAACAACAAAGGGAAGAAAGAAAAAAAGCACGGGCAGGGAGCCGTGCAAAAAGACAAAAGGGCATTTTTAAAGTGCAGATATTAGGAGAAGTGGGATTCTGAGAAAGAGATGGCCAAGTAGAAAACTAGAGTAGAGACAGAACACAAAGCTGTTTGTATAGATTTTACACTAAAGGTGACGATTCTCAAAGTACAGAATGTGGATTCCAGGGCCTCCCAAAACCTTTCCAAGGAGTGAAGTTACTAGGACAATACTACTCAAACAGTACTTGCTATTTCTTTGTGTTTATATTCTCAAAAGGAAAAATAATGCTAATGTTAACTACTGCTGTCTTTACAGTGCAGCAGGCCAAACTGTGCTGGGACCACTATCTCTTTCACTGTATCCTATACTTAATTTTCTTAAAAGCCATGCTCACATGAGAATATTCTTAATGATCATGAAATACTTATTTATCAAGCCCGGCTTACATATACATTTAATATTCTTGTTGCTGAGTATTTAAAAGCACTTCCATTCGTGGCAAACAGAACTGCGATGCCTTAAGCAAAAGCACACGCAGCCATTTGACTCACTAAACAAGCTGCCTGGCTGGTCTTCTTCACTGAATATAGCTTTTGTTAGTTTTAATGACAGCAGAAAAACCAGTTATTATTCTGAATTATTTGATTAATGGTTTCTAAGGAATACAGTGGGCCTGACCCTTTAAAAAAAAAAAAAAAAAAGCTGTGGGGGAGGTGGGCTTATTTGGTAAATAGCTGCCTTGTTAGACCTGAATTCAATCCTTAAAATTGAATCCTTAAAATTAAAACTTAATTAATTAATCCTGGGGCTGGAGAGAAGGCTCGGCAGTTAAGAGCACTTGCTGCTTTGACGGAGACTAGAAGTTCAACTCCCACCCAGCACACAGCACTGGAGGCTCTGTGGGATGGAAGGCCTCAGCGAGCACCCACACTCACGTGCACATACACACACGGAAGGCGGCTCAGAAGGCAAAGCACTTGTTGCACACACAAGCTTGATAACCTGAGTTCAGTGCCAGCAACCCAAGGTGGAAGGAGAAAAAGAAATGGCTCCCCAAAACCATTCTTTGATTTCCATACACTTTCTGTGGCACACACAAAACCAAGTTCACATGCACACACAGGGTAATAATTTTAATTTTTTTGTTTAGAATTAGTTACGTATGTGAGTGTTTGCTCCCGTGCATATGGACCACATGTGCGCTGGTACCCTCAAACATCTAAAAGCACTGGATCCCCTAGAACTGGAGTTACCGATGGTTGTAAAGCCCCCATTGGAGCCAGTGTGGCCTACACGTTAAGGCCTCAGTCCCAAAAGACTGCTCCCACTTCACATGCCAGCCCTCACGTAACGCGTACACCAAGTCCCCATCTGCCAGACAGAAGAGGTCCCTGCCTGCCTCGTCAAGGGCCGTGACTCACAAGAGTCACAGAACGCAGGAAACGGCTATATCTGACGAGCGGCCCACTGGAACAGATGTGGTATGGGGGTGGGGGGGCGTCACTGCTGCGGCTGGGAATGCGGGCCCACCTTCCCACACCTGCCGTCTATCAGAGCAGAACTCCCCAAGCCTCTCCATTCCAGAGTTTTCACCTGGAACCCTACTATGTAGGCATGACGGACCAAGTCACTGTGACTGTATCCAACTTCCATGGTCTCTCCTTGGAGGTGGTGGATGGTTGGCAGCCCAACCACACCGGCCCCTGGCTATGTAGATAGCCCTCTAACCCAGCCACAGGCTGAGGCACTTGGCATAAACTACTCCACCAAGAAACACACATGCTAAAGGAAGGCTACCGATGAGAATCACGGGACACAGGGTCAGGAGGGCACAGCTGAGCCAAGGACAAGGAAGGCTTACAAGACAGGAAGACAGAAAAAGAAAACAGAGAAAATGAGTACCATCAGATTTCAGCTTGCAGAAGCACAGTGGAGCCCCAGCATGCTTAGGCTCTCTGCCTCCTTCCTGGTGACGGTGGCCTTCTAGTTAAACATACTGTGCTCTTTTAAGACACAGAAGCAGCTCACATGCTGATTCCTTGGCTGGGAAAACAGTTTCCCCCTTCCCTGATGAACTTACGTATGCACTTCAGAAGGCGAGTTGAGGCAGGGACCCCCAAACATTAGGTCCTCCTGAGCACTTTCTTTTCGGCACCTGCAACAGCTGGGAATCACTTATTTATGTTTGCTGTTTATCTGCCCCACTGGAATACAAATAGAGTAAGGACAGGGACCCTGTCAGTACTGTCCTTGCTTCTGCCACACCACCTGGCACACAGCAGCCAAGCAGGGCATGGTCTGGCTCGGCAGAGGGAACAGGCATGAAGGGGTGGGACCAAGCCTCAGGAGGAGACAAGCCAGGACAGCACCTAGCACACAGACCAGGGACCGGTCAGTTACCTCCCTCCTCTTTTCATCTGTAGGCACAAAACTAATGTGTGAGAGATGTATTCACAGGAGCTACCGGAGGGGAGGACAGAAGGCAGAGGCTGCCCTGAGAGGGAAGGTCCTTGGGACTTGAGGAAAGGCACCAAATTTGGTGTGAAATCTGAAGGGCTTCAAGAAAGCTTACACAGCTAACTGAAGGGCAAAGGTCTTAGGTTGTACGGTTTTCTCCAGTGGACTTTTAGCAGCACAAATACAGGAAACAGAACCCAGATAGTGGGGTGGGCCTAGGAATGAACATTTGTAGGACTGAAATACAAAGCAGGGGACAGAGTGGAAATGGAACAACCAGTTTTGAGGTCCCAGATGTACAAGGAAGGAAATGTCACTAATAGGGAGCTGACAGCCCATGGTAAAGGGAAAGATCAATTCAGAAACTGTCATAGTCAAGTGTGAAGTAAATGACTTAATAAAGTAATTTATAAATATTTATAAAGTAAAAATTATGTATAATTATAAATGACATATTTATAAAGTAAAAAATTAAATACAACATTTTCTAAGATATTACAAGCTCTTCCCAGATACTTTCAATAGTGTTCTTGGAACAGGAAAAAACATTTTTAAACAGGCTCATGGCCTTCTGAAAAAGGTCGAGTAGTGCTTTCTCCCTCCCTCTCTCTCTCCTGGAGTCTGACAAAAAACACCGACATCACGGGCAGTACTCTCAGCCTTCTCCAGAGTGCACACATGGTTCCAGCAGTTCCAGGCGGAACCATAAGTTAAGAATCCCGTAAGTAAGAGCCAAAGATAACGCAAGCAATGCCCCTTTAAAACTGGGGGCCAGAGAGGTCATCTAGGAGTGTCTGCAATTACAGAAGCCGTTCAGTTTGAGGCTTGGGACATGGCACTGCTGGGGACAGAGACAGGAAGGTCACTGGGGCTTCCTGGCCACCTGCCTAGCTCTAAGTTCAGCAAGAGACCCTGGCTAAAGAGACTAATGTGGAAGAATAAGTCACATCCTCCTCTACATGCACACACATGCGCGCGTGTGCACACACACACACTTTAAATTTGTTTTAGAAAACAAGGAAGAATAAAGAAAAAAGTAGCTAAAACTGGGTGAACTGCAATTCTAAATCTTTCTGTCCAGTAATTTTCCTGGTCTTTATTAAGCAAAATGATTGCCTGTCTGCAATAAGTGAGTGAATTGTAAGCATGCACCACAAAAGCCAACAATATTTTCACCTCATATTAGCTGAAAATTGATAAGCCTTTGTGTACTTGAGATTACAAGCAGGCAAGGCACCAAACACAGACCTCAGCTCTCATACAAACTTTCACTGCCAGCGTGTTACCAAAAATCAGGAGGCTGCCCCACCTTTGGTGCCCACAGTCACCCAGACTGAGCAACAGCACACTGGGCACCGTCAGGAGCCTTATTGGGTTATCCATCAACAGCACTGGGAGCTGAGACTCTACATTTTTGGTCTTCTTGCCTTATTTATATTTCCAAAGCATTTCTTAAATAATTGCTTTTGTATTGAGAAAACCATGTTATTTTCTTTAAATTGCCACATCACAACTATAATATGGTTTCAACAGATGTGATCAAAACAACCACATACAGAGAAACCCTATCTCAAACCAAAACCAGACAAACAAAAGCAACTATAGATAACACATAATGACTGTGCTTTAAAATTAACTGAACTAAAAGGAAATGCACGGTTACAACTGCTGCAGGATCATCCTTCCTGTGACACTAATTAACACTACAGACTGGACAGCCAGCCACAGCACTGTACAGAACAGATCCTCTTCGTAGAGAACAGCTTCTATGGACACTCAACTCACAAAACAGCTATTTTTAAGGATCCACTTCTATGCATTTAAAGTTTTCCCCCCACAAGAAATAGCAAATAAAATGTTTTCTATCAGAATCCCAAATCCATAACCTCAATTAATGTAATGTTTACGGAATGAAATAATTCTTGATCCTCGCCTTATATTGCATTTTTGTTTGGATTTGGGGTGGTTATTGGTTCATTTTGGATTCCTGGAGTTTTTTGGAAACTGAGTCTTACTATATGGCCCTTGCTAACATGAAACTCACTATATAGCCTAGGCTAGCCTCAATCCTCCTGCCTTAGCCTCCAGGCACAGACCACCTTAGACTGCCATTTTGTTTTTGCTTTTGTTTGTTTGTTTGTTTGAGACAGGGTTTCTCTATGTAACAGAGCCCTGGCTGTCCTGGACTCTCTTTGTAGACCAGGCTGGGATTAAACTCAGAGATTCGCCTGCCTCTGCCTCCCAAGTGCTGGGATTAAAGGGGGGCGCCAGCATCGCCTGGCTAGACTGCCATTTTATTTGACAGATGTCCCTGAAGTGAAAATGGGGTTATCCCCCAACACATCCATCATAAACTGAAAAACATCCCAAGTGGCAAACGCACCCAGTATTATGAATTATCAAATGCACTGCTTGGCAACATAGCACACTGGAGAGGTATCAGCTGTGCTGCCTGGGATCCAGGGGCTCATGAGGAGCATCTTAGGCCAGGCTGCTAATCACCAGGCCAGGAAACAGGCAGATCACAATCGCAAGGACAGTTTCTACTGATTACATGTTTCTCTTGTGGCACCACAGTGAAGGCATCCGACTGGACTCACCCTCGGCCAGGATCTTATATGACTCTCTTTCTCACAGATCCTCAAACAGCTTATACAGCCTATATGTCTCACACATCTGAGACCAACAGAGTAAATCACGTTAATCTCACCAGAAAGGTAACGCACAAGGCCCAAAGTACCTGGAGTAAAGCTGCAATCTCTCTCGTTCTCCAAACCACTCACCCTGGAGGATGAACTCCAAAGAGCCTTTTACACAGAAGCAAACCATTTAACTGTCAGTTAGCTTCCTACCTCCTGGGGAATCCAAGGTACGCCAGCCCCCTCTCCTCCACCTTTCACCCACCAAAACACCGACAGCGGCCGCTGAGAGGCCTCTCCGTGTAGTGGGCACTGGTCCAGGACATGGAAGATCAAGTCCAAGAACAACACCAAGGATGCGCCTTGCACTTGTTCCACTAGTGCCCTAATGACAGCACCCCCAAGCTTCTTCTTCCCCAGTTTCTCTGATCATTAAAAAAAATATTAAAAGAACAATTATATTTCAATAGAGACAAAAATAAGCACTATCTCCCATTGGCCACTGCTATGTGCAATCTGCTCTCTAGAATTTAACGTGGAAGTAAGTGAATTTTTATAAAACACTAGATGCCCAGTGCATAAGCCCTTATGATAGATGATTTACAATAATGATGTGTAAACTCATTCACTGTCCCTAATTTATCAAATGTCACCTGTGTACCACAAGGCCTCATAACAACAATGTTGCTCAGGAAATCTGGCGTGTAGCAGTTCCAGTACTTTTGAGGCCAGAGCAGATAACAATCACAAGCTCAAAGCCAAGCTGGGCTAGCCTGTGCTATAGTGAGACTCTTTCTCAAAACAAAAACAAAAAGAAGAAAAAGAAAAAGAGAGAGAAAGAAAGGGTTTTCACTGGAAACAATTAGCCCTGAGTACACAGACACACAAAATAGACACGTGTACACAGAAGGGCTCCAGTGCATTTTGTTTCAATGGCCTTATTCTAAGTCAGTGTCTTCCTTACTGCCTGGCATTCATTTAAAGCCAGTGACCCAATGCATAGCATCTATGTCTTACAAAGGCATGCCATCAGAAATCAAGACTCTTTAAAGAAACAAAACAAAACACGCCCCAAAACAAAAAAAAACCCCAAAACCTCAAGAAAGAGCAAGCCAAAAGCTTAGCAAATGAAGATGAGAAGCAGTGCCCACTGTTTTAAGAAGA
The DNA here is from genome assembly GCF_903995435.1 of Acomys russatus. Classification (NCBI taxonomy): domain Eukaryota; kingdom Metazoa; phylum Chordata; class Mammalia; order Rodentia; family Muridae; genus Acomys; species Acomys russatus. Next base: position 70,321,540 of record NC_067144.1, on the reverse strand, counting down.
GGGCATTTAATTTTAGCCATTGAGGATGAAACTTGGCCACTTGCTATGACCTTGTTATTTTCACATTCTAATTCAGTTGAATCCAAAATCCGGCCATATCTTTTAAAGTTCAATTCCTAGTTCCACTACTGAGTGAAGGCTAAAATGCACTTGGTACCTTTTCCAGATAGCCCCAGAAAGCACCATGCTGCTGTGTAACTATGACATAGGGTTTCATGCTCAGCTGAAAACTAAAACCTCGCTGTCGCGCCTCACTAGGAATCACAGATAAATTCGGGCCAGGGAACAAAGACCAGGATGGGTTCATCAACACACTGGGCGATAGGCTAGTAAGTTACTTATCATTAATTCTGCCAGGAAAGGGTGGAAAGAGGATAAACTCAAAAGGCTGATTTGTTTCAAATTTACTTTGTTAGGTGGCTACAAACTTTGTTTCAGCAACACACTTTAACCATCCCATTTAGTAACATAAGACTGGTGGTGCTTTTGTTTTGTTTTTCGAGACAAGATCTCTCTGGGCTAGCCTTGGCTGTCCTGAACTCGTTTTGTAGACCAGGCTGGCCTTGAACTCACAGCCATCCGCTTGCATCTGCCTCCCCAGTGCTCAGATTAAAGGTGTGCACCACCACTGCCTGGCCCTGGTGGTGCATTTTTAAAGGCTCTCCGAGTGGACCAGTCACATCCTGCACAGAGAGAGGCCTTGGCAGCACTATGCGAATGTCTACAGCTGCTTCCAATCTCTAAACTGGCCGGCGAGGAAATGTCTGGATAGGGTCCCGGCTGTCTCGCTCCTCACATCTCTATAGTCTTGTATTCCCAGAGCAAGTCCACACAAGTAAACGGTGTTTTCAAGTTTTACTCTTCTTCTCTATTGCTCTAATCCTGTTTTCCATGCAGGGCACTTTAGGAAACTCTCTGCGGATTGAAAGGATGACTACGGCTGCCAGGCTTACCTAGAGCCAGCTTACGGGAACGCCTCTTCAGCAGAGAGTTCAAATAATGGTCCCTTGGCCTACCCAATTACTACACCCATTACTGCCTGACAAGAAATCTCCACGTGCCTAAACAACAGAAATCAGGAATGCAAAAAAAACACTCATAAAATGTGTCCACAAAACAGGCCAAGAGTTCTGGGCTCTGGCTCAAAGTTTCCTAAGCTACTTGCTGGCTAAGTGAACTAACTTCAGTTTCCAAGGCATATCCATAGCGTGTATGAAGGTTAGGTGGGTTAATGACACAAATGCCGCAAAAGGACTTAATGTCAACTGCGACCGTTACAGGTACACGGATGTTCTGTTCACACCCAACTGCTAAGCAAGCTTATGCTAACAAGCCACTCTTCTTGCCATAAGAAAAACTGTGATTCCGCATTGGCTAAGTCACTCCAAAGTGGCGTGTGTAGTGGAACTGCCACACCTAGATTAGTGTGAACTGCTATAACTTTTCTAGATGGCAAGCTGGAAATACACACTGCAGCTCTTTAAACTTTATCCGCCCATAGACAGTGCTGCCTCGGTCTTGAGCAGAGAAGCCTCTTTTTGCAGTGAGCCACAGTAACACAGACTCAAAACTAACCAAGGTGTTGAATGCTTGGCCCTAAATAGGGCATCTGTCGCCCCCTCAAAGCTCAGCAAACACTGCAAGGCAGAAAGACTTAGAACCAGAGGACAGGAAGGAGCACTGTGAAAGGCTTCCGGTAGACAGGATGTAGTAGAAGAAGCTACTTACACAGGATTGGAGCACTCAACAGTCCATCATGAAGAGAGGAGGGGCTCACAAGTTAAAGGTCACTGGGGTTTGGGGGGGAGGGCGGAGACTCATATTCCTCAGTGGCATAGCCACTGGTAAGTTGCTCTTGTTCAAGTAAATAACCTCACATCCACACTCAAGGAAACAACCCTAATTAAATGAAGTGGACCTGTGCTTGACACCCCCATCCCACCAAAAAGAAAAAAAAAAAAAGAAAAACACACATAAAAGCTGAGGGAGACTTATTGGGTATAAGAGGATGAAGGGCAGGGAGGTAAGTGAGGACAATGGGAGATATGGTCAGACATATTACGTATGTGTCTGAAATTGTGAAAAAAATAAATGAGTCTTTTAAAAAACCTTTAACTTAGCTGGGAGTGGTGGCATACGCCTGTAATCCCAGCACTCCGGGAGGCAGAAAGTGAGTCCAGGATAGCTAAGGTTACACAGAGAACCCTTATCTCAAAAAAACTAAAATAAAAATTAAAAACATCTTTAACTTCTAGCACAGCCTTCAATTCCGCAACTCCACTTCTAGAAAGCTAGGCTTTGTAAAAACGTCACTGTGTATGTGTGATTGCGCCCATGTTAGAGATACTTTAACCCTGGCTGTCTTCCTCACTGTTCTTCTACCTTAAGTTTTTGGGGCGACAGTCTATTGCTGAAACAAGAGCTGGTCTAGGCTGCAAGCCCCAGGCACCTCCTCCTGCTCCCAGGTTAAGACTGGCCTCCAACTAGCAATGCTTCCACACACAGCTTTTACGTAGGCTCTGGGGATCCAGGCTCAGTTCCTCATACCTGAACAGAAAGCACTTTATTCACGGAGGCACCTCCCCAGGCCCTAGAAACCGATCTTAAGGGGAAAAAACTTAAGAAATGCACACTGGAGACTGGAGAGACTGACTACACTTTCTGGGCAGGAGCAGGGTTCAATCCCTAGCACCACGTGGTGCTCACAAACATTTCTAACTCCAGTTTCAGGGGTTCCGACGCCCCTTCTGGCCTCCTTGGGCACCCATCATGAACATAGTTCAGGCAAATACATGCAGACAAAACACTAACATACATGAAAAACAAATTTTAATTATTTATTTTTATGTGCACTTGTGTTTTTACCTGAAGATATATCTCTATGAAGGTGTCAGATCTTAGAGTTACAGACAGTTGTGAGCTGCCATGTGCCTGCTGGGAACAGAACCCAGGTCCTCTGGAAGAATCCAGGTCCTCTGGAAGAGCAGTCAGTGCTCTTAACTGCGGGAACATCTCTCCAGGCCCGAAAAATATTTTTTTTAATTAATAAGATTTCAAAAATATTAAAAACAAATACTTATAAGGAAGCTAGTCATTACAGGAATACTGATAGCAAGGGTGGAAGATGACACTAGTATCTAAGAACTTGGCCAAATTCTCACAGAACCATAAAGTGATATATTATCCAGCTAGTAGATTGACAATGTAGACATGAAAGGACTTTTTTTAGATGTTAATAAAACAAATTAAAAAATAAATCTATGAGCTGGGTATGGTGGTTGGTGCATGCCTGAACTCTAATACCAGGGTCGCAGAGGTAAGAGGATCTCCACAAGACTGAGGCTAGCCTGGTCTACACAGCAAGGCACATTCTTTCTCTCTCCCTCTCCCTCTCTCTGAGGCAGAAAGACAAAAGAGACAGAGAGAAAGAGAATGAAAAGAAAAAGAAAACAATCGGGAAAACGGCTCAGTGGTAGAGGCCCTGAATTCAAGTCCTAGAGGTGGGGGCTCATTTTTTAAACTATTCCTTTTAGGCAGAGTTTGTGGAGGAAAAAAAAAACTATTAGCCGGGTGTGGTGGCGCACGCCTTTAATCTCAGCACTCAGGAGGCAGAGGCAGGTGGATCGCTGTGAGTTCGAGGCTAGCCTGGTCTACAAAGTGAATCCAGGATGGCCAAGGCTACACAGAGAAACCCTGTCTCGAAAAAAAAAAAAAAAAAAAAAAAAACTATTACAAGTTAGAAGCCAGCTGGGTCCATATGGTGAGCTCCCGGCTAGCCAAGGCTAGACAGGACCTGGAAGGAAGAATAGGATGAGGAGGAAGGAGACAGATGAGCACAGCAAGATTGTGTTTTTGTACCAAAAGCTATGTATGAACAGCCATATGTGTACACAAAAGTGATCTGGCACGCATGGTTTGGGACATGGATTTGGGGGTATTTCATGGTTTGGGACATGGATTCAGGGGTATTTCATGGTTTGGGACATGGATTTGGGGGTATTTCATGGTTTGGGACATGGATTTGGGGTATTTCATTGTTTCCCTGTTATTTACCTTTCTGTATTTCAATTTCTCTGTGTGAGTTTTTTTAATACAATGGCTATTCACTCTAAGCTAATTGAGACTTGGTCTAAAGTAATATAATTAAGATGAAAGCGATCATGAGTTTTACCGTATTTTATAATTATGTGTATAAAATTCTTGGTAGCTTATTAAGTAAACTATCCATATTTAAGGCCAAAAAAATCCTCCAGAGACTTCCTTGCAAACAGTTGTGAGTTTCCACTTGTGACCACAAAGTAAAGCAACACAGAAATCCCGTGAGTGTTCACTCTCAGATTTTATCTTGTACACAGTCCAACTCTTTACCATCAGGGTGAAGCACTACTTAATAACGGGATGTGCTTAAGTGTAGGACTCGCTTGCAATCCCAGAACTTGGAAGCAAGCCTGGGCTACTTAGAGGCATGGAAACTCCACTACCATCCTTCCCATTTTTAGCAAAGAAAACCGAGATATTGAAAGCTTTGGTGACTACATAGAAGTCATTGACAAAATGTGCTAAAGTCCCATATTTTCCAGAGTTTGGCATCTTAACTATCTAGCGGCCCTCACCCACAGAAAGTCTGCACTCTGAGGCAGACCCTGTGAAAGGGGAGTAACGGCCATATGTCATACACATCGAATTGGAGAGCACACCAGAAGTGATCCCACCAAGACAGGGTTTCTCTGCGTAGCCTTGGCTGTCCTGGACTTGCTTTGTAGGTCAGGCTGGCCTCGAACCCACAGCGATCTGTCTGCCTCCACCTCCCGAGTGCTGGGATTAAAGGCATGCACCTGTAATGATTCTTATAATGTTTGGATTATCATCATTTGTAAAATTATATGTGAAATGATTAACCACTACATTAGGCCAATATGTGCTGGACCTCCTTGTTTAATAGCAGTCAAGCTTACAGAACTGACTAGGACACAGAGCTTGTGGCTACTTTGTAATGCAACTTGGCAGGTAAAGATTTAAATACCAGGCTCACTGCAGTGTGGCTCGGCCATCCACTCCGCAGCCGTGTAAGAGCGCTCCTCGCTCAGTTCCTAGGGGGAGTCACAGCAAACTCTGCCCTCCTGAAACATCTGCCGCAGCGCAATTTATACCAGTAGTTTGCCAACGGCCGAAATAATATATAAAACTTCCTCCACGTGAAAAGCTTGTCACTTCACAGACAGTCTTGGGAGACACTCAGTGAGGGAAAAAAGCATGCTGCCAGGGTTCTCCAAATCTGCCGGCCCGAAGAAATTCCTGGAAAATATATTGAAACTACAGACTATATTGTCTGATTCTGAGGTGGAGAGACAGAAACCCGTTAAGCTGATGTAAACATACTTGAAGTCTAGACTCCGAAATGGAGCCATGCAGGAGGCAGCCACTAAAAAGAGAACTGACATAAACCCAATCTTCATGCCATTAATTTTCCATAAGTCACAAATTTAGCAAATTAAAAAGATGACGCTGGATAGTGGCGGCGCACGCCTGTAATCCCAGCACTCAGGGAGGCAGAGGCAGGTGGATCTCTATAAACTTGAGGTCAGTCTGGTCTACAGAGTGAGTTCCAGGATGGCCAGGACAACAGAATAACCCTGTCTCGAAAAAACAAAGAAATGAGACTGGAGACTGTAAGGCACTTGCCTGGCTTCACCAGCCAGCACAGCACACAGAGATGAATGTGAGGCTGGGGGGTGTAGCTAGGTGACAGAGCACGTGCTTAGCATGCTCCAAGCCCTGGCTCAGTCACCAGAAGAGAAAAAGCCTGAGTAGAGGAATGTATCTCGCCTCCTTCTTAATTCCTTCTAAGTGTTTTAAGGGTGTGTCTCAATCTAGGTATTTGGGGGAAAAGATAAAGAATGCCCAGAGGAAAAGAAAATTGCCAGTCAACTGCAAAAGAAAATGAAAAAAGGAAGAAAGAAAGAAGAGAAAAGGAAGTGCTGAGGGACAGATTTGAGGGAACTAAGCCACCACCACTCACTTTATGCCCTATTTCACAATGCTCAGCATCTGAACAATCCACAGGGTTCCAAAGTGCATTAAAAATGTGTTCATTTCCTCCCTTACTCAGGCAGAATAATAATAGTTTTGTGGAAGTACCATGATCCTCAGCAATTTTGATAACAGACTTTTTTTTTAATAAATAATGTTTTTAAAATGTACTCTCAGAAAGGATCCTTATTGTGGCTACTTAAAAGTATGAAATACCTATGTTCTATCACCAAATCAGTGTCCCTCACTTAATTAAAACCCTTTATAATTCCCTGAGATCTTTACTTATCTGCTACAGAAAGACTACCCTTTTTAAAAAGTTCTTAAGTTACAAGCAAACTCACACACACACACACACACACACACACACACACACAACGTTTCAAGCAAACTAGTAAAAAAAAATGTGAATTATTGGTAGAAATGAGAACCACAATGGTTGTTGCAATGTTTGCAAGTCTCAAGTTAATGTCATCTAAAAATAAAAGTATCCCAACAAATACATTCCTCCTGTTAGGAGCGTTTAGAAGTGCCCTGCAAAGCAGCTGGCCTGCTGGCTCCTGGCCCTAGCTCCTGCCCTCACATCCTGTCCACTACATAATCCATGAGCTTGCCTTTCTCCTCATTAGTTCAGCGGGATTAGTAAACCGGCCTCCCCGAAAATAGAATTGATATTTTCCAGTTCCTATGATTTCATTACCTACGCTATTTGCCGTTCTTTTTTATTTTCTGTGTTTCTGACCACTAAGTACCAAGAGAAAGATACCACAGATAACCACAAAAGAACCGCATCTGGCCAGAGTCTGCATGCATTTACGTTTCCAGGTTGGTTCCGTTTTCCCAATAGCAGTGATTAAGGGCGAAGTTGGAAACTTTCACATTCAAGATGCCACGAAACACCTCTACACCCTCAGCCTGCAGCAAGAAGGCACTGATCTGTTCCTTCAAAAGCAAAGCCTGCAGTCGGAATCACAACAATAGACTGCTCACAGGCAAGGGGATCAGCGAAGTTGTCTTCCAAACCACAGGCAAACCAGTGAAGGGAGGTCCAGCCAGCTCCCCCTCGCTTTTCTTTTTCTGGGAATCCGGATTGCGTTTCCTGATACCCTCCACCCCACCCCACCCCCGCGCGCGCCCCAAGAAGGGACAGCAATTGTGCCCCGGGTCCACATCAGAAACCCGAGTCAGTGCGTGCGCTGGGGAGGGCGAAGCGGCCGCCCCGGGGACGCGCTCTCGCTTGCAAGGGGAGCCGCTTTCTGTTAAATGCCATCAGAGGCAAGCCCCGGCCGCACACACCACTTCGGGCCGAACGGCATTGACCGCCCTTCACTGACAGGGTATTCCAAGCAGACGCGAGAGAAAAAGGATGAGCCGGGAACTCGAGGCCGAGGGACCCGCGGGCGGCGCGATGCCGCTCCCGCGAGCTCGGGATCCCCGGGAGGCCCGGCCGGCCCGCCACCCTCCGGCGGCCGAGGGCAGAGGGGTCAGCTGTGGAAGGACCGCCCGCCGCGATGTCCCCCGCGGGAGCACCGGCCGTGGCTGCGGACGCCCATTCAGCCCCAGCCCGTCCCGCGGCCGCCGCCCGCTTGCCCGCCCGCCCGCCCCCGGGAGGATGAGAAAGGCGAGGCAGAGCGGCGACGGCGGCCGCGGGGACCCCGGGCGGCCATCGCCGACCCCCGCCCGCGCGCCAGGCCGCCCGCGTCAGCTCCTCACCTCATCTCCAGGCGGGTGCGCGCGGCCGCCCCTCACAAATCAGTGCAGCCCGCACGCCGCGCGGAGGAACGCAGGGTCCGCGGCCGCGCACACCATCCCCGGCGTCCGCCTGCCTCCCGGCCGTCCCGGAGCCCGCTCGGGATGCTCCCTTGCGAGCCGCCGTACTACGGAGCAACCAAGCTGCGCGCCCTCCCCGCACCGCTCCACTCCTCTTGCCCTCCGCTCCTTCGCTCCCTCGCTCCCGCCTATCTCCTCATCTCCCTCCGCCGCCGCCCCTCCGCCCACAGCCAGCCCTCCGCTCCGCCCATAGATGGGCGGGGATAACCGCCTGCCAATCGGACGCCGGGGGACACGCCTCCTTTCCCGCCCCTACGTGTGACCCCGCCCACTGGGAGGGCAAAAGGCAATAAAAGAGCCAAAGGAAACAGAGGTGTACAGAGTGGCAGCCAAATAAACCAATTAAGTGGTTCAAAGAGCCCACCCCCTTCCCCCCGCCCTTCCCTTGTCTTTTCCCATGAAGGCGTAACTAGAGGTTTCTGGTCTGTGCGTGTGGAGGTTTTGTTTCACGATTTGCTGCTTTGCTCTTTTCTACGTGCGACAGTAGCTAGGATACAATCAGGTAAATAGAAGGTTTTGCAGAAAGAACGTGGAGACGAAAGGCGAGGCGAGACAAAGACTGAGGAAAGATGGTAGGGGGTACGGTTGGAATGAGGAAGGGTGTGGCCTTTTGCTCTAATTTGCATAAAACGGAACCCATCTCAGCAACGCCCAATTTCTCCCATTTATTGGTAGTCCCCGGGGGCGGTGCCAGGCCTCTCTACCGAGAGGAGCATGCCGGGAGTTGTAGTTCCGGGTACGGTTGCTATGGCGTTCGTCGCAGCCTGCCCCAGATCGGCCGTCCTGCGGGAGTGAAGGGCAGTCTGGCCAATGGCATTACTGTTTGGACCCGAGGAGGCGGGCTCTCTGCAGAAGGACTGGGAAGGTGGTGGCGGCGGCGGCGAAGGCGCTGACGGTTGAGGTAGCTCCGAGGCAGGTGAGCCAGGGAAGAACGATTGTGTGTCTCGGGAGATGGGACTTTGGGCGAAAGATGGAGAATCGCCTGAAGGAACTGTCTAGCCCTAGGGAGATTGGTGCTTCGTGTCACACGCCGACCTCAGAGCTGCTCCGGCTCAGGCCTAGCTTAGCTGGGGCCGCCGAGGGGCGGGTAATAGTGGATTTGACGGACAGCTCCTGACCCTGGATAAGTTTTGATCTTAGGTTGATCTTTGCTTCACCGTCTGCATTGGTGTAGGCAAAGGTCTAGAATTGCCTTTCTCCAGGGCTGACTCCGCCCTGCCCCCAGCTACTTCTCCCTCTGTTTCTGATGCTTTCTCCGTTGCTACTTCCCTTCTCACCTTCTTACTCTTTTTTTTTTTTTTTGCCTTTCCGGTAGTAATCAGTATCCTAAAGCAAGGGTGGGTGTTCCCAGGAATGGGTCCTTTGGGTCAGGGATTGCCCGCTTCATTGAGCTGTCCAGTGAAATACTTGAGCCATACGAAAGAATTATCCCAGGGTCGTGAGGAGGCGCAGATACTGATTCTGGATCTGGGCCTGGTGGGCGTGCACGTGGGTTTTTTGTTTTGTTTTGTTTTGTTTTAATGTTGAGTATCTGCATATTTTAACAAGCTCTCAAGTCCACAGTAGCTGGATTTTGCATTATCTGCCCTGGACAAATGTTCTAGGCACCTAGCTGCTTATAGATTACCTGGGAGCCACATTTGGACAGTGAAAAGAACACATGAAATTAATTTTGTTTCTCTTAAACCAGTTTACCCAAATATTTCAACTTAAAATAAAATCAAACATTTAAATGAGATAATGTATTTTTTTAAATAGTATATCTTATTGATCTGCTGTGTATTTTTTACCCTTACAGCATACTTTCTTCCTAACTGCACACTATGCAAGTGCTTTTTAGTAACCACCTGTGGCTATTAGGTGCTATATAAATTCAGGTGACACAAGGGCCTGTTGTAGAAACTCAACAGTGTTAGTCTTGTGATTGCCAGTGACCGACCCTTTGCTGTTCTGTTACATGGGTTCAGAACTACTCTCAAGCTATGATGCTGAGCTTACAAAAATGATAGAAGGCCAGGCATGGTGGTGCACGCCTTTAATCCCAGCACTTGGGAGGCAGAGGCAGGTGGATCACTATGAGTTCGAGGCCAGTCTGGCCTATAAAGTGAGTCCAGGACAGCCAAGGCTACACAGAGAAATCCTGTCTTGAAAATAAAAAAAAAAAAAAAAAAAAAAAAAAAAAAGATGGGAAAAGCAACATTTATTAAAAGCCAACTTTCATAATGAGTGCTTTGCAGATCGTTCTCAGTCTTTGCAGCATCCCGTTGCAGGTGTCCTAGGAATCCTAAATCTTAGGTATGCCCCCTGTAATGTATAATTATTACTGACTTTCCTAACTGACTTCACCCCTGCTTCTGCTACGGCATGTAGAAGATCAGACGTTCATATCTGAAACACTGTTCCCCATATAAAGTCAAGCTGCCCAAGGAGTTAGGAGCACTTGCTATGCTCCCAGAGGATCAGGGTTCCCAGCACCTATGTGGTGGTTCACAATCACACACACATCTGTAACTCTAGTTCCAGGGAATCTGAGGCCCTCTTCTGAGCTCCAAGGGCACAGGGATCACAGGGCAGACAGACATGTAGACAAAACACCTATAGAGAAAGAATTCTTTTTATACATTTTTGTAAAATAAGATCAAGCTGCCTGGCCGGGCATGGTGGCACACGCCTTTAGTCCCAGCACTTGAGAGGTAAGGGCAATCCGATCTCTATGAGTTCAAGACCAGCGTGGTTACATAACACGCTGTGATACAACCAGGAATTCACAGAGAGACCCTGTCTCAAACCAATAAAAGATGAAGCTGCCTGACATTTGTGATAAACTATGTTGGTAGTTTTATAAACCTCCACGCTGCTCAATTACTGCCAGAAGCTGACGGCTAAAGAAGAGAGGTGAGAAAACTGAGTTTCTTGAGCGCAGGACTGGGCTGGACAAGAATAGACCTTGATTGGTTTGTGTGCCTCCCTGAAGAAGGAAGCTGGGAAAGGCTTGGGAACTCATGAGATAGATCACTATGAGACCACAGCGCTTACCCCCTAGTGGTGACAGCCTGCAATCACACCTAGTCCTCCAACTCCAGGACTGGCAGTTCAGGACCAGCCTAGACAACTTAGTAAGACTGTCCCAAGCAGTAAGAGAGAAATAAGGGCCACAGATAGTGTTTGGTTGTATTTGTCGTGAGCTCTTCCTGTCTCGATAGATAGTGCAGGCTGGCTGGCTTCAGGGCTGTTGGCTAATTGTACAACTTCCGTAGACACACTATAACAGGGCTGGAACTCTAAATATATGTGGTAGAATGTAATATTGCACAAAATAATTTTCTTCAAATTTTACATATTATGATACACTTTATGAGGTTGTTTCCTCTTTCAACTTTTTTGTTTGTTTTCCCATAGGAAGCTCAAAGACATTTTTCGTAAAGTTTCGGAGAAAAGCGTAGATTAGGTGTAGGAAGTGCATGTCTTCCAAGTCAGGTGTGGGGTAGAATCAGAGAGGGCACCCCAAGAGAAGAAGTGCGCTACTAAACTGAGAGAGGAGCGCCAAAGACCTCCTCTCTTACTTTTAATAAATACCAAAATCAAAATTATAATTTGTATTTCACATCTAAATGTTTCTTCGGGACCTTATCATGAACTGGCAAAATGTTTAAGTCATCAGTTACAGATGGATATCATGTTAATTGGTGGAAGTTTTCTTACTACAGAAGAGGGAGAAAGGCTAAGAGCTTAGGAATGATTCTCAGTTACCTGCCTGTATCTTCACATCTCTCCACCTGCAGTGTCCCAGTGTCACGTGACAAAGCCATCTTAAAGGAAAGACCTCATCCATCACACTGTTTCCTCCCTTTGGCCCTAGTAGCACGAGGTGAGATGGTATGACACTAATTCAGAAGGTAAATGAGGGCTGGAGAGATGGCTCAGCGGTTAGAGCCCTGTCTGCTCTTCCAGAGGTCCTGAGTTCAATTCCCAACAACCACACGGTGACTCACAACCATTTATAATGAGATCTGATGTCCTCTGCTGGTGTGTAGGCACATGCAGGCAGAACACTGTAAACATAATACATAAATAAATCTTTTTTTTTTTTTAAGGCAGAAAGGTAAATGAAAGATTAAGCCTCAGTTGTTCTAGATCACACCATATTAAATGGCTGTGTGCTGAGGAACAGAGATGCGTCCCTCCCACCCTTCCCGCCTACCACTCCCCTCTTACTGAATCACAGAGAAGTGTCTGATGTAAGAAATCCTTGGCATTTCTTTATTTTGTGTGTGTGGGTCTCACGTTCGTGTCAGGTGCCCTCGGTTGCTGGAAGAGAGCAGCGCACTCCCTTAGAACTGGGATCATCGATGGTTGTGAGCCTGGGTCCTCACAGCCATGCTCTTCACTACTGAGCCGCCTCTTCAGCCCTGGAGCCTTACACTCTTAAGTGAAAATCAACTTAATAGACTAAAGTTCTTGTGGAGGAAGGTAGGGAAAGGTATTAAAATTTTCTTTTGTGCAGCGGGTGCGGTGGTGCACACCTATAATCCCAGCACTCAGGAGGCAGAGGCAGGCGGATCTCTGTGAGTTCGAGGCCAGGCTGATCTACAAAGCGAGTCCAAGACAGCCAAGGCTGATACACCTGTCTCAAAAAACAAAACCAAATCTTTTGTGATTTTAAAAAAACAGATGTTTGATGGGCACCTCCCTGCTCACTGTACATGTGCTGAGAGCCCGATGAACAGATGGAGCAGTAGCTCGCCCTCTCTCAGCACATGCTGCTCCTTGTTGCTTCCCTTAGCCTTTTCTGCCTCTCTAGCTATCTTTAATGCTCAGGTTGCATCAAATGCAAGAATTATGCCTCAGTGGATAGTCAGTCCAGCATGACTTGATAGTATGCATGGAGGTGGCACACACCTGTCCCAGCACTTGGGAGAGGAAGGCATAAGGGGCAGGAGTTCAAGGTCGTTCTGGGCAATGTAGCAAGTTTGAGACTAGCCTGGGCTACCCTATTTAAAAAATAATAATAGAAATTGTCATAATTAGAAGAGAGTGTAAAAGCCATCTGGTCCCCTGTCCCACTCAGCTGATGCTTGAAATCCCTATAACTGTATCTAGCCCATTTAAGTTCTTGTAGGGATAACAACCACATAACTTCATTTTTCTTTTTCTAAGTTTTAAATTAAATTCAGGCACAATAACATGAGCTGGTAATTCCAGCACACAGGAAGCTCTTTGCAAACTTAAGTCCAACCTGGTCAACATAGTGAGTGCCAGGTCATTTCAGGCTGTACAGCTAGACTTTGTCTTGTAAATACCTAAAATGTACAAGCAAAACATCCTTCCCCGGGGCTGAAGGGACAGCTCAGTGGTTAAGTGCACTGACTGCTCCTCCGAGAGTCCTGGGTTCAGTTCCCAGCACCCCCATGGCAGCTCACAGCCGAGATGTAACCCCAGTCCCAGGCGATCCAGCGCCCTCTTCTGACCTCCATAGGCACTGCTTATACGTCGCACACTGCCACACAGGCATTCACAGGCACATAAATGAGAATTGCAAGAAGTAAATCTTAGCTGGGCAGTGGTGGCACACACCTGTAATCCCAGCACTTGGGGAGGCAGAGGCAGGCAGATCTCTGTTAGTTCAAGGCCAGCCAGAGCTATATAGAAAAACTTAACTGTCTCAAAAACAAACAAACAAAACAAAAAAAACCACACTTTTAGCCAGGTGTGTTGGCGCGCCTTTAATCCCAGCACATGTGAGGCAGAGGAAGGCAGATCTCTCTGAATTTGAGGCCAGCCTGATCTACAAAGTTAGTGTAGGACAGCCAACGCTACACATAGAAACCCTGTCTTGAAAAACCAAAAATGAAAGAAAAGAAAAGAAAAAGAAAGAAAGAAAAGAAAAAAACTCATTTAAAAGTTTTATAACACCACAACTTATGTGTTGGACTTGGCCAGGATGACCTCACTACCAGATCATCTCCATTGCCCGTTCTGTAGCTTATGTGTCTACGTACAGTTATTGTCTACTTGCAAATATCTTTAAGTTTGTTAAAATTTTTAGTCTTTCATTACCTAGGCCCATGCCTAAGAAGCCATGTGGGCCTTGAATATCACCCATTCCACAATATTTTCAGTGCTAAAAGCTCAGAATTCCTATTTTTTTAGGGGACAGAGAGGGTGGTAGGATTGTAAAATGAATAATATGTACTGATCTTGATTTTTCTTTTAATTTTGACTTTGAAAACAAAACAAACAACCCAAGCAGCCCTTTCCAGTGCTGCAGAGGTGGATCAGCACTGCGGAGTGCACGCTGCTCTTGCGAGGATCCGAGTTCCATGTCGGCACGCATCAGGTGGCACTCCAGCTCCAGAGGACCCAGCACCCTCTTCTGTCCTGGGTGGGCATTACACACACACACACACACACACACATACACACACACACACACACACATACACACACACACGATTTATAAGTTCAAGTTTTTCCTGTTTACTTACTATGTGTAGGTGTGCCACAGTGTCTCATGCAGATCAGAGGAAAACTTGGCAGTCAGGTCTGTCCCTCCACCTTGGGGATGGTAGGACTGAACCAGTGGTGTCGTGCTTGACAGCACATGCCTTGACCTGCTGAGATACTTGCAAGCCCGCACATATACACAATTTAAAACAAAAATATTTTTTAAACCTCTTTTTCTTTACTTTGTAGGATGGAGAATAGTTTTGAGACCATACAGTTCTTAATTAGATTAATTAATCCTTATTTTACACACACACACACACACACGAACACACACACACACACACACACACACACACACACACACACACATTCTCTTGCTCTTGCTCTCACTCTCTCTCACTTAAGATTATAGGGAATGCAGAATTATCTCCCAGGTCTTTGAAATAGCGACATTGTTGGTTCAGGCCACATGTCAAAGATTCGATAGAGAAAACAATGGCTTCTAGAACTACAAAGGGAGCTGCCTTAAACTCAGGGTGCTACTAGATTCCACTCTGAGACAAGACAACGCTAGTAGGCCTAAACTAAATAGGAGCGGAGATTTGTTTACTTAATAAAGGGCATTACTGGGCATGTGGCGCTTACTGTAATCCCAGTACACAGGAGGCAGCCAGGAGGGTCCAGAGTTCAAGGCTAGGCTGGACTACAAATCAAGACCTTGTCTCAAAACAAAAAAGCCAAGACTGGGGAAGGAATTGGCATATCCAAGCAGTCGCTGAAAAAGCAATTGAGTGAATAAAGCAGCAGTAATCTAGACGTGTGGAGCAGATGGGCTGCGTGCCTGCCCGCTGTGAGGCTGACTAGAGGAAGGGATTCGGGCTTGTTTCCTCAGCAGCAGCAGCAGTTATTCTCAAGAAGTAGGCTGCGCCTGGGATCGGTGGGCGGTGTTAAGTTTGTGCTGGAGCATTGTGGGTGGAGCAAGGGAGACTAGGAAAAGCGATGTGCACCTATCGAGCCTGGATAGCAGAAGCCAGAATGTGCCACTTGGGAACGCTTCACAGTCCAGCACACACACCGGTGCTGACAAAGGCCTGGCGTGGCCATGCTTTCACCTGTCCTTATGCACTGTCCATACATGCTACGTAGCGTCATGTCCTAAAGGCTGTGACGGTAGCTTCTCTCTGCATTGGATTATCCTAGAGAGCGGAGGCCATTGCTCCACTATCCAGTGCAGCTCCTGTAAAGAATTCAGCATGCTCCTAGCACGCAGAGCTGGCTTCACAGACGTGAGGTCTACGCAGGTCTCTGGGCCTCTTGTTAAGTGAGTACCTATGCTTGCTTTGAGAGTCTGCTGTTGCCTATTTGGAAATTCTAATAATTTATAGAGGAGGTATCCCACTCCCCCCCCCCCTTTGGGACCTGCAGATTAAGACAACAGATCTATCAGCAAACAGTCCCACAGAAGAAGCTCTAGTTAGGGGTGAGTGTATTATGTCAGCAGCTCAGTAGAAACCATTAATGCTGTGAACCATAATCCATTTAAGATGCAGTTTTCTTGATTTCAGTCACCTCTCACTAGGTGGATGAGGGTGCATGCAGTTTCCTCGTCCATATAATAAACACAGAAAGTATATTCAGAAGTGTTCTGAACATGGCGGTTTGTGACAGCCCGAGCTGGGGACTTTTCCGCCCTGGGACTGGAAGCATTGACACAGTGAAGCACTCACCACACAGCGGTGAGAAAGCACAGAGCACTGTGCTCAGCAGCAGCGCGAGTGGGGCCCAGAAACAGCACGTAGGAGACACTGAGAGGGAGGATGGAGACAAGAGGGCCTGAGGGTCGTAGTCAGGGTCACTGTTACTGCGATGAAACACCATGACCAAAAGCAGCTGGGGAAGGAAAGCTTATTTTACTCACAGTTCCAGTTCCATGTCACAGTTCACCATCAAAAGCAGTCAGGACAGGAGCTCAGGCAGGGCAGGAACCTGGATGCAGGAGCTGACGCAGAGGCTGTGGAGGGTGCTGGCTACTCAACCTGCTTTCTTATAGTAAGACCCTGTCTCCAAAAATATAAATAAGATAGAGAAAGGAAAAACCAGTGTCAGCCTGTGGCTTCTAAATGCATGCACACATATGCATGTCCATCCTTACACAAAAATATATACTACACATGTATATTCAAACGTGTGTGTGTGTGTGTGTGTGTGTGTGTGTGTGTGTGTGTGTGTGTGTGTGTATGGAGGCTGGAGAGCTGGCCCAGGAGTCAAGAGCACTGGCTGCTCTTTCAGAAAGCCCTGTTTGGTCCCTAGAGCCCACATGGTGGGTCTCACTACCATCTGTAACTCCACTTCGAGGAATTCTTTGCCAGTCTCTTCAGGCACAAGGCACACACATGGCACACATACATACGTGCAAGCAAAACACTAATACACATAAATAAACCTAAAAAGATTCAATTAAAAAATAAAAATTAGCCAGTGCACTCAGGAGGCAGATGCAGGCAGATTTCTGTGAGTTCAAAGCCAACCTGGTCCACAAAGTGAGTCCAGGACAGCGAAGGCTACACAGAGAAACCCTGTCTCGAAAAAAGGAAACAAACAAGTAATACTAATAAAAACTAAAAGGCTTCTAGGATTTGGACATGGAGGCATAGCATACCCCTGTAATCCCTACCCTTAAAGGCAGAGGCAGAGGCAGCCTGAGGTTGAGGTCAGCGTGAGACATTCAGAAACAAGGCTGCCACAGAAGAGTCCAGACCACAGCTTCACCACTGTCCTGGTTGTCCACGCTTACCTTTGTGGTTGTTTGAAAGCATTTGAAAGTTACCTTTAAACATGTTTGGCCCACTTGTCTGGCCCTTTTAAGATTTTTTTTGTTGTTGATCAGTTTTAAATGAATATGAATATGAAAGCGAGTCCCTCACCCCCACCTCCTTTTTTTTTTTTTTTTTTTTTTTTTTTTTTAAGACAAAATCTGACTATGTGACTCAGGCTAGCTTTAAACTTGTGGTTCCCCGTCAGCCTACTGAATGCAGGATCCAGCCTGTGCCACCATGCCTGAAACCAAGTCTTCAGAAAGTACCAGTGATAGCTTAGGTATTCAGCCTAGTCCACTTCTATTGCTAGCGCCCTCTATCTGTCTTTCCATTTGTGAGACTGTGTAGCCCCAGGCTGGCCTTCAACTCAGGCACACCCAGCCCGTCCCACATAGTGCTGGGATCCCAGGCAGGCCCTGACATGGCCTCCTCTTTGGCTGCTTTTGGAGAGAAGAACTGTCTGAATGTCCTTGCTTGGGGGCTGAGTTTATAGTTGCCTTTTCCTCCCTGTCTGGATAGCTTCCAGTTTACTTTCAGTTGATTAGTAGACTTTATTGTTACTGTTTTTAGTTTCTAAAATTTCCTTAGATTTTTTCCTTGATGCGTGTGGGTGTTTTGCCTGCATGTATGTCTGTGTACCATGTGCATGCCTAGTGCCCAAGGAGGCCTGAAGAGGGCCTTGGATCACGTGGACCCGGAGTTAGAGGTGGCTGTAGACCATCACGTGGGTGCTAAGAATTGAACCTGGGTCCCTGTGTCCCTGCTTGAAAGAGCAGTACGTGCTCTTAACCATTGAGCTATCTCCAGCCCTCAAGTAGACATTTTTCTAAAGCCTGTGTTTGTTTGTTTGTCATAGGTAACTATGAAAGGCTTATATTTTCAACAAAGTTCCACAAGTGAAGAAATAACATTTGTATTTCAAGAAAAGGTAAGAATAAACTATTTAATTATTAAATGAGACGAAATATTGTCTTTCCCTATGTAATTGCTGTTGTTTGGTTTTGGTAGCTAAGATAAAATGCTCAAGCAAAAGAAACTTAAGAGAGAAAGCTGCACGAGGCGGCTTGTCACGTTGTATCCAGAAAGTGAGGAGAAATGCATGCTTCTGCACAGCTTCCTTTCTCACGCAGTCCAGAACCCACTCATGGGACCGTATCTCCTACCAAGGGCTGGTCTTCTTATCATTAAATGCAGTCAGGATAATTCCCCAAAGGCCCACTCAGAGGCCTGACGCCCAAGTGAGTTTGTGTCTTGTCAAGTTAACACTATTAGCATTAACCATCACAGTAATGAGCCACTAACAAGTGTGTCTGTGTGTGTGTGTGTGTGTGTGTGTGTGTGTGTGTGTCAGAGAAACATAGACAAAGAGTCGTGTATAATTCCCCCACTTTTTAAAAAAGATTTATTTATTATGTACAGTGTTCTGCCTGCATGTACACCAGCATGCCAGAAGAGGGCACCAGTTTACATTACAGGTGGTTGTGAGTCACCATGTGGTTGCTGGGACTCGAACTCAGGACCTCTGGAAGAGCATGCAGTGCTCTTAGCCTCTGAGCCATCTCTCCAGCCCCTAGTTATCTCCCTCCCCCCACCCGGTTTGATGTGCTGTGGGATGTGTACATGTATATGGGGGTTACACATTCCAGGACACACCTATGGAGATCAGTGGACAACTATTTGGAGTTGGTTCTCTTCTTCTACCTTTACAAGGGTCCCAGGAACCAAGCTCAGGGTGTCAGGTTGTCCAGAAAGCACCTTTGCCTGCTGGAGCCACCCGTTTGCCAGACTCACTGGTCAAGTGTCACTAGTCAAGTGGAACTAAATGAGCAACAGCTTAAGCCAACCTCCCCACCCGCTCTCTTGACTTTGTGTAAGAATGGTGGCTTATAGTGCAGTGTGGCTGTCATTCTACAGGAGCCGGAGAGACAGCTCATGGACTGCTCTTGCTGAGGAGCCAGGTTTGGTTCATAGCACCCATGTCAGGTGGCTCACAAACACCTGGGAGTCCAGCTCCAGAGGGTCCGAGGCCCTTCTCCAGCTGCTGTAGGCGCTGCACTCATGTGCACAACCCCATATTCACATACACACGTAATTTTTTTAAAAAATAAAGTGATTTTTAAAAAGAGTTGCTGTATAGGCTGTATTGTGAAAGGTACCAGTGCTGGGCGTGGTGGCACACACCCTTAATCCCAGCACTCAAGAGGCAGAGGCAGGTGGATCGCTGTGAGTTCGAGGCCAGCCTGGTCTACAAAAGTGAGTCCAGGATAGCCAGGGCTGTTACACAGAGAAACCCTGTCTCAAGAAACCAAAAAAGGAAGGAAGGAAAGAAAGGAAGGAAGGAACCAGGAAGGCCGAACAAGCTCCAAGCCTACATGTTACAGAAGCAACCCAGGCGAGCTGGGGCAGAGTGTTGTAGTATTCACTCCTTTGTAGCATCCACAGGTCATCAGTAACAAGGGACGTGCACTGTGAGCACTGTGGAGAAGCAGCTTTTCAGACTGAAGCCTTGTGATAGAAAACATCCATGTTGTTAAATGGAAGAAACGGAGAAACCTTATTTTCTACACAAAGTTAGGAGCTTCCCAAACTTACCTCAGTAGTTAAGACTTGGCAGTGATTATTAGAAAGGTTTGCGGCAGCCAGAATCGCCTCAATGTGGGTGTCAGGCTGAGTGCTGGCACTGCGCGCTGTGGGTGTGTCTCTGTGATCACCATTTTTGTATCAGGACCAGGGTGTGTTTTTCCTCTCTCATCTTTCCCTGACTCCAGAGTGACTCAGATCAGGAGTCTACGGTCTAAGCCTCAGACAGCTTACCTCCTACCACTGTCAGAAAAGCAATCTAAGGTTTGATTGCATCCTAATAAAATTTGTTTCTACGTATAATTAATAACTTCATCAATTTTACCTTACTACATTACCTACATTACTGTCTTCATATCACTAAATAGAACATCCAAGATTTAGTAAAACTGCTCCCAGGGTGCTGTGTGTGCTAAAGAAAACACAGTGGTCCCTGTGATGGGTCAGAGCCCTGGGCAGGAGCCATCCTCATGCCACTGAGGGACGTAGTTCAGTTAATGGTCTAGAATAGACCGCTGGAGGAATAGGCGTACATTTAATAATTACGTGGCGGACTCTGGGTGCTTCAGCTTGGAGTATATTTTGCCCTTGTTGCTTTATATAGCAAGAGTGTAAGAAGTAATTAAAATCCATTATGTTAATGATTGACAGCAGAATAGGTGCTGAGGCTTCCAGGGTAAACACAAATAGATGCACAAGTCACACTGAGGGTCTCGTTGATAGCATGAAAACAATGCCAAATTTTAGTGAAGGCTGTTTGCCATATAGGCACTATGAAGATCTGACAGCTTGAATTAAGTTAAATATATTACTGGCCATTGTGTTTTATGAAGCGGAGCTTGTTTATGCTACATTAATGCTGGTCTTTGAGTGCTTTTAAAATAAAGTTATGAAAGGTTTTAAAAATTGCAACCCCTAGCCAGGTGTGGTGTACACCTCTAATCCCAGCATTTGGGAGGCAGAGGCAGGTGGATCTCTGTGAGTTCGAGGCCAGCCTGGTCTACAAAGTGAGTCCACGACAGCCAAGGTTACACAGAGAAACTCTGTCTCAAAAAACAAAAAGAAAAAAGAAAAAAATTGCAACCCCTAATGTTTCTTTCCCTTCTTTTTGTCATATACTGTTAGATAATTACTTGTACCTTTTAAACTTACGATAGTTATAAGATTTGCCATCAGTTTAATGTTTTCAGTTATTTGTGGACATTTTCACAAGATAAGCGAATGTCCTCAGAGGATGTGTAACTTGTGGTTTTGTTGTTTGGTTCTAGGAAAAAGTCTCTGTCACAGAGGATAACTTTGTGAGAATTCAAGTTAAAGCTTGTGCCCTGAGCCAGATAAACACGAAGGTATCTGTGTTTCTATCATGCCAGAAGACAAATGGGAATTTTGCAGTATATTTAATGTATAGTGGTAATTGATTTCTGAGTGCCAAGAAATTATTTTTCTTAGAAAACTGAACTTGATAAATACTTACATATTTTTACATTAAGGTGAATGGTCTAATTTGTGTTTTATATCACTATGTGGAGATTCTTATAAAATTAATATTGAAAGAGTCTGAATTTTTTTAATTATTAAAGTCAAGAAGAAAATTACCTTTATAAATACAGTAAAAATATAAACTAGACTTTCAAGCACATGCAGGAAAAACAAACTTGAGAAGCGTTTGAGTGCTCAATCAAATGTTGTTCATTAAATGCGGAAGAGGCCTGACTCCGTACCTACGCGGCATACAAGGGCACTTTGCACATTACTTCTGTGGTTTTCCAACTAGAGGCAAAAGAAAACCTGCCGCAGCAAATCCAGTTACTAAGGGTTTGATGTGGCTCTCCTGCACATCAGCTGTCCTTTCTCAGTGTGCGTCCTGTGCAGGTAAACATCTCAGAGGATTCCTATAGTCTTCATTAGATTAAAAATGAGGATATGTGATGCCTACCACTTACAAATAATTCCATCCCATAATATACATGTGCACAAATGGAAAAACAAAAACTGTGGTCAATGCTAACAACTTTTTTATTATTTAAATTATTTTGTGTATGTGTATACACACACTCATATATACATATTGTTTGTTTTCATTTATCCTGGGCTCGTTTTGTGGACCAGACTGGCCTCTAACTCACAGAGATCTGCCTGCTCTGCCTCTCGAGTGCTGGTGTGGCAGGTGTGCCACCACACCTGGCTCTCGAGTGCTGGTGTGGCAGGTGTGCCACCACACCTGGCTGGCTATATATTTTGATTATATATTTTCCTCTCCCCCAATCCGTCCCAGATCCTCCCCACTTCTCTACCCACCCAACTTCCTGTTATTTCTCAAAACAAAAACAAAACCCACAAGAATCAAAAAACCAAGCCAGCCAAACAAACAAAAACCAAAAAAAAAAACTAAATAAAACAAAATGCCAAAAAAAGGAATATAAACTAGAAACACCTTATCAACCACTAAATTGTATGTATTTCTAGTTAATATTTTTTAGATATGATTTGTATTCTTGTCATTTTTCTCTGTCTCATAAACACTTACCTCCAGTCTCATACCACCCATAGTTATCTTTTATTATTGGCCAGAAAAACATTTGTCTTTGGCCCAGGCACAGTGGCATTTACCTTTAAGCCCAGCACTCAGAAAGCAGAGGCCTCTGAGAGTCTGAGGCAGGTCTGGTCTACACAGTGAGTTCCAAGTTAGAGAGTGCCACACAGAGACACTGTCTTTTTTTTTTTTTAAGTAAATAGTTAATAATGATAAATAAATAGTTAAATGTGCCATGATAAGTATGCTCAGGGTTTGCTGTCAGACAGGGTTCAATGTGTAACCCAGGGTGGCCCTGCCTCATGCTCCGGTCCTGGCTCTATAGGTATACACCTCACATCCGGTTCTTTCTCCTGTTTTGTTTTGGAGGCTTTGTTGTTACCTGTTTATTTGATTGTGGTTTTTATTTGGTCTTTTGACTTGAGCAATTGAAACTTATTTCATCCCAGAATCGAAGGGTAAAAGCTCAAGATCAATGTGCAAGCAGGCTTGTCTCCAGTCCATCCTTTCGGGTTTGCCGATGACCTCCTGGCTGTGTGCTCACCTAGGTCCGGAGCCCTGCCAGATTAGGAGCCTGCCCTCATAACTTCAGTTAGTGATCATTACCTCCCTAAAGTTTCCACCTCCTGGCACAGTCACGGTGAGGATGAGGGTTAGAAGCATGTGAGTTAGTGTGGGGAGAGACGATTCAGTCTGTGGCGGAAAGGAATACAGACAAGGAGGCTGACCTGGGCATGCGTCTTATGTGTCCATGACTAAAGTTGGAGTGACATCTAATCTAGTGTCTGCTTGGTAAAGAAGCAGTCCATTTGAACACTAGTAAACTTCCTCGGACCTGCACAGGTTCCAGTGTGTGTGGTGGTGGTGATTGAACCTGGGACCTTGTGACTGCTAAGCACGCACTCTGCCACTAACAAAAAAGGATGACAAATAGCTGTTGAATGAACTTTTACCTATCGCTGAGCATGATGGGTATGAAGACAATACACTAAGCTAAGAAACTGCGTATGGTAAAGGAAGGATGTAGGATGCAACAGCTAAAGCTTCACTAAACATGGACATAGAGGAAAAGACGGGGCTGAGCCGCAGAGTGCTCACTGAGCTCAGCCTTCAGCACTACCACACATGCACACACACAGACATGTATGCATGCATGTACACACACACCACACATACAACATACACACACGCCACACACACACACCACGCGCACACACCATACACTTACAAAACATACATGCACTCACGCATGCACACATGTGACATACGGGGGGGGGCGGGAATCAAATACCTAGTGTTTCCATAAGAAAGTCATATGGATAGCCTATCAAAAGTGTGAAACTTCTGCAAAGTCATATATGTATGAAGGCTTCTTTTTGTTTGTTTGTTTGTTTGTTTTTTAATTCAAATAATTGAATGGACTGGAGAGATGGCTTAGCAGTCCTTGAGTATCTGTTGCCCTTGCAGAGCACCGGGTTTGGTTCCCAGCATCCACATGGCAGCTTACAACCTTCTGTAACTCCAGATCCCAGGGATCCCGCTCTGTCCCTGACCTCTGACTACGCCAAGCACTCGTGTGATGCTTTTACATACACATAGGCAAAACATTCATCTGCATGGAATAAAAATAAATAAATCATTTAAAAACAAGCAAGCAAACCGAAAACCCCTGGACTGACCATAAGTCTAGAATCATCTTGTGACACTTCCAGGAATATCCACCACTCTCTCCTGCCACCTCCTAACTCAGGACTGAGGGAAATCCTGGTGGCCTTTTTTTTAAAAGACAGAATCTTAAAAAAAAAAAAAAAAAAAAAAAAAAAAAAAAAAGAACCAGACTGGCTTTAACATAAGATCCTGACCCTCCTACTCCACCTCTGGGGTGCTAGGAGGACAGGCTTGTGCCGCCTGCCATGCCCTGCCCAGCCCAGGTGATCCTTAAAGGGAGTGAGGTCACATCCCCTCCATCAGCATGCCCTCTCTACTCTCCTTCACCTTATTTGAATAGGTGACTTTGCCAACTGAGAATTGTTTAGGGGTTGGATCTCACTTCATCTTGAGAGAAAATGTTAAGGATATCCTGGTGATTTGAATGACAATGCCAAAGCCTCAGTCCTGGGTCAGACACCTCAGCAACTCAGGGCCCCCACTCTGGAAGAAGGGGTTTTGTCATGGGTTTTGTAAATTTTTCTTGTATTCTGTAATTTGGGGGGTGGGATTGTTTGCTTTGGGGGTGAGTTAGTATTGTAATCTCCAAAGTGAATCATCGTGTTTGCTATTTCTGTGGGTTGAGTTTTTCGTTGTTCCCAATTTCTCACATCTAGGAGATGGGTTTTACTGCTCGGCTGTTTTGTTGTGGTGGTACTGGTGCTTGGCTGCTCATGTGGCTAGGTTTTTGATCTGCCATCTCTCTGTAGCCCAGGCTGGCCAACGGGAGCTCAGTGTGTTGCTCAGACTAGCTTCCAACTTAAGAACTCCTGCCTCTGCCGCCTGCATCTGGGGTTAAGAGGTGTTGTAATTACAGTGTTGTGTTACCATGTAACATGAGAATCTATTTTTGACAGTAATATGCTAATAATGACTGTCATGACTTAGCTTCTGGCAGAAATGAAGATGGAAAAGGATTTCTTCCCAGTTGGAAGAGAAGTTGCTGGAATTGTTTTAGATGGTAAGTATTATCTGTATTTTCCATAGTCAAAGAAATTTAGTCTGGGGCGGTCATGGTGCACACCTTTAATCCCAGCACTCAGAAGGCGGAGGTGGGCAGATCTCTCTGAGTCTGTGGCCAGCCTGGTCTACTAAGTGAGTTCTAGGCTGGCCAGGGCTGCACAGAGAAACAAACAACAAAAACTGAATAATGGCTAATAAAATTATCAATATGTTTTATAATATTAATTTTTGTGGGGGTTTTTTTTTTGTCTGTTTTTGGTTTGGTTTGGTTTTTCGAGACAGGATTTCTCTGTGTATCCTTGGTTGTCCTGGACTCACTTTGTAGATCAGGCTGGCCTCAAACTCACAGTGATCCGCCTGCCTCTGCCTCCCGAGTGCTGGGATTAAAGGCGTGCGCCACCACGCCTCACCCCTATAATATCAATTTATTAAAAAGTTAGTTTAGCCAGTCAGTGGTGGCGCACGCCTTTAATCCCAGCACTCGGGAGGCAGAGGCAGGTGGATCGCTGTGAGTTCAAGGCCAGCCTGGTCTACAAAGTGAGTCCAGGACAGCCAAAGCTACACAGAGAAACCCTGCCTCAAAAAAAAAAAAAAAAAAAAAAAAAAGAAAGAAAGAAAAATTAGTTTATAAAAGTTGAAACTAGGGGCTGGAGAGATGGCTCAGCGGTTAAGAGCACTGTCTGCTCTCCAGAGGTCCTGAGTTCAATTCCCGGCAACCACATGGTGGCTCATGACCATCTGTAATGTGATCTAATGCCCTCTTCCTCCAGCATATAGGTATCTATGCAAATAGAGCACTCATATACAATAAATAAATAAATCTTCAAAAAAATTTTTTAAAAAGTTGAAACTAGGGCTGAATTATGACTGCAGAGCACATATGTCAGTGGACACTTAGGTTTTGACACACATGCAGTCCCACTGTGTGTCCTGTGATGTGGAGCTAAATCCCTGGCTCTCCGAGAAGCTTTTATAACGCTCTGCTTATCTCTATGTATCTGCCTTTCGTACTGGGAACTCTTGAGGACAGACATTGTCTTATTAGATGTAGGATGGATAAGCATGTGCTTATTAAGCAACAAATGAATTAAATATCATCTAATTATATTTTTACCTACAGTCTGAGCAGATTAAAGGAGGATAAAATGATTGTTTAGAGAAGCGAAAGTATCATTTTTGTTATAACTAAAATCACAAGTAAAATTCAGATCCGCTCTACCCCATAGACCTACTCATAGGTTGACATGCATTCGTATGTGCACAGAGTACACATACACTGATCATGAGTGAGTGTTGGCTAGCTCTGTTTAGAAACGAATTATTTCAGATACTCAGAGTTCCTGTTCTACAGTTAAACTCATGATTTATTTTAAAAAATACTTCAGAATGGTCAAAAAAAAGTCTTACTGGTTATTACTCCTCAGAAATGGCAATTTTTGGATGAATAAACTGCTTTACTTTTAAATTATAAAGGCTTGATTTAAAGCAAAAATTGAAAGCATCATTTAATGCAGTCATTGACGGTTGTGTACATTTTGGTCTAAAGCTAACTTACACAAGTACTTGGATTATTTATAAACATATACAAAAGGGTTATGTCGAGGGCTGAGTATGTAGCTTGGTGGTAAAGTGCTTGCTTAGCACACACAAGGCCATGGGTTCAGTCCTTAGCACTGGAAGAAAAAGGGAAAATTATTCTTCAAATATAGGAGAATAAAAGATAGTAAAAGAATGTGTGAACACAGGCTTGTTCTCAGAAAGTCACAAACAGGAAGTTAGAGCAGAGCTGGCTAGGCTCTTGGCGACATCACTCATGAGATTGTAGGTTACTGCTAAAGGGTAGGCTCGAAGCTGCGCATGGTGGCGCACGCCTTTAATCCCAGCACTCGGGAGGCAGAGGCAGGCGGATCTCTGTGAGTTCGAGACCAGCCTGGTCTACAAAACAAGTCCAGGACAGCCAGGGCTACACAGAGAAACCCTGTCTTGAAAAACTTTTTAAAAAGGAGGTAGACTCGGGGTAAAGCAGCCCCTAGACAAGAGGGCCGGTGGGTCATAGACCAACACGCAAGAGACGACAGACAAAGCCCATAAGTCAGCCAGTGGTGACAGAGACGAGGGACTGACCAGAGAAATGGTGAGGAAAGGAAGTCAGCAGGATGAATCATTGACCGGCCTTGAGGAGATCAGAGAAGGGAGAACTGACAGAAAGAATCATGGTGAGTGCACACTTCCAGGCGCTGAGTTCAAGAAAGGAAATGAGCCTCACTCGAAATAGCTAGAGTTGATTCTGGAGGGTGAACGCTCTACACAGGAAGTGATTCCATTTCAGAGCGGTCAGCGTATAGGTTTTTTAAAAAACAGAGTTGACTCAGTGAAAACAGAGAGAGACCTTTTGGAATACCGATTTCCGAGGGATGATGGGATAAAGAGAAGTGTGAAAGAAGCCAGGAATGGCAACCAAGTGATCCCAGGAGGATGTAGATCATCAGGGCACAGGAGGAAAAGTGCAGTGAGTGAGGAAGAGCCAGAAGAACTGGGGGTGATGACACAGGAGGGCTCCCCAGAGAAGCAAGCAAGAGGAAGGCATGGACTTAACACACAGTAGCTCAGTACCAAAAGATGAATTCATTCTGGAGCCATTTTACTTCAGTTTCCTTGTCTGTAGAATAGAAAAGTAATGCCATATACTGTAAGCTGTATTTTAAGGCATACTGTAAGTATACTGTAAGCTATACTTCAAGCATACCCTGTAAGGCATACTAGAAGGTGTATATAAGGTATATTAAGCTAGGCATGGTAGCACACACCAGTAATCCCAGCACTCAGGGAGGCAGAGCAGGCAGATCTCTGTGAGTTGAAGGCAAGCCTAGTATACAAAGGAAGTCCAGGAAAGCCAAGGCTACATAGAGAAACCCTGTCTCAAAAAAAAAAAAAAAAAAAAAAAAGATACATATAAGGCATACTGTAAGGTATATATAAGGCATACTGTAAGGTATATATAAGGCATACTATAAGGTGCATATAAGGCATACTATAAGGTGTATATAAGGCATACTGTAAGGTATATATAAGGCATACTGTAAGGTGTATATAAGGCATACTATAAGGTATATATAAGGCATACTATAAGGTATATATAAGGCATACTATAAGGTATATATAAGGCATACTGTAAGGTATATATAAGGCATACTGTAAGGTATATATAAGGCATACTGTAAGGTATATATAAGGCATACTATAAGGTGTATATAAGGCATACTATAAGGTATATATAAGGCATACTATAAGGTGCATATAAGGCATACTATAAGGTGTATATAAGGCATACTATAAGGTGTATATAAGGCATACTATAAGGTGTATATAAGGCTTTATAGGAAAATTATGAGCACTAGGCAATCAACACTGAACTGTTTTCTTCTCATTTTATCTCTTAACTCTTAGAACAAAAATACTCAAATGAGTTGACTCTTGGTGGAGGAGTGTGTGTGTGTGTGTGTGTGTGTGTGTGCGCAGGTGTGCACACACACACACACACACACACACACACACACACACACACTTAGGGTGGGTGATAGAAACAGTGTCATATTGCCAAAGTTCTGACTTGTAAGCACTGGGCCAGAGAGATGGCTCAGCCAGTAAAAGCAACACAGCCCTGACAACCTGAGTCATTCCCTGGTTGCAAAGCAAGAACCAACTCCCAAACACTGTCTGACCTCCACACACTGCTGTGCATGCCCTCATGTCCACACAGTAATGATAGCATGTTAATAAAATTGCAAAAGTTAAGTTCCAAAAAGTTTCTGGATGCTGATCAGAATTTATTTACCAAGTTGGAGTAATTTTTGATGTTACTTTTTAAGATTTATAAAGCTTTAATATTTTAATACACGTATAGGAGCATGTCCCTGCGTGCATACATTGTGCACCTGTAGAGAACAGGGAGGGCACTGGGGCCCCTGACAGTGGAGCTACAGACAGTGTTAGCTACCGTGTGGGTTCTGGGACCTTAATCCAGGTCCTCTGAAAGAACAGCAAGTGCTCTTAACACCTGAGCCATCTCTCCAGCCCTGTCAAAGTAGAGACTCATTGGAATTCTCCATGATTGCCTGAGACTCTCCCACTCAAATGATGATGACAGATGTGCCTAGCACACGGTGGGGGATGGGGGGTTGGAGTGGAGAAAAGAACCATCAGAAGCCACAGAGCATGTTCTTTTTCTTTGCACCTGTCTCAATGTTAAGCCATGTTGACAGTAACACAGGAACTTACTTCCCCACAGTGTCAACACCTGTGTGCCTCAGATTTTCTAGAGGAAACAAGACTTAACTTGTTCTCCACTATACAACTTATAGACCATCCTAACACCCTGAGTTCTTGGCTCTTTGAGGGAGTGGATTTTTACGACCCTTTGAATTATTTCATTTCTTTAATTTTTTTTTTTTTTAAGTTAGCTGTTTGTTTGGGGGACAGGTTTCATGTAACACAGGCTGGCCTTTAGTTTGATATGTAGCCAAGAATGACCCTGCACTCTTGAGCTTCCTGACTCCACCTCCTAAGTGCTGGGTTACAGGTATTGCTCACTCTGTCTGGCTTTTTCATTGTTTTAATAGTCAGGCTGGAGAGATGGCTCAGAGGTTAAGAGCACTGCTTGCTCTTCCAAAGGTCCCAAGTTCAAATTCCAGCAACCACATGGTGGCTCACAACCATCTGTAATGAGATCTGGTGCCCTCTTTTGGTGTACATTAAAAAAAAAAAAAAAAGTCAAAAATTAAATATAGGGAGCTAGAGAGGTAGCTCAGAAGTTGAGAACACTGGCTGCTTTTCCAGAGAACCCAGGTTTGATTCCCAGCACCCACATGGTGGCTCACAGCCATCTGTAACACCTGCTCCAGGGAATTCAATGCCCCTCCTGGCTTCCATGGGCACCAAGCACACACATTGTGCGCAGATGGTCAAAACATCCATCACAATGAAATAAAGAGAGTTAAACAAAACATTTGAGTTTAATAACTTTGTAGTGTTAATGCTCACCTTTTCCTGCTTTTCAGTTGGCAGCAAGGTATCGTTCTTTCAGCCAGACGATGAAGTCGTCGGTAAGTCATAGTCCCAACTCCTAGTTGAAATTGTGTATTTTATTGTCAGCTCATTATTTTTCTGTATAATTATTAATGATCATTATGACTTTTCTTCATATAAAAACACTTTCTTTGGCTGGGAGGAGGGGGCTTGTACAAGGCCTAAGGTTCAACCCTAGCATCCCAAAACTAAAAATATTTTCCTGGTTTTCGAAATTTGCCTTCAACAGGCATGGTGGCACACACCTTTAATACAAGCACTCAGGAGGTGGAGGCAGGCGGATCTCTGTGAGTTTTGAGGCCAGCCTGGTCTACAAAGCAAGTCCAGAACAGCCAAGGCTACATAGAGAAACCGTGTCTTGGGGAAAGAAAAGAAAAGAAAGAAAATAAATTTGCCCTCAGATTTCCATTACTGAAGAAAACTGAGCATTTGCCCTTAGTTAGCAGAGACCTCAAGCCTGCTGGTGTCTGGGTGTTGAACAGTCACAGATGAAGAGCAGCCAGGTTCATCTTTTCCTGATGCTCTGCTCCTGTGTGTGGTCCCTTCTGTTTGGCCAGACTGAAATTTCTAGGAAACATCACGGCCTGTGCTTGAACATCGCTAGTGGGGTGGGCCGTGTGAAACACTGCTGGTGGGGTGGGCCGTGTGGAACACTGCGGGTGGGGTGGGCCGTGTGGAACACTGCTAGTGGGGTGGGCCGTGTGGAACACTGCTAGTGGGGTGGGCCGTGTGGAACACTGAGGGTGGGGTGGGCCGTGTGGAACACTGCGGGTGGGGTGGGCCGTGTGGAACACTGCTAGTGGGGTGGGCCGTATGGAACACTGCTAGTGGGGTGGGCCGTGTGGAACACTGAGGGTGGGGTGGGCCGTGTGGAACATTGCGGGTGGTGTAGAACACTGCTGGTGGGGTGGGCCGTGTGAAAGACTGCTGGTGGGGTGGGCCGTGTGGAACACTGCGGGTGGGGTGGGCCGTGTGGAACACTGCGGGTGGGGTGGGCCGTGTGGAACCTCTAGGTTCCCATCCTATAGAGCTCACTGCTGGTCCTGTAAAGCTAAGAATTAACTCGCAGCAATTTTTTATTCTGCTTTTGTTTTTGTTTATTTGTTTGTTGTTTATTTATTTATTTATTTATTTTTAGACAGAGTTTCTCTGTGTAGCCTTGGCTGTCCTGAACTTGCTTTGTAGACCAGCTGGCCTCGAACTCACAGTGATCCACCTGCCTCTGCCTCCCGAGTGCTGGGATTAAAAGTGTGTGCCACCACCACCCGGTGGTTTTGTTTTGTTTTATTTTGTTTTGAGACAGGGTTTCTCTGTTTAGCCTTGGCTGTCGTGGGATCACTCTGTAGACCAAGCTGGCCTCAAACTCACAGCGATCCACCTGCCTCTGCCTCCCGAGTGCTGGGATTACAGGCTGCGCCACCACCGCCTGGTGCAATCTGTTATTCTTTAGTCCATCGTGACTACAAGAGTGTTGTGAGCATCTCTTCATGTTTGTGTCCCCCAGACAGCCAGGAAACAATATGTAGAACAGCACTTTTGTAATTGTCTCAGAAGCATTCCTCATCTTCATGGAAGGTGTCCTCGGGAGTACTGCTAAAGATTAGATTTGTGGGACAGTGTCCCCAGCCTTTATGGGGTCTCTGACTTGCATTTTCATGAAGAACTGCTGATTTGACTCTTTTATTTTTTTTCTACCCATGAAATCAATAACACTGTTTACTGCCTAACTTTCTTTTTGTAAGAGAACGGAGTTAAGCACATGCCTTTAATCCCAGCACTTAGGAGGCAGAAACAGGTAGATCTCTGTGAGTTTGAGGCCAGCATGATCTACAGAGCAAACTGAAAGACAGCCAGCACTACACAGAGAAAAACCTCTCTCAAAAAACAAAAAACAAACAAAAAGAGTAATAATAAGAGCAGAGTTAGAGCCTGACTAACCTCCAGGAAAGTGGGCTTCTGCTCAGGTCACACCCTGTGACACAAAACTATAGATGGGGTATGGGGCCCCAGCACTCAGGTTGGCTGTATGACAGCGGCATCTATACGTTGATTCCAGTGCACAGATCTGCATGAACACACCTCAGCAGGGATGAGTTCATTCAGGACACTACTCCCTTCAACTTCCTCTTTCAACTTTTAGGAATTTTACCCTTGGATTCAGAGGATCCTGGAGTCTGTGAAGTCACCCGAGTGCATGAGCATTATCTGGGTATGTGGCAGTTGTTCCATGGAACTCAGTCGGTCTGAGTCCACAGGTTTGTAGTATAATTGTTGGCTGGCCATGTGAGTATTTCTGACTTACATGACTTACAGAATTAATGCTTATACCAAGTACTGTGTAGACCTGCGAGATTTACTAGCATTGTTCATGGCTGTGAAATTATATTCATAATCAGAATTTGAAGATGTCTTGCTCTTGGCTTACCTGAGTGTGTGTGTGTGTGTGTGTGTGTGTGTGTGTGTGAATGTGTGTCTCTGTGTCTGTGTGTTGCACTAGAGATGGAGCTGAGGGTCTCCAGCCTGCTAAGCAAGGCTATACCATTGAACTCTTTGTTATTGACTTAAACAAAAAAAACAATGTACAAAATTTAGACAGTACTTGTAAAGCTGAGGCAGGAAGGGATTAAGAAAGCATATATTTGGGTTTTGTTCCTAATAGGCTTTGATCAGTATTCAGTTTTATATTTCATGAGAAATTACATTTTGAGTATTTCCTAAATACACACACACATTCGTTGTGGAAATAATGAGAAGATACTTCATCTCCTAAGCAATTAGAGATAAAGACTGCTTAGGAACCAGGGCTGACAAGTGACACCCACTTGTTAAGAAGCTTAAGTAATGAGGAGTGACAGATGCGGCTGGGGAGGCAGCTCAGTCAGTGAGGAACTTGATGCACAACCCTGAGAACCTGCGTTTGGAACTCCAGAAAATCCAGACACACACCTGTCACCTCAGTGCTGGGGATCCAGGCGCAGTGGCGCACACCTGTCACCTCAGTGCTGCGGATCCAGGCGCAGTGGCGCACACCTGTCACCTCAGTGCTGGGGATCCTGGCGCAGTGGCGCACACCTGTCACCTCAGTGCTGCGGATCCTGGCGCAGTGGCGCACACCTGTCACCTCAGTGCTGGGGATCCAGGCGCAGTGGCACACACCTGTCACCTCAGTGCTGCGGATCCTGGCGCAGTGGCGCACACCTGTCACCTCAGTGCTGGGGATCCAGGCGCAGTGGCGCACACCTGTCACCTCAGTGCTGGGGATCCAGGCGCAGTGGCGCACACCTGTCACCTCAGTGCTGGGGATCCTGGCGCAGTGGCGCACACCTGTCACCTCAGTGCTGGGGATCCAGGCGCAGTGGCACACACCTGTCACCTCAGTGCTGGGGATCCTGGCGCAGTGGCGCACACCTGTCACCTCAGTGCTGGGGATCCAGGCGCAGTGGCGCACACCTGTCACCTCAGTGCTGGGGATCCAGGCGCAGTGGCGCACACCTGTTACCTCAGTGCTGCAGATCCAGGCGCAGTGGCGCACACCTGTCACCTCAGTGCTGCGGATCCAGGCGCAGTGGCGCACACCTGTCACCTCAGTGCTTGGGGAGGCAGGGACGAGGATCCCTAAGGCTTGCTGGCCAGCCACCCTAACCAATCAGAGGGCACCAAGTTCAGTGAGAGATCTTATCTCAAGTACAATGGAGACTAATGGAGAAGACACTCAACATGTACTGCTGGCCTCCGTGTGTGCATGTGCATGGGTATGTACGCCCATATCCTCAGGAACACACACAGGCAGCCAGATGGCTTAAAAAAGCAGTGACAAGGCAGAGCCTCGATGGGCAGGGGTGGGCCTTGAAGGGGCTCTGTTGGCCTGTTGTAAGGTGTGGAGATAGAACCCAGAGGCCTTGTGGAGCCAGGCAAGTGCTCCCCACCGTCCACATCCCCCGTGTAGCACTGAAGGAATGCAGATCAGAGAGAAGTCAAGGGGAAAACTCAAGTCTGGAGCCTAGCTGCAGTGGTCAGGTATTCTTTAAGGAAGAAACCGGGATTTGATGTTGCCTTCGGTGTCTTTTAATCCAAGTGTGGTAGAAGATGGCTGTATTCCTAACACTTAGGCCAGAGACAGAGGATCTAGAGCTCACGGCCTGCGCTACCAAGTGAGAGCCTTTCTCAAGATGGCCTAAGAAGTCCTGTAAGAATGACCAGCGCTGGGGCTGGGGAGATGGCTCGGTGGCCAAGGACACTTGCTGCTCCTCCAGAGGTCCTGAGGTCAGTTCCCAGCAACCACATGGTGGCTCACAACCATCTGTGATGGGATCTGGTGCCTTCTTCCGTTTGATGTTATCTTCTGTCATACAGTCATGCGTGTAAATAGAGTGCTTATATACACAAATGAATACATCTTTAAAAAAACTACCAAGTAACTGCCAAGAGGTGACCTCTGTGTGAGAATCCTGGCCACACCCACTATGCACAACTGAGGGTATTCAGCTAGACCACTGTGTTGTTTGCAGCTCCAGCATTTCATGGGCAGAGGATAGCTTCAGCACAGTCCATGAAACTTTGCACTGGGAAATACCAGGCTCAGCTGGAGTTTCTGCTCACGCCTGATGACCATCTAACGAGAACTCGGCGTTCAGTCACGTTCATTCGACTCAGTTTTGTTCTTTCACTAAACCCAAGAATGAAGTTAGTTCCAAATGACCTCCCAGATGTGAATACTGCTTCACAATATCAATAATACAGTTCAAAACCGTGTAATCCTTCCGGCCAGTTTAACTGTTTTCTGCTTCTGACTCCTTGTTAAAGTCTTGTTTGTTTGTTTGTTTGTTTGTCTGTCTGTTGTATGCATGTATGTGTTGTGTAGAAGAACGATGGGCATGCGTGTGTGGAGGTCAGAAGGCAACGTGTAGAAGTCAGTTCTCTCCTTCCACCATGCAGGTTCCAGGAATGGAACTCGGGCCATCAGACTTGGTGGCAAGTGCATTTTAGCACTGAGCCATTCCCCCAGGCCCCAATTGCTTTCAGTTCTTATTTTTAAAAAATTAATTTATTTACTTTTATTTTATGTGCATTAGTGTTAAGGTATCAGATCCTTTGGAACTGGAATTACAGACAGGTGTGAGCTGCCATGTGGGTGCTGGGAACTGAACCTGGATCCTTTGAAAGAGCAGACAGTGCTCTTAGCCACTGAGCCATCTCTCCAGCCCCCTGCTTTCAGTTCTTAAGGCATTCTGCTTTAAAAATAATTGTATTTGATTAGCCGGGCATGGTGGCACATGCCTGTAATCCTAGCACTTAGGAGGCAGGCGGATCTCTGTAACTTTGAGTCCAGCCTGATCTATCAAGTGAGTTCAGGACAACCAAGGCTACACAGAAAAACCCTGTCTCGAAAACCAAAATAATAATAAAAATAACAACAATGATAATAACAACAACAACAATAATAAAATTTTTATTCATTCAAAATTAGGCATACATTTTCAACTGTCTTTTTTATTTGGCCAAAACTAAAAACAATTGTAATTGCTCATTCTTAAGTAAACTAACAACGATTGTAATTGTTCATTCTTAAGTGCTCAAGTAGTTATCATTGATCCATATTTTATTTCTTTGTTTAGTCTTCATAACATAATAGCATTGACCATCTAATGCAAACGAAGAATCTGAACCAGCTCCTTAGAACCTCTGAACCTCTAGAAAGACGATGGTTCAGAAGCTGAGAGCAGCTGGTGTTCCCTCATGAGAACAGGAGTGCAGGCCCCATCCCCACTCCCAGCCGACTGTAGACTCCTGTCACTCTAGCAACAAAGAGCATCATGCCCTCTTCTGGTCTCCTGTGGCACATGCATGCACACAGATACACAGACACAGACTTTTTTTAAAAAAAAAAAAACCTTTTAGAATCTTAGATGTCCTTAATGTTTTTTGAAGGACTGCATGAATGGTGTGCACATGTACATGTTATGCGCATACATGTGTGATTATAATTATATATGTGCACTTTTTAATTTTTCTTTCCTTCTTTTAAGACGAGGTCTCAGACTTGTAATTCTCTTACAAGTATTGGTATCATGCCCTATGAATGGAATTAGATGAGACGTGGTAAATTGAAATCTTGTAGTGGGATATGGTGCCTCCCCAAAGGCCACACAGGTGAAACATGTGTACATGAGCATGTGAAGGCCTAGGCATGTTTAGGCCACATGTTTGCCTTGTCACCTGTGAGGCTTGAGGCAATTCAAGTATTAGTCTGTACCTAGTTTCATAGCCAGCAAAATTAGAGGAATAGTTTGGGTAGATAAAAACGAAAGGAAGGAGAGACAAGTACGAAGTCTGTTTCTTGTCTCTGTACTCAGCATGGCTCATTCCTCAGGTGAACACAGAACGGGCAGCGAGCCTTCCCCACAGCTCGGCTCTACACCAGACACAGGAGGCATTCTCTCTTCCCATTTAGCTCTCTTTAGCTGTGCTGCTGTCTACCTGGAGAGATCGTAGGTGCCACAGGTGAGGGCCACCCACAGACTGGCTGCATCCGTGACATGGTCAGGGTTTCGGACAGAGTCAGCATCTCCATTTTGTCCTGTTTAATTCTTAAGAATGGCTAAGAGAACTGAGGCTGGGCTGCAGCGCTAGATGCCCAGTGGCTAGCAGCACGTGTGCTCTTGCAGAAACCTAGGGCTGATCGCCAGCACCCACATGTGGTGCGCAACCATCTCTCACTATAGCTCCAGGGGATGTTGTACCCTCTTCTGACCTCCAAGAGCACACACGCACACAACACCCTGCTACATAAAATAAAAATTATTAATATAATTTTATAGTTTTTTGAAGAACTGAGGATAACATATTTACTGGTTCACTGTAAAGGAGATTAAAGGATGCAAATAAATACAAATTAAGATGTACCCAGGACAAGGGGTGTGTGTGTGTGTGTGTGTGTGTGTGTGTGTGTGTGTGTGTGTGTGTGTGTCTCTCTCTCTCTCTCTCTCTCTCTCTCTCTCTCTCTCTCTCTCCTCTCATCTCTCTCTCTCTCTCTCTCTCTCTCTCTCTCTCTCTCTCTCTCTCTCTCTCATTACCTCCTCTTGGATGTGAGAAGGACCCCCACTAAAATGGAGGTCTTCAGTGGTGGCACACACCTTTAATCCCAGCACTTGGGAGGCAGAGGCAAGTGGATGCCTGGTCTAGAGAGTGAGTTCCAGACTGACAGCCAGAGGTACACCGAGAAACCCTGTCTCAAATAAATAAATAAATAAATAAATAGACAAAATTTTAATGGAGCTTTTCGTATCTACTAGCAGGTAGGCAGGACATAGCCAAGTTTTATAGCTCCAAAACTGAAAAAGCAATAGTAGAGCACACAGAGTTGGGGGGCTGCTGTTCCCTGAAGCTTGCTCCTGAACTGACACTCAGCAATATAAAAGACCATCTTTTACCTTCCTAGATCAGACAACCAAGGACAAAAGGTCCAAATACGTTCATGAAAGATACATTCATAGTCCTTTAGAAAATAAGACAGGCAGTGGGGGTTGACCAGGAACCAAGGATGATAGCATAATAGTCATGCTTGCCTGAAAGAGTTTCATAAGGAAATACTCTACATAGTACTTAATGTGTTCTTTCTGTTTCATTCCCATCTCATTTATTTGGAAATTTTCAGCAAGACTGTGTGGAGACCCCACCTTCCACTAGGTGGCTTTAGGCTGTTGTGCTGCACTGCTGTCTGCCTGTGATCATAGGACAAGTGTGATCACTGCAGACAAAGTCAGAAAGGGTTGATTTTAGTGGGGATAGCACCACAATTTATTTGAATCCAAGACAAAGTTGAAATGTAAAGAAAGGGCTTAATGGGCAGATCATGCAGCACTTTTATTTTTTTAGTCTATCATCCCATTTTGGGAGGTGGGGATGCTATTTGTTTAATTTTGAAACAGGGTCGCACTCTGTAGTTCTGGATTGCCTGGAACTGTGTAGACCAGGTTGGCCTCAAACTCACAGAGATATGCCTGCCTGTGCTGCTGCCATCCCACCACCTCCAAGTTCTGGGATTAAGTGTGTACATCATGATACCTAGCTATTCTGAGCTTGCTCGCTCTTTCTTTCTTTCTTTCTTTCTTTCTTTCTTTCTTTCTTTCTTTCTAAGATTTGTTTATTTACTATGTAAACAGTGTTCTGACTACACCAGAAGATGGTACCAGATCTTACTATAGATGGTTGTGAGCCACCATGTGGTTGCTGGGAATTGAACTCAGGACCTCTAAAAGAGCAACCAGTGCTCTTAACCTCTGGACCATCTCTCCAGCCTCCTATTTTGGGCTTTTAAAACTATATTAGGAGTTTGCACTTTTATCCAAGTGCAGTGGAAAGGCATTGGTAGGATTTTAAGAAGTGTGAGGATGTATATTATGTTATTTGGTTTTGTTTTACATGTGCTGTGTGGTATGTGCATGCAAGCCATGCCCATGTGTGGAGACCAGAAGACGACTTGCAGGATTCAGTTCTTTCCTTCCACCCCGTGGGTTCTGGGGGATTGAACTCAGGTCCTCAGGCTTGGAAGCAAGTACCTTTACTTGCCGAGCCAGCTTGCCAGTCCCTGTTCTGTTCTTTAGATGGGGTCCTCAACTTGCCGTCCCCTGGCTCCAGCTTCCCCAGCACTGTGGGCCCAGGGCTGCACTGCCATGCGCACCGCTGCGTTAGGGATGGCCTCCAGCACTTCTCTTCTCACACACGTCATTACAGTGATGAAAATGGAGAGCTATCAAGATGAATCTATTGAACAACTGTAATCCGAAACCCACAATTATTCCAAGGCATAAAAGGGGGTACCAGCACGATGTCACGAGTCAAAAGTTCTACATCTGGCTTCATATGACAGGCTGCAGCCAAAATGAAGGCATGTTAAAACACGGTATAAAAGTACTTTCAAAGACATGGCCCTGCAGTTACCAGCTCTGGCTGCCGTTCTGGAGGACCTGGGTTTAGCTACAACACCCATGTGGGGACTCAGAACTGCTTGTAACTCTAGTCTCATATGTCCCCACATCCTCTTCTGGCCTCTGTGGACACTACTCACAAGTGTTATACAGACATACATGAAGGCAGCATACCCATACACACGAAAGTGAAATAAATTAATCTTTAAGAATAATATAGCCAGGTGTGGTGGCACATGCCTTTAATCCCAGCACTCGGGAGGCAGAGGCAGGTGGATTGCTCTGAGTTCAAGGCCAGCCTGGTCTACAAAGCGAGTCTAGGACAGCCAAGGCTAACACGGAGAGACCCTGCCTTGAAAAACAAAACAAAACAAAGAATAATATAAATAAAATTATTCTTAAGCTATATACTCTTAAGCTATATATTCATTGTGAAACAAATGAATTTTATATTTGGAATTGGGCCCTATCTGCAAGATAGATCACTATGTATTGGTAGATATTCTGAAATCCAATACACTCCTCGTCTCAAGCATTTTGTAGGATGCTCAGCTTGTAATATTTGTAGCATATAAACAGATAACTCATCTGAAATACATAAAAATTTCCATAAAAC
The DNA here is from genome assembly GCF_903995435.1 of Acomys russatus. Lineage (NCBI taxonomy): Eukaryota > Metazoa > Chordata > Mammalia > Rodentia > Muridae > Acomys > Acomys russatus. Next base: position 70,282,006 of record NC_067144.1, on the reverse strand, counting down.
AAGAATTGCCAAACCCGTAGAAAATTTGACCAAGTCTTCAGCAGTCACTTCATAAAAGGACACCAAAGGCCAGCAAACATGAGAGGAGAGGCCCCTCTTCTGCAAGGAAAAGCAAATGACAGTCACAATAAGTAGTGTCACATACCTGAGTGATGGTCTGTGTGATTCTGGCAACACCAGCGATGGCCAGAGACTTTTCTAGCAGCAGCAGGTGCTGAGGAGAGCCGTGTGAAGGCAGCTATTGAGGACAGACATCCTCCCCAGAGTCAACGCCCTGACATCCTTAGTGGTGCCACTTTAACTACCTGAGACTGAAACAAATGGTTCATCAGCTAAGAAATGGATAGACAAGCAAAGACATATCCACATAGCCCATGCCATAAAATAACAAAAATGAAAAAGCCCCACCATGGCCCCTCTGATAAGAACAAGATCTGCTTAGAGTCTAAGCTGGGGCTTGGAGAGTTGTCCCCTGCCATCTATACACGCACTGCATCATATACACACATTCACACAATGTAAAAAAATAATTTCAATTAAAAATGATGTGAAACGTACAAAAGCAAGGTAGAAAAGAACTCGTGGTTCTGTACAGTCCAAGGTCAAAATCAGGCAGAACTAGTAACTGTTGAGGGATGCACACGTGGTGAACTGAAGGTAGATGAGGGGCTGTAGAGTGGGGACATTGGCCAGGAAGGCCGCTGCGCACCGCGTTTTGTAGTCAGTTCTGCAGCTGTGCTTTATGTTCTGTGTGCTTTCTGCATGTGTTTTAGCTCAGAACAGTCCTATCTTGAGAATAGATTTTTGTGCATAGGAATAAAAACAGGGAGACTGATGTCAGTGATAAGGGCAGGGTTTAGAGCAGGGTCAGTGGTCCCTGGTGGGAGAGATGAGGACTGACAGCGCTTACTAATGAATTGTTCCTTCTTGCTCTTTCTGGTAGTTCATAAACCGGAAAAGGTTCCATGGGCAGAAGCTGCTGGAGCAATTCGGGATGGAGTCCGAGCCTACACAGCTCTGTACTGTCTTTCTCATCTCTCTCCTGGAAAGTCTGTGCTGGTCATGGATGGGGCAAGTGTGAGTCCTGGGTGACCTACCATCTACACGGAGACTGTAAACAGGCTGTGTCTGCAGATAGCCTTCTTTGACCTTAAGTTATTCGATTTCTGTTCTGACCTTCCATTTTATCCTTATGGACAGTTTTTCTCAATAGCATATAGAAGTTAGATTTAGTATGGCTAGCTTCTAACTACTTTGAATCCACCAGTAAGTTAAAAAGCAAGGCAAGACTTTTGTTTCTCCTTTTTTTCAACAGTAGTGATCAACCCAAGGCTTGGTGCAGGCTACTCAAGTGCTGTGTCCCCAGCCAAGGCTCCTACCCCACCCCAGACAGGGTTTCTCTGTGTAGCCCTGACTGTCCTGAAACTCTTTGTAGACCAAGCTGGCCTCGAACTCACAGAGATCCTCCTGACTTTGGGGTTAAAGGAATACACCACCACACCCAGCTCCAGCCAAGTCTTTTTTTCATTACTATTACAGAGTGAAATAGCTCCTGAGTCCATAGTCACTCTGGAAGTCTCAACCAGTTTTAAATTATAACCCCAATGCTTATACTTAGGCTAGTAAGGGTGCTGGCATATATTAAATGGATCATATACAAGCTTAAGCTGGGCTTATGTTAAGGGTATTACATGTGTCACCAAAAAGCCCTGAAGATGCTACATGCATGATCCATTTTTTTAAATGGTGTAAAACTTAGGGGAAAAGCATTGTTTTCTTTTTTAACAGGCTTTTGATAGAACCTACATTTCTGGGGTGGGGGAAGAAATGTCACCAGCGCTGACTGCAGGTGACGTCCAACATGAGTGTTTTCCTAGTCCTTGCCGTGGACCCGAGACACTGGTCTTGAGGGGCTGTGGTGCACCTATGCTGCACAGCCAGCTCTGACTAGTGATGCCTTTATGGGCCACTGTTGTTCTCTGTGCAGCCTCCATCCTTGGACCTGTGTGCATGTGCTTAGTCTAACCTTCCAGAAGCTTGCCCTGCTAAACTTGAGCATATTGTTTCTTTTTTCTGTTATGTAACGATTAGAATATATTTAAGTCCTGTTAAAGAACTGCGTCTGTGAAGGAGATTAGGCATTTCCTCTCACGTGTATGTATTTCCACACAGGCGTTTGGCACAATAGCCATTCGGTTAGCACATCACAGAGGAGCCAAGGTGATGTCAACAGCACACAGCCTGGAGGACAAGCAACACCTTGAAAAGCTTAAACCTTCTATAGGTGCGTTACAGGTTACATTACTCAGTACAGACCATTTAAAACATGAAATCATACAAGAAAATCAAAACCTGCACTGTAGCCAGGCATGATGTATGTCTCCTGCCTGTGATCCCAACACTCAACAGAGAGAGGCAGAAGGATCATGAGTTCCAGGCTAGCCTGGTCTACAAAGTGAGTTCAAGGCTAGCCTGGTCTACAGAGTGAGTTCCAGGACAGCAAAGACTATTACACAGAGAAACCTTGTCTTGAAAAGAACAAACAAAACAACAACAACAACAACAAGAAACATGTAATCAAGACAAATAAGACTGGAATAAGACTTTAATCCAGCCCCATGTAACATTAAAGCCCAAATTATTTCTGTTGTTGCATTTTGCATCTGACAAACATACCCGGAAGTAGAAGGAAGGTAACACAGGAGCTCAAGGAGAAGATGGAGATGACGGCTTTAGACATAGAGCTGGGGTGGGAGACGGCACAGCAGTTACAGCAGGGTCGCTCACACACAAACACAGCGCCCAGCCCCGAACCCATGTGCTGTACTCAGGAGGTAGGGACCGCATGGGACCCTGGGAAGCTGGCTAGTGAAGCTAGTCCGAATCACAAGCCACCCTACCTCAGTAAATACAGAAGTAGACAGGCCAGTGATAGACACACTTGCCACCAAGTACCTTCCCGGGGACCCGCATGGTGAAAAGAGAAAAATGATTCCCACAAGTTGCCTCTGAGCTCCACATGTGCTATGGTACACACTTGCGAACTCACACACATGCACACAATTAGGTGGGGTTTTTTGTTTTGTTTTGTGCCAAACAGTTGAGGAGCATTTTCTGTTTGGACCTCTGGCCTCCACACTCAAGTGCATAGATGTGCATGTACACCAAAAACATTTGCAAAAGAAAAGTTATGGATGGAGGTCTCAATTGTAGATCAGTAACAGAGTCCTGCCTGTCATGCATGAGGCCCTGTGTTTAATTCTAGCATAGGAAGATGGGGAGACAAACTAGAGCAGAGGAAGATAGCTAAAATGATATTTTTGAAACTGTTTTCCTGTTGGCTAATTATGAACTTCTGGGATCACTACAGCACCCTTTTTTAAAGGGTTTGTTTGTCTTAAGATTTCTTTTTAGTCAGGCATGGTGGCACATGCCTGTAATCCCAGCACTTAGGAGTCAGAAGCAGGTGGATCTCTTGAGTTTGAGGCCAGCCTGGTCTACAAAGCAAGTCCAGGACAGCCAAAGCTACACAGCGAAATCTCATCTCAAAAAGTAAAAAAAAAAAAAGTTTTATTTTTACATGTGTGTGTCATATGTGCAGGTGCTGGCAGAGCCCACAGCAGGGCACCAGGTCCCCTAGAGCTGGACTTTCAGGCAGTTGTGACTTATTGATATGAACACTCTGGAAAAGAAGTGTGTGCTCTTAAGTCCGCATCGTCTCTGCAGCCCCTGCTTCCGTACTCTCCCCCTGGGCCCCGTCCTTGTGCCAGCTCACCAGCAAGAGCCACTTACTGCCGTTGGACTGCGCCTCCAGTCAGAGCGGCTCTAAAAGATGCCACCCCCACAATAGATCCTCATTGGTTCAAATTTTGAGATTTGTTTTTGTTTTTGTTTTTTTGAAACAGGGTTTTTCTGTGTAGTCTTGGCTGTCCTGGACTCACTTTGTAGACCAGGCTGGCCTTGAACTCACAGCAATCCACCTGCTTCTGCCTCCCGAGTGCTGGGATTAAAGGCGTGTGCCACCACTGCCCAGCTCTGAGTATTCTTTCCGTTCTCAGTGGAGTTCTGTTGTACTGTTAACATAATTCCTTCTTCTATTACTATAATTATCTTCAGAGCTAAGGGCATAGCTCAGCATGAGACTGCTTGTCATTCATAAAGTTCAGGCTTTACCCACACACCTCACCTAACCTCCCCTCCCACACACATGCAGTTAATGCAGCCAGTGAAAATTAGCTTCATTTTCCCTGACTGCCAGAACCAGTTGTATTCCTTGTCTTTGCCTTAGGACCGTTCTCCATCCTAGGGAGCAAGAGGAGGAAGGGGAGGGCTGGTCCCCATGACTAAGAAGGACTGAAATGGCTCCTGGAAGATGAGTGCCATAGTGTGCAAGTACATGGTGCAGCTCTGGTACTATCCAATCTCAAGAAACTCAAGACGGGTCTACTCTTCGCTGGTGTCCTGATACGCCTGCCTTGTGTGTTCTCAGGTTCCAGGGCTGGCAGTGTACCCTGCGTTCACAGAGCTGACCTCTGTCAACAGACCATCCTTGGCTCAAAATAGACACATTTTCACCATTGCTTGAAAAAAATGTTTAAACAGACCTGACTTTTCCCTTTAAATCTAATAATTGTTGAAACTATTTCAGAAAATAGACATTTACTGGCCTTTTTTTTTTTCCCCCTTTCTCCTGATTTGTTTGTGCTGACCACATAGAGAACAGTACAATTGCCTGATCCCCTGTCCTTTACAGCCCGAGTGATTGACGTGTCTAATGGGAAAGTCCATGTTGCTGAGAGCTGTTTGGAGGAGACAGGTGGCCTGGGAGTAGACGTTGTCATAGATGCCGGAGGTGGGTACCTGAGAACTGAGCAACCTGTGCAATGATTTTAGTAAAATAAATTGGAACATGGATAGAACTAGGAACTAATTATTACTGCATTCATAAAATTGGATGGTTAGGTTTTAATTAAAACTCATCTATTTAAAGTGTAACTTCTTCACTTGATCCCATCATCAACCCCGCTCCTCTGAAGAGGGAGAATACCTTTTAAGCCCCAGGCCTAAAGAGTGACAGAGGATCTAAGAAACTGTCACCATGAGTCCACCCCAGCATTACTCACCTGCCAGCACTTCACAGCCACTTGTGCTGTGTGGCTGCTGCCCTCTAGTGGGTAGGTGACCTCTCTGCCACCTAGTGGGAGAAGCACATTTCTCCCACCCAGTTCCTTGAACTTTTTACATTAACTTGGATCTGTTTCACATCTAGTCTATACACAACTAGGTGGCCCCATTGCTCCTGAAGTATTAGTGTTAGGAGCCTGCACAACAATTCTATTTGCATTTCATTGTGAATAGTATAGTCATCTTGTGTGTTCCTTTCTAATCTTTGTTTTCCAGTATTTGAAACTGACATATATGAACAGTCAGTCAGTGGAAGTGAACAGTGTACTTCAATGTGGTCACTTTTCAAATATATGTTTCAGTGCGTGGAACTTGGTATTTTAATGAGACAGTGTTTCATCCCATTGTTTTAAGCTATGGTTGCTAGAATTAGCATGAGACATACCTTGCTTGCTTCCAAATCAAAATTTATTTTGTTTGCATTTAATTTTAATTAAGTATACATTACATTTTGATATAGCTTAAAGTTAACTAAGTTTGCCTTTTACTAAGAAAAATGTCTTTTACTATAAAAAGACTAATGTGCAAAATAAATTGTCATATTTTTATAAAATGTACCTTTTCTCTCTTTTTTAACTATCCACTTATAAGTGAGATTATATAGTAAAGATGATGAACCAGCTGTAAAATCACAACTACCACATAAGCATGACATCATCACACTTCTTGGTGTTGGAGGCCATTGGGTAACAACAGAAGAAAACCTTCAGGTATTATCAGAAGTAATAAAGCCTTGCTATTGCACCAAGGGAGTGTTATTAGTGAAGATCAGTATAAGTTCTAATCACGCCCTGCGTTTAAAAGCAGTAGCTTCTTTTAGCTTCTTTTCTGTGTTGGGTGCATACTGGCCAAACTATCCCGCAGGGAAGCCCATTCCGTTACCAAGAGTTACAGTTTTAGTTCATTGTGCAAGTGCCCTCTGGACTTTTTTTGTTTTGTTTTTGTTTTTGTTTTTCAAGATAGGAGCCTTGGGTCCTTGTGTTTGTGGGACAAACGTACTTGAGCCATCTCCCAGACCCTAAAAGTTTTCTTTCCAGTAACTTCGGAACTGTAATGAAATATTCATAAATAATATTATCATAATTTAACAACCCAGCGTGACATTACGATATATGTGTATAGGTTAATTACTTCCCAAACTTATGTTTTTCTTTTTTAAATGAATTTATTTATTATGGATACATTATTCTTCCCAGGGTGTGTGCCTTCATGGCAGAAGATGGCACCAGATCTCATTATAGATGGTTGTGAGCCACCATGTGGTTGCTGGGAATTGAACTCAGGACCTTTGGAAGAACAGCCAGTGCTCTTAACCTCTGAGCCATCTCTCCAGCCCCCCAAACTTATATTTTTCAATACAATTCTAATTGAGATTTTTATCGTCGCTAATCTACAAATACTATAATCTAATCTGCCAGTCTAGACTTTCCAACAACAGATTCTAAACTGGCCTTGCATCTGCCCTATCCTAGCTATTGTAAGCTAGGGAGGAAAACATAAGAGTTAACAAATGTCTGTTGAAGTTTGTAGCTGAATTTTTGTGGTTTCTACAATGTTCAATTTGTATTAAAGGTGTTCTAGTTTAAGCACTGTTGTGCTATTCAACTTAATAGTGGTTGTTTTGTCTTTGTTTCTTCTATCAAAGTTGGATCCTCCAGATAGCCATTGCCTTTTCCTCAAGGGAGCAACGGTGGCTTTCCTTAATGATGAAGTTTGGAATTTGTCAAGTGCACAACAGGGAAAATATCTTTATATCCTTTTTTTCTACTGGTTTGAATTGCTAGCTTCAAATTGCCGTGTACTCTACTCATTAATTCTTTCAATGTAACCATAGAAATTATAATCAGCTGTAAACTTTGCTTGAGTATGTGTGACAGAGTGACAGGTATCTTTACATATTTGAACAGTAAATCTATGAGGTATGAATAATGGAGCTCCATTTCACAGGTGAAAAGGCTGGTGTTTGCCAGGCTGCTCCAGGGTGCCCGAGGGTACAGGGAGTCAGAGGCAGAATCATAGACACGCCCAGGTCTGACCCCTTCTGACGGCTGGTAAAGGATGAGGCAGGTGGAATATTTTTTTGTAGTTTTTAACCTGGCATTACAAGGTCGTGTACTTAACTACTATGATGGCGCCATTGCACAAGATAGTCCAAAATGTTTACAGTGGGATTTTACAAGTATTGGTACTGGAAGTGTTTTTTTGTTTTTTTCTGGGGGTTTTGTTGTTTGTTTGTTTGTTTGTTTTTATTTTTGCCTGATGTGTCTATGTCTTTGTGTATCCAAGGAGACCGAAAGAGGGTGTCAGATTCCCTGAAACTAGAGTAACAGACGCTTGTGAGCTGCCACATGAGTGCTGGGAACCAAACCTGGCTTCTCCCCAAAGACAGCAGATGATCTTACCAATGAGCCATTTTCCAGACTTTATTTTTTTTTTTTTGTCTTAATATAGATATAATTTTGATTGCTAGTAAAATAGCAAATTAGTTATTTTTTGTTGTTATGAATAAACACCACGACCAAAGGCAGCTTATAGAAGGATGGGTTTACTTTGGCGTCCAGTTCCACTAGGGCCTGGAAGGCAGAGCTTGTCATCGGAGTGGGACCTAGCTTTACAAAACACCTCTATCCACAACTGGAAACAGAGAGATGAGGAAGCAGGGACTCGGCCAGGCCATAAGCCATCAAAGCCTGCCCCTGGTGAACGGCTTCTTCCAAGAAAGCTGTGCCTTCCTATAACTTCCATACCAACACCAAGAGTGGACCAAGTGTTCAAATATATGAACCACTAGGGGACATTTTTCATTAAAACTACCACAAATAGGTGCATATTAATTAGCTTTTCAAATAAATGAAAGAATTTATGGCAACAAATTGAACCTGTTATCAACCAAATTACTTGATCTATGTTTACTTCATGTAAGACAGGTAAGTGCTGAGTCCTGTGCATTAACGCGTAGGTGGGGACCATGTGTCACTCCACCAGCCGCCCCACTGGGATGACCGTAGTCGCTCTCGAGGGCCAGCTTGCTCCCTTCACCCCTTGTATTTAGAAGTGTATGTTCCCTCAGTTCTCTCAAATTATCCCTTTGCTTTAGAAGTGTGTGGTGGCGCACGCCTGTAATCTCAGCACTCAGGGAGGCAGAGGCAGGTGGATCTCTGTGAGTTCAAGGCCAGCCTGGTCTACAAAGCAAGCCCAGGACAGCCAAGGCTACAAAGAAATCCTGTCTTGAAAAATAAACAAAGTGACTGACAGTTTCTAGTTGCTGTAATACCACCTGACTTTGAAAGCACAAAGCTTTTTTAAGAAGAAAATGCGGGAGACCTGTGTCCAGCGTCTTGGTTTATTTAATCCCCTGTCAGTTAAGTTGCCGCCTTAACAGTCCTTCCATTTACGTATTTTAAAAGATGTGATGGAGAAGTTGTCCGCTGGTGTTTTCAGGTATGCTAAAAACCAAATAAACAAAACACCTAAATCACTGCTATATTTTTATTCTCAAGGAAACAAAGTGGGCATTTGTTTTTATTCCAGCTTTCTGGTATATCTAGTATTTCTATTTTCTATCCACTTTAGATAAACAGCTCTTCTTTTCTATTTCTCAGAATGCATCTGGTTGTAGCGTCAAGTGTTCTCACAGAGAAAGTCTCTGGTGCGCTTCTCCCTCACTTCTGTTCTGCATCTGTCTCACCTTTCAATTGTCTTCAGAACTCTTGCATAATTTGACAAGATGAAAAAAGTACCATGTTTGTTTAAATTGGGTTTTTATATCACTTATAAAGTAAAAGTTACATAAAGGGATAAAGTAGCATATTTTTCTCTCAAAACTTAAGCACTTTTAGCCCAATATTGGGGCACACACCTGTATTCACAGCACTTGGAAGGCTAAGGCAGGGATCATGAGTTCTAGGCCATACTGTACTGGGCTATCTAACAAGACAAGCCTGTCTTTAAAAGGAAAGAAGAGTAAACCATAAAAATATTAATGGGTAAAATTTTTTTTGATTGCTGAATAGCTCAGGCTAATCTGGAACTCACAGAGATCCACCTGCCTCAGCCTCTCCAGTGCTGGGATTAACAGTGTGCACTACCACCAAGCTGTTTGGATTATTTAAAGGCCTACAACCAAATGCACAGTCTGCTGCATCCTGTGTGCTCTACTCATCTGTGCCTGACATTTCTGATCACTTTTCCTCCTCAGGCCTCTACTTGATGAACCCATTCCACTGTATGAGGCAAAAGTTTCCATGGAAGTTGTTCAGAAAAAGCAAGAAAGAAAAAAGCAAGTTGTTCAATTTTAATTCTCCTCCCCAGACCTCAGTCGGATGCACCCATACCAGTATATGAAGCCAGTTTTCTTTGGAAATTGTTGAGAAAAATCAAGGAAGATAAAACAAGTTTTTCTATCTTTAAGCCTGTATTCCTGCCATAAGATGTTTGATTTTTTGACATATTTGAAAAATATTTGCAAAACTAACGTGCAAACAATCCCGATAACTTTTTAAACATCTGACGAGGATATTCCAAAACCTTTTTGTTATTGTATCTATACACTTTGCCTCTGATATAAAATTCTTTCCATTAAGAAAACTGCTTTCAGCAAAAGCCACACTATTCTATCAATACATCTGTCACAAGCTTTTGCTATACCGTGAAAATGTAATTTGATTTTGTGTCAATTTCATTCTCAGCACCTTCCTGAACAAGCCTTTGTTGCCATTATGTTAGCATTTGAGTGTATTTTTCGATTTCATAGTTTCTAATCCATTGGAATTTAAAATTTGTTTTTAAATGTTCATTCACCTGAATTTCTCCAAGATTATACAGAATCACAGTACCTGGTACTGTAGTAGTGGCATAGCATTTACATAGAGGGCTGGGCTGGCCAGGCATTGGGGACAAGGATGGAAGAAGCTGGCCTGAGGCTAGCTTGAAGCTGGCTGACTTTCCCTCTTTTGGGTACTCTGTTGCGCAGTGGGGTGCAGCAAGGCCCCAGCCCACCTCCATCCCTCAGAATGACATTGCTGCCCATCTCCACAACTATTTGCTTTGCATTCAGGCTCCCGTACCCGGGCCTGACGCTATACCCGCTGCGGACTTAAAGTAGTGTTATCTTCCGTACCCTGTGGGGTGATGGGCGCTGATGACGTGTTCCTAGGCGACGCCCCGCCTCACAGCCAAACCGCAGAAGGAGCGCCTGGCCGGAAGCGGCTACAGAGAAATCTGTGGGGCGGGGCGGGAGGTGGCCTGGCGCGCATGCTCTGAATGGGCGGGGCCGCGGGGGCGGGGTCTCGTGAGCCTCCAGTCCGCGAGCAGCGCGCGGGCGGGGCGGGGCCAGAGCGCGCGGGAAGCCCCAGCCGTGCTGCGGAGCTGCCCCTCCGCTTCGCGATGGCTGTCTCGGTACCGGGCTACTCGCCTAGCTTCAAGAGGCCGCCCGAGATTGTGCGGCTCCGTCGGAAAAGGTCTCGGAGCTACGGTGCCTCAGGGCCGGAGCCCGCGCCCCGCCGCGCTGCGCTGGAGGCCGGGCTGCCCCTGCGTCCCTTCCCGACCGCGGGCGGCAGGGGCGGCGCCGCCGCGACCGTCGCCCGCAGGAACCCTTTTGCCCGCCTGGACAACCGGCCGCGGGTCGCCGACGTGGCCGGCGAGGAGCCGCCCCGCGGTCCGCAGAGAGCGCTGGGCCTGGTGAGTCTCGACGTCGGGCTGCTGGGAGTGAGGGGTGGGGATGGGCGCGAACAGCCGCCGCCGCCTGAGGTCTTGAGCTATCCTCAGAGCCCTGTGAAGAAGGGCTTAGAGATACACGGGAAGGTAGCGCGGAAAGTCCTCAGGACAACCTGTCCTGCAAGGCAGCTCGATGAGCAACCACAGCAGCTGCCTTCTCACCATCCCTTAGGACCTCCTTTTTTTGGTCACTCGAAATTATTCACTGTGGACATGGAGGACTATTGAGGAAAAGTCGGGTCAGAATTTACGAATGTTGGGCCTACCCATAAAGCCTTGTGGATCTCTTGGTCTCAGATTTATGTATCAGTCTGGCCTTCACTCCCCTTTTGATAAGTTGAGGCACAGAACTAAAGTGAAGCGTTTTGGTACTGCGTGGATTTGAGTTCCTTCTCACCCTCCTCTGGTGTGCCAAATGAGCACTTAGATATTTAAAACTAATTCCCTCGTTGCTTATTTTTAAGGACAACTCTTTTTAACCTTAGCTCTCAGATTCTAATGGAGAAAATAACTTGATGTGGGAGGAGGCATCTCATGAAAGAACTGTTATCGCACTATCCCAGGTACGTTGTAAATTTACATTTATTGCATGTGTGTGCCACAGTTGTGTGTGTGGAGTGTGAGTACCAGGGTTGAGCTCAGGTGGTCAGTCAGGCCCAGAAGCAAGAGCCTCTACCTTCTGAGCCATCTGGGTGGCCTAGCCCAAGGAATACTTTCAAAATAGGATTATTATGTGTGTTCAAATAAACACACTTCTCAAAGCATTTTTTAAAAAAATAGTTTGAAGAGCAAATCCGAAATCTGGGGCTCTACCTTGGTTTGTAAAATGTTTGCCTCTGGGTTGGATCCCCAGAATCACATAAATATGGGACATAATGGTACGCGCTTAAAACTATAGCTCTCAAGAAAGTGAAGGAAGGTCTGTCAAAGGTTGGTATCCTCAGATACACAGGTAGCTGAGTCTCCAAAAAGAAAGCAGAAACCTGAGAGTGATCATTTCCACACAGATGCTGTGATAATGGGTGTGGACTTGGTGGCCAAAGCCTGGCTTATGCTACGGATCAAACCTAGTGACTCCTTCATGTTGAATCGCAGTCTGCTGCCCCAGTATAGATAGATGAAGTTCCTAATGGGAAAAGGCTGGAAAAGGTCACAAGATCCATTCTAGCTTTCACATAGCCTTCTGGAGGTAGCTCCTCTGACGGATCTTAGGATGGTGTTTCCTAAGGGAACTCTTACTCTACTGTGGAGAATGTGGACTTGATCAGCAGGTTGACTGGTCTGTCTGTCTGATTTTTCTAAGTTGAGGAAATGTTCCTTAAACCCTTTCGGAGTGGTACTAAACCTAAAGAAGGAGCTTTGCCCTGATCCCAGTGCCTCAGAGCCTTAGCCCTGGTTCACGGTGGTTCAGGCCTTAGCCCTGGTTCACGGTGGTTCAGGCCTTAGCCCTGGTTCACGGTGGTTCAGGCCTTAGCCCTGGTTCACGGTGGTTCAGGCCTTAGGCCTGGTTCACGGTGGTTCAGGCCTTAGGCCTGATGGCATTGACTCAAGGCCTTCCAGGATACTTTTTACATACTAGGAACATGGCTGGGCTGGGATCTACAGAATGAATTCTAGACGAGCCACAGCTAGAGAAACCCTGTCTTAGGGAAAATAATACTGGGAACGGTTCTACTTTATTGTCTATAGTACTACTAGACAGAATTGTAAAAGCTGCAAGGTGAAACACAACTCTCCAGCACCACCACCAAACCTTTGTGTTTAATTAGTCTGTTTATTGTGTCCTCTCAGGGGTCAGTCCACCCCACCCCACACACTCAGGCTTGGTGGCATGGCCAATACCTGCTGAGTCATCTCCCTGGTCTGAGACCTCTTAATACCTTGCTTTGCCTCCTTCCAGACTTTGCAGGTATAATACATTTTTAATGTTAGACCGCTCACGAATGTTGACGTTCAGTGATCAAGAGTAGAATAACTAAGAACTTTGTTTTAAAAGAATTTTCCTGAAATTGTAATTTTTGTATTCTTTGTTTTCTAGAAGAGTCAACACATATCATTCTCTGAATCGGACACTTGGTCTTCAGACAGCACTGAGTTACCTGTGGACTGGAGTATTAAAACTCGGCTCCTTTTCACCTCTTCTCAACCCTTTTCCTGGGCAGATCATTTGAAAGCGCAGGAAGAAGCCCAAGGACTTGTGCAGCATTGTAGGGCAGTAGAGGTTACTTTACCCCAGAATATACAGGTAAGTCTGAAATGAAGGAGCCTGAGAGGGAAGGGCTGCGCGCGCACACACACACGCACAGAGGTCTAAGGAAATAGATATTCCTGTGTCCTCTTTTCTCACTTGATCATTTGAAATGGGATCTCTGTGAGCCTGGAGCTCACGTGTTTCTAGCTAATCTGGTAGCCAGCGAGCACCAGTGCTGCTCCTGCCTCCACCCTCCTCGGTGCTGGGGTTGCAGGCAGGCGCAAGAGAATCTCAACTTGTGTGGGTGTCGGGTTCCAAACTTCGGTTCCCTTAGCCACTGAGCCTCGCTCTAGCCCCTGTCAGTCTCTGTTAATGTTTTAAATTAGATGTAGAAGGACACTCACTGCGCTCTGTTCTTCCGACATGTACAGACTCCATTTCTCCCAAACTGTACTTTGACCTTATGTTTATTAGGTTAAGAACTGCTCATTAATTGTAAGGACTGGAGAAAAATCAATAGTGCATACAGGCAGTGTCTTCTCTGAACCATCCTTTGTAATGTTTTTGAGAAAACATAAAAAGTGATTGAGTTACAATAGCTAATGATTTTTCTTACAAAGGACATACTCTGAGTTTGTGTTTGTTTTTGTTTAGTAGTTGTTGGTAGTAGTGGGGGTTTTGTTAAACTTGTCTGTTTTCAAGACAAGGTCTCACTTTGTAGCCCTGGCAGCCCTTGGAACTCACTTAGTAGACTAGGCTGACCTCAAATTCAGAGATCCACCTGCCTCTGCCTCTGCCTTCGCAGTACTGGGATTAAAAGCATGCACCACTATACCCAGCCATACTCTCGTTCTTTTTAAAGAATAAATGAATTCTGGAATAGTCTCAGAGTAGTTTAATTTCTGTGAAGCAGCTCATCAGTGTAAACTAGGCTATAAAGGTTTGTTTAAGATAGGACAAGATGGCCGGGCAGGGGTGGCACATCCCTTTACTCCCAGCACTCAGGAGCAGAGATGCGGATCTCTCTGAGTTGGAGGCCAGCCTGGTCTGCAGAGCGAGCCCAGGACAGCCAGGGCTACACAGAGAGACCCTGTCTCAGAAACCCAAACACTAGATAAAGAAGAGGCTGAGACCCATTTTTCAATAAATAAATCAGATCTGCTTGTGATCTTCACTTACTAGGGTTTACTGCTTTTGAGACTTTTTTCCTTGGGGGAAGGATGGTTTTCCTGGGCGGTTATTTGGCACTTTCCTACAGGAAGAACGTGTCTTTCTTCCATGTGCATCCCTCCTTTCATCATCCAAAATCTAGTTCTCAGGAAAGGCAGAGACAGAATGACCCATCTCCTCGTGTATGCTCTTTCCAGTGCATGATCAACATACTGTTTCCTGTCCAGAAAGCAAAAGTAGACAGACTGCATTTTAAACTCTGACACAGTGGCCAAGGCCTCCTATAAAAAGCATTAAAAATTCATGTCAGGCGTGGTGGCACACACCTTTAATGCCAGCATTTGGGATTGGGAGGCAGAGGTAGGCGATCACTGTGAGTTCGAGGCCAGCCTGGTCTACAAAGCAAGTCCAGGACAGCCAAAGCTAACACAGAGAGACCCTGTCTTAAAAAAAACAAAAAACAAACAAAAAAACCAAAACAAAAGAAAAACAAAATTCATAGACTGGGCTGGAAGGATGGCTCAGTGCATTACTAAGAGAGCTTACTGCTACTTTAGAGAACCTATGTTGCCACTGCTGAGAACTCCAGCTCCAGGCCTTCTGGCACTTGTACTGTACAGGTTTATATATAGTTAAAATTAAAAACCTTTTCCAGGGTGAGGGCCGTGGAAGGGCTGTTTGAGACAGAGTCTCTCTACATAGCCCTGGCCAACCTCGGAAAGATCAGCCTTCTGCCGAGTGCTGGGGTTAAAAGTGTGTCCCGCTACATCCAACTAAAACTAAAATTCTGAGAAAATTGATTAGATTAAGTATGTGATATATTCAGTGTCTGTGATGAAATTTTCTTTGTGATGAGTAAAACTCACCCACTCTGCCCACTGCATCTTAGGAGGCCACACTTTGCGCTGAGCTGCGCTGCGCCTTCCAGCAGAGCCTTGTCTACTGGCTTCACCCGGCCTTCCCCTGGCTGCCGATGTTCCCTCGCATTGGAGCAGATAGGAGAGTGGCCGGAAAGACGAGTCCTTGGTCAAACGATGAAGCCCTGCAACACACTTTAATGAGTGACTGGTAAGATGGTACAAGTGTGCATTCCAGAGGTGAGCAAGCCTTCAGGAGCAGGACTCTGTTGGTTGGCTGTATTAATGGCAGATGGTTCTCCTTGTTTCTGGACTTTGTCAGAAACTTAATGACCAGGATTTAATACGTTTGCTTTTCACCACAACTTCATCGCTGTCAAATGTATGACACACAGCGTACAGTGTATGTACTGGATGAACATGCAGATAACTGTAAGTCTTGTCAACTGAGGCTTTTTTAGTCAGAACTTGCTCATAGTTTGCGACCAGTTATCGACTTATTTGAAAGAACATCTGGTCACACCTGCAAGGTATGGCAGAGCCGTCAGCTTGTACTGCAGTCTCAAAAGCAAGATCACACAGCTGCAGAAGCTCAGTCTTTGAAAACTTCTGTTGGGTTTTTAATCTATTTGTCAGGCTAAATTCTCAAAATTAAGTTTAAAATCTTTTAACACCTGACAAGGCTTGTTTTGCTTCGTAGGGCTGTGAGTCTTACTTCTTTGTATAACCTGCTGAAGACAAAGCTTTGCCCCTACTTCTACATCTGCACCTACCAGTTCACTGTCCTGTTCCGTGCAGCAGGGTTAGCGGGCAGCAATGTGATCACAGCGCTCATGTCTCCTACAACTAGAGGCTTAAGAGAAGCTATGAAAAATGAAGGTAATAGTGGAGGCTTAATGTTGAAGATTCCTCTTGCCTTAAATGCTGAACTTTGGGGGCTGCAGAGATGGATGGCTTAACGTTTAAGCACATAGATTGCTCTTACAGAGGACCTGGGTTTGATTCCCAGCACCCATGTGGTGCCTAAAAAACATCTGTAACTCCAGTTCCAGGGTATTAAATGCCTTCTTCTGGCCTCTTTAAGCACCAGGCACACAGTGGTTCCACAGACATAAACACTCACACAAATAAAATGCTTTGAGCTGGGCAGTGGTAGCGTGCGCCTTTAATCTCAGGCAGGGGCATGTGGGTCTCTTGTGAGTTCGAGGCCAGCCTGGTCTACAAAGCAAGTTGGATTGTCTTACTATTGGTTATCAATATTATTTTATGAAACATAGTTCGTTTCTTCAGTTTTTTGTTGTTGTTGGTTTGGTTTGGTTTTTTCCCTTCCTGCTGGCAAAGCTGTCTCTTAAATGTGGATGGAAGTTAGTGTGCTTCTCTGGTCTCTAAAATAAAGTGCATAGTAGGTCCGATGAGTCACTGTCTTATTGAACATACTCTGCTTTTTTGTATTTTTGCTTTTTCGAGGTAAGTGTAGCCTTGGCTGTCCTGGAACTCTGTTGACCAGGCTGGCCTTGAACTCACAGATCAGCCTGTCTCTGCCTCCGGAGTGCTAGGATTAAAGGTGTGTGCCACCATGCCCGTTTTGTGCTCTGCTTCTCAAACATTGTTTTGACATGTCTGCATTTCTGCTGGGTACATGTGTGTTTCTGTGGGTACACACAGACCATGGCACACTTGGAGGCTAGAGGAAGCTTGAAAGAGTCATGGCTTCCATCATGTACGTTCTAGGAAGTAAGCTCAGGGACATAAAACTTGGCTGACTTCACCCCCTAAGCCATCTCACCAGTGATAAATTCTTTAATGTGGCAAATCATCTAACCTTCTGCTTTAATTTTAAAAAATGGATTAGCGCATCAATTAGTGGATCAGGAAAGAGAGAGAAAGATAGAAACAAGTCCCTTTTACTAGAAAACCTGGTCTATGTACCCCAATAGTAGGACACTCCTGGCTAATTGAAGGAAACTGAATTAATGTTTTCCAATGCAGGTATTGAATTTTCTCTGCCTTTACTAGAAGAAAGTGCCCGTAAGAAGAAAGTTCAAGACCCAAACCCTGAGTATGAGGAGTGAGTGATTACAGACCCTTTTGTATATTCGCTAAGTTTTATGAATTCCCTATTTCAAACTCAGTAAAAATAAGTTTGTTAAAGTGTCAACTCTGCATATGTTCTTTTTTGTTTTTGTTTGTTTTAGGGTTTGTTTGTTTTTTAAGACAGGGTTTCTCTGTGTAATTTTGGCTGTCCTGGGCTTGTTTTGTAGACCAGCCTGGGCCTCAAACACAGAGATCCACTGCCTCTGCCTCCTGAGTGCTGGAATTGCAGGCATGCACCGCTGTGTCTGGATAAAACTGTGAGGGATTCTTTTCTTTTTTTAAGATTTATTTTTTTTATGTATATGAGTACCATATCTGCATGTACACCTGCACGCCAGAAGAGGACATCAGATCTTAGTATAGATAGTTGTGATTAGTATAGATACCATGTGGGGATTGAACCCAAGGCCTCTAGAAGAGCAGACAGTGCTCCTAACCGCTGAGCCATCTCTCCAGCCCCTCGCGAATATGTACTCCTAACTATAGCAGTTTCCTAGGGAGCAAGCAGTCAGTGATGAAGATGAAGAAGAAAGTTTTTCCTGGCTGGAAGAGATAGGTGTTCAAGATCAAATTAAAAAGCCAGACATGCTCTCTATCAAGCTGTATCCTTCCACTGAATTAGGGACTCATTGCTTTCAGACAGTTGATAGTCATCTCTGAATTTTCTGTTCATTTCTAGGACAGGGAGTCCTAGGTATCTGGAATCAAGGTAGCTGTCTGCACGGGCGTGGGTTTTCTTTTGTTCTTTCCTTGATTGTCATCTTCAGACGTAAAGAAAAGCATGAAGTACAGATGGATCACCGACCGGAGTCTGTTGTACTGGTCAAAGGACTCAACACCTTCACACTGCTCAATTTTTTGATCAACTGCAAGAGTTTAGTTGCTACCTCAGGTGCACAGGCAGGCCTCCCCCCAACGCTCTTATCCCCGATAGCCTTCCGAGGTGCCTCAATGCAAATGCTTAAGGTAAGCAAGTGTTTACATCTACGCTGCAGATCTTAAAGATAGTCATGCCTTCTGTTCTTTGGTTTTGTTGTGTTTTGTTTGTTTGTTTGTTTTGTTTTTTGTTTGTTTGTTTTTTTAAAGACAAGGTCTCTGTGTAACCCTGGCTGTGTAGACCACTCTAATCTCAGGCTCATAGCTGTCCACCTTTCTCTGCTTCCTGAGGGCTGGGTTTAAAGGAGTGTGCCATTATGCTTAGCTCAAATCTCAGTTTAAAAAAAAAGTTATAATTCTAGGGACTTGTTTGAGAGCACTTTCTGCTCTTGCAGAAAACTGAAGTTCAGTTCCCAGCACCAACACACTGACTCACAGCCATTGGTAACTCCAGTTCCCAAGGAGTCTGATGCCTTCTTACCCCACAGGGAGCGGGTACAACTTGGTATGCCACACATCTGGGAAAACACCAGGCCAAGCAGGGTGGCTACACCTTTAATCCCAGCACAGGGGAGGCAGAGGAAAGCAGATCTAAGTGAATTCAGGAACAGTTTAGGGCTACATAGTGAGACCCTGTCCAAAAAAAAAAAAACGTGTTTGTGTATGTGTGCGTGCATACACACACAACACACACACTTTCAGGACATTCAGTTGTAGCAGCATACTTTGGGCTTTGTTGTTCTGTACTACAACTGAACTATGGATCTGGGGCATGTTAGGCAAACATTGTATGCTGAGCTACATTCCCAGTTTTTTTGCTTTTTCCATTAAAAATTACTTGAAAGCTAGGTGTGGCAGCAGGATCAGTTCAAGATCTCCTGCACTACAGGAGACTCTATCGAAGAATATATAGATATGGACATGAATTAAGACCAAGTCCCTTTTACTTGTTTGCCTATAGCACGACTTAAGGACTGGGTCCGGATGAGCCTCAGGCTCACTGTAGGAGAGGATGACCCCGAACTTTTTTTTTTCTTTTTGTCGTTTTTCAAGACAAGGTTTCTCTGTGTAGCCTTGGCTGTCCTGGACTCGCTTTGTATGCCAAGCTGGCCTCGAACTCAGTGACCTGCCTGCCTCTGCCTCCCAAGTGCTGAGATTAAAGGCGTGTGCCACCACACCCGGCTTGACCCTGAACTCTTGATCGTCCTCAGTGCCAGAATTATAGACATGAGCCACTGTGCTCAGTGAATGTTGTGGGGTTTTTCCATACTGGATAAGTTGTAATTGGTGACAAAACATCTTGGTAATCACTTCCTCAATTGTCATTTAAGAGAAACCCCATTTTATTTATCAATGTAAGTGCATACCCAAAAATATTTTTTAAAGCTCAAAAACTAGGAAATTGAAGCAATATGTTATGTATTATATTGTAGTCTCAGGATCAATGAAATCCCAAATAAAAATGTAACTCTTTAAATTTTCTGAAGGCACGAAGTATTAATGTAAAGACACAAGCTCTTTCTGGATACAGAGATCAGTTTAGTTTGGAGATCACAGGTCCCATCATGCCTCACGCTCTGCATTCTGTGACCATGCTACTCAGATCTTCACAGAGAGGGTCGTTCTCTGCTGGACTGTATGCACATGAGCCAACTGCTGTGTTCAATGTCTGCCTGCCACTGGATAAAGAGCCAGATGAAGTGAGTAGACTCAGCTGTGGATTGTGTCCTCTTGCTGAGGTAAATGTCACGATAAGCCAAATTTGTAGCAAGTTAGAAAGCAAGTTATGAATTGAGGAAGAATATCCACTTATCATAAATTTTATGAATTCAGGCAGGCAATATTAAAAACTAGACAAACCAAAAGTACTTACTGCCCTTAAGCTGAAATTTAGTAACTCCTGATTGCTTTATAGTTTATGGAAACACAATTTACTATATAGTTAAGCTTTAAAAGAAAAACAAAAAAACTTTATTATTATATATACAGTGCATGTGCCTGCACATGAGAAGAGGGCATCAGATCCCATTGTAGGTGGTTGTGAGCCACCATGTAGTTGCCAGGAAATGAGCTCGAGACCTCTCAAAGAGCAGTCAGTGCTCTTTACCTCTGAGCCATCTCCAGCCCTTTTTTGTTTTTCATGTATGTACATGTTACTTGCAGTTTTGCATGTGTTTAGGGTAACCAGTAGGGGCTGCTCATACACACGGAAGCCTGGGGTCTCATGTGCTAACACAGCTAGTCTGCTGTGAGCTCCATCTTCAGAGGCTGGAGTTACAGGTACATACTGTCAGCATCATGTGAGTTCTCGGTACTCAAGTCTGATCATCACACTGGCATAACACTGGACCGTGTCCCAGTACTGATGTACTCTGAATTCTAGCCATCTTTAGACGTTTTAAAGTTAACAGTCCTTTAATTGACTGGATACCTATCAAGTTTAATAGACTAGGTTTTAAAAATTAAGATTTTTTAAACTATAGATATTATTTTTGTTTTTTTGTTGTTGTTGTTGTTTGTCGAGACAGGGTCTCTCTGTGTAGCCTTGGCTGTCCTGGACCCACTTTGTAGACCAGGTTGGCCTCGAACTCACAGGGATCCACATGCCTCTGCCTCCCGAGTGCTGGGATTATAGGAGTGAGCCACCACGCCCGAACTATAGATATTATTATAATCAATGAATGAACCATTTATTTGCTAGTCTTTATGGTGATTACTAAAAACTTGCCTCCCGAGTGCTGGGATTATAGGAGTGAGCCACCACGCCCGAACTATAGATATTATTATAATCAATGAATGAACCATTTATTTGCTAGTCTTTATGGTGATTACTAAAAACTTAAGTGTTCAAGAACTAATGTGCATATGGATGTGGACTTGTATTTCTGCAGAAAGATGTTCTTAAGGACCTTGCTAACTGTGGGCTACACCCTAAAACCCTGGAGCAGCTCAGTCAGATGCCATTGCTGGGGAAGTCATCCTTGCGGAGCGTGGACATGAGTAACTACGTTTTTAATTGGAGATCCTGAACACCAAAGTAAGCCTAAAAGGAAATCTCTGAGGAAAAAGCTTCCTAGCAAGGAAACTCAAGATTCTTAGGCCTTTGGCTTTTAAAGATCATTTGGAAGAATATATTTTAAAATACTGAAATGTCTAAAACCTATTACACCCACATCCAAAGGTTTTAAATCAACACTTTGCTTTTATTATTTTCATACATTTCCAGATATGAAGATGAAAGCTGTTTCCTTAAACCTCCAATAATTTGAGTAAGAATTCTCTATCGCTGCAACTTCATTGTAACTCTAGTACAAAATTGAATTAAACATCAGTGTTTCGTTACAAACAAGAAATGAGATCACCTGTAGCAATTATTCCATTGAAACCAGTGGTCTGAATAACAGCATGTGTAATATAGTCAGGTTAGTAGTAGGTTCTCTGGAGATTTACTGGGGAAATGTGCACTACTTCAGAGCTGACTGCTGATGACTCCGTACTAATGACTTCTAGGTCCTCTGTTCTCAGTCAGATGATGGTGTGGAATGCTCAGTCATGGCAACTTAGTATTCAATATGCTTACAAGTAATATGTTTGCATGTGTGTGTAATATTCAGCATTTTTAAATAAACGTGAATAGAAATCACAAGTATTGAGTAAGAAATAGTAGTACTTAGTTATATGTGTTCCATAAAGCCAGAGAATAAGACACCACATTTATTCCAGAGAAGTTTGTATTTGGGCCTTTAAGCTTTTGAAAATAAAGTTTAGAGACATAGCAGATGAACACCACTGTGTACACATGAATATTCTATCAGACCCTAAAAAATTAACATAAACTTTCTCATAGTCAACAAAATAGTGGCCAGTTGCCAATTTTTATTAGATAAGTTGGTTACAGCATTTTTATTACTTATGTCTATCTAGGTGTAGCTGAAATTCAAAACGCACATCAAAGTAAAACTATATCACAACTCAAGCCATACTAAATATGTACTTGGCCTCTGAAGTAAAACTCTAGTTGGACTTCCACTTTGACTCCCTTCTTATCACCTAAGTGGCTTTAATGGGAATGCAGGACTTAAACACAACATTTCACTTTTCTTTTCATAACTTCTACAAAAGTGTAAGGGGGAGATGGTGGCATTAGCCCTGTGGAACAGATCTTGCTTTATTACCTTAATAACACTGGCCCAGTATCTGTCCAGCAGAACCCATTTTGAAATAGTACAAGGTGCACAGCCCTTCACTGATTATAGGCAAGTGTTACAGCAGCCTAGCCATAAGGAAGGGGAGTTACATCATAGTACAAAATACAGTATAAAAGCGTTATTTAACATTCCACACTGAATATTACTGATGCCCTCAAACAATTGTTTTGATGTTAGCCACTTAAACAAATACATCACTAAGGTAAACAATATAAACATACCAAAACCCTGTATGGTTAAATACAATTTCCATGGTACAAAAAACCAAAGCCTGGAGATGTTTGTACAGATTGCTTTTTACACAATGTCTTAAATTGTGAAATATTTACAACATTAAGGAGGAAATACATTGTGATGCAGAGTAAAATTATCTGAAATGATTAATATAAAACCTCAATCTATCTACGTGAGGCACTCCTGAAGCAAGTGGCATTAGCCATGAGGTCCTTTGGTACAAGGCCCATTGCTTGAAGAACCACAGTAGCTGCTGTGGCTTTAGCATGCTTCTTATTAGGGCTGGCAAAGCTGGGCTGGTAAGCGCTTCCATTTATCAATACCTATTCAAGAAAAACATACAATTGGGCTGGTAAGGGCTTCCATTTCTCAATACCTATTCAAGAAAAACATACAATAAGAACAGCATCAAACTTAAATATCTATTAGCTTTGTACTTTTTCACTAAATTCTAAAAATAATTTATAAATTATAAACCCCCGCATTATATAAATTAATCTCAGCCCAGAAGCAGCAAATCATTTAAAAAAGGAAACTGCAAAATAATTGCAGGTCTCCGTACTTTTAAAAAGCATAATAAATGTACTAATTACCCCAACATCCCACTAGAAAATACCCAAAACCCTCCCCTTTAATTTTTACCCACTTTACCCACATATGCACATCTGTAACCCACCCACAGAATATCAACACTATGGTTCTATCACATTCATCCCATAACCCTCTAAAATTAATAAATAATTAGTTTATATTTACCCTAAAGAGAAAATGTTTGCGATGATCAGGGCCACTATCATGGACCAAGAGAAATTCAGGTGGTTGCCACCTTCTCTTATTACAGATTTCCATCAGGGCAGACACAGGATGTTTGCCTGTAAGGAGAAAAACAACTCATTATAAAAAATTCCCACAAGTTTTTCAAGGAGTTATGAATTGAAGGTCTAGGTGAGGCGTGAGTTCAGCAGAGCTTTGTTCTCACCTGACAGGTCTTTCATTGCAGCAGAGAAGTTCCCAGACCTCTTTTGTGCTCGCTCTCCTACTGCAACAAGACCTTTCCAAAGAAAAGGGGGAAAGTCAAATCCACAATTTTTTTTACTTAAAATTATAGTAGATGGAGGAAAGTTACCTCCATTCCTTCAAATATATTGCTCCAGAAGATTTAGATCAACACTGACTTACTCAGTATATTTATCTTTACTTAATAATCGTATACCCATGAAAACATACTTAGGGGCTAAAGAAATCACTCAGCCACAAAGCACTTAGACAAAGACCCAAGCTCACTTTACATCTGCTGGGCTCCAGGCCAGTGAGACACTGAAGAATCAAGGGGGTTGGTGCCTGAAGATACTGATCTCTAACCTCCACGTAGGCGCACATGTGACTACACTTGTAAGCATCTCAGAATCTGGTTTGTTTTGTTCAAACAAGTTTAAGAAATGGCTAGTAACTTCACAAATTCATCTTTGAAAATAGGTTGGGAAGAGTATGCCCCCACTCCAAAGGCGCACACACACAGTGAAAAAGAAAATGTCCCAAAGATGACACCCTCTATCACAGCCTGTCCCTCCCTCCCTATACAGGACTAATCCTCAATGGCGCCCTCCCATTTTCCATTAAACAGCAAGTGCTCAGCCATTCCATTATTAGAAATAGGCTAGTCTAAATCCTTCAAACCTGTTGTAGGATACAACCACTGTCTGAGAATCCACCCCTACATTATGTTGAATAATTTCAACATGGATGTGCCCTAGATTTATACCACACTTATTGGATTCACAGCTACTGTTTACCAGACACTTGAAACTTACTGCAACTTACTGCCGTACTTCAAAATAAATCAAGATTTTTTTTGTTTTGTTGCTTTTTGCTTTTTGGGGGGCAGAGGCACTTTGGTTTGGTTTTTCAAAGCAGGGTCTCTCTGTGTTAGCCTTGGCTGTCCTGGACTCACTTTGTATACCAGGCGGCCTCAAACTCACAGCGATCTGCCTGCCCCTGTCTCCGGAGTGCTGGGATTAAAGATGTATGCCACCACGCCCAGTCCTGGACTTGCTTTTGTAGACCAGGCTGGCCTCGAACTCACAGCCTATCCACCTGCCTCTGCCTCCAAAGTGCTGGGATTACAGGCACGAGCCACTATACCCACATAAATCAAGTTTTAAAAAATCAGGCCTAAACTGTACTGGCACATTACTGTAATCCAAGAATTTGGGATTAGGGATCCAAGCCAATATTTTGAGTTTTTTTCTTGTTTGCTGCTTTTTTTTTTTTTTTTTAAAGAGTGGTTTCTCTTTGTGGCCATGAAGTGTCCTGGAACTTGCTTTATGGCCAGAGATGCCTGCCTCTGCTGGGATCAAAGCTTTCCCCCTATTTTAAATAACAGTTCCAAGGTGCCCAGATAAGAGGTAATGAAGAACTAATACTGCTGACCTCAGCTGACCTATGGTTTAACCCACAACACAAATACTACGCTTTAAAAAGACAAGCAAAAAGGTCATATATACTGAAAACAAAAATGAGAAATTAAACTATGTAAAGTGTCTTAAGGGGGGGGGGGACACACCTTAGAAACAAAGACAAGCAAATGAACCAAGGACAGTGATGATGCAGGCCTGAGACAAAGCAGGAGGATCACTCTAAGTTCAAGGCCAGCCAAAGCCTTACTCAAGACCTTGTCTCAAAAGACAACTAAACAAGATGGAGAGATGGCTCAACAGTTAGGAGCAATGGCTGATCTTCCAGACAACCCCAATTAGATTAGATTGCAGGCACCCATATGGCAGCTCACAACCATAGGGAATTCAATGCCCTCCTCTGGGCTTTATGGGCACTGGGAATATACAAAGACATACATGTAAACAAACACCCACATACATAAAACATTTTAAAAAATAAAATAGACAACCAGTGGATCAAGATGGCTCAATGGGTAGAGGTGCTTGCCATGTCATGCATGTACCAAAACAATAAGTGTAGTGAGGAACAAAGGCAACCATATGTCACCTTCATTAAGAGTAAAAAGGAAAATTTAAACTTGAATATTCAGAACTCATATGCAGGTTTTCATAGCAATTAACACTGCAAGTTGCCCTTTCAAAAGCTCAAACTAACATGTCCTACGTCCATAAAAGTAAAGTGCTGTGTGAGAGATGTGTTAAAGGCTTCTCCAGCTAAGAAATGTTTGTTATCTGTATATCCAGTCAGTTCATGGTCACTAGGACCAAAATAAGGATTAAAAAATAAAAAAAGTAATGCTACTCAAAATATAAATATATAATTTAAATTATGAATTTCAGAAAGCACTTACCTTTCCGGTCTGTCTTAAAATCAACAAGGATGGGCTCCTTGTTTCCTTCTTTGTTCTTTCCTAACCCTTCTCCTTCTCTCCAGCCCATTTTTCTCATCAAGACAGCTCCCATCCCTCCAGTTACTGGGGCTGCTCTTAAGAACTGATCCTATCCAAAGAGGAAAAAAAAAAAAAAAAACAGATAAAATGCCCCCAGATTACAGTTAGAACTGAAATACAGAGTCAGTGGTAACTTAAAGGAAATCTTACTCTTACTTCTAGTTCTAAAATAGCATTCAATTTAAATTCTTCTATACTGCATACATTCTGTAGCATTATGTTCTAATTATAATTACCAGCACTTTGAAAGTCAAATGGCAATTTTAACAGTAGGCCCTTGGTGCCCCCCCTCAAAAAATAAATAAACAAAAAGAGAGAGAGAGACAACAACAAAAAGAGCACTCCTGTTTTCGTCCACTATTTAGGTTCACTGGTATCTCTTCTTAGCTTGCAAAATAAAAAGAAGGCAGTGTTAAAACAGTCAATATATTATCTCATGTATACCTAGTTTATGAATAAAGCCTAGAAATTATTTTAAAATAGTTTGGACACTGAAGAAGCGTACAGTTGACAGCCAGTTTTCTTCCCCATTCTACTATAAGGCAAGTATCAATAATTTTACTTAGGAAATACCTATGAAACAAAATAAATTTACATGTAAATAAGTTGAAGATAAGCACATAAAATGCCCTGTAAGTATACCAAATTTGAATTCTTCTAAAACCTGGCTTGATGTTAAAAAGACTTTTAAGAAACTCCTTAAATGTTTACATACCTAGGCCTCGGTAGCAGCAGTGTTGTGAATAGTACGGCTGGCACTGACCGGGGCAAGAAGACAGCTACAAGGATTTGGCCCTGAAACAAGTTTCCATACAGAGGGGTGAAAGTTCACAGGTTATTCTGTGAACAATCATCTCTCTTGTATCCAACCCACTGAACCATAATTTCCATCAAAGCAGCAAACCACTTAATGTCCTAAGCTGCACAACTGTGTGCACTAGCACGGTCAAAAGTCAGTCATCTTCATTAAGAAATGTCCACTGCCTCTGTTTACAAAGGTGTCAATGCAGTCTACCCGTGATGAAGTGCTGTTGACCTGTGTGGGTTTTTTGGTTTGTTTCTTTTTAATTGAAGCACCTCTGAACTATGTTTTATTTCCAATTATTACAGTATTTTAGGTTAACACTCACTGCCAAATATATGTCATTCTATATCAACTGAGTAAAAAATGTTTTGGTAGGCTCAGCAAGCAAGTATGCATTATTTTTCCTTCTATCACTCAGTTAATACTTAACCTAAAAGTTATGTTTTTACACTGAAGTAAAATATGTTAGCTTTGTTTCCCAGCTTTCTAATTAAATGTTGGGTAGAAAACATGCCAATGACATGTGATTAGACATTAAGTTCAACAAGGTGCTCTGATGGAAGGAGGCAGCTGCGGAGGTAAAAACACACCCCTGGTTCAGTTCCTTATTTGGTGCAGGCCATGCATTGTGGATGTATAAAGAGAAGAGTCAGCTGATGCTTGGGTATCAACTGCCTTGATTCTACAGACCTAGAATGACTTTACTTACTTCCGGGTTCATCTCCCCCTCTTTTCCAGGAAACACTCCTAAAAAAAAGGGCAACTGTACAGACAGAGTACAATATAAATTCCCAAATAGCCCCGTTTTCCAATTCTGCTTCTGTTTGTCATTATCTTTGCACCTGTCTCTTTCCCCACTGTAAAAAGCTATCTGAATCTAATGAGCCCACAATAACCAACAATTTCTATGAAATCAAGTTGCAAGTCATTTGAGAAAATAAAGGTCCTTTAAAACCAACTACCTTTTCAATGTTTTACTGATAAATAAATGTACTGATGAAATATTCCTCTTAATCTAAAACTATTCTAAAACAACAACAACAAAAAACACACACACAGAGGGTCTTGGGTGGCATTCCCTATGGTTTTTAATACATGACAGTGCTGGTCCAAGAAAAGCCAAATGAGCCTCAACATTTCGTAAACACAATTGGTGGGTGTAAACAGTACTTATGCTAGATACCGATGGAATTTTCAGTTGCCAATGACTGACTTCTAAATGCACTGGCCTATTTTTAATAAAATAATGCTCCTTCAGCTTTCATTAAGCAGAGATTCTTCAGTGGTTCTTTGCCTATTAGTGTTGGTTTTTTTTTTTTCTATAATGTAAAGCTCGATCTGATGAACACATAATTTATCAAAATGATTGCTTCCCAGATTATATTCCATATAAAATGTAAAGTGGAATCATTTTAAAGGCTCTAGTAAACATTGACTACTTATAGTTTGGTACTTTTGGGAGAAAATATATAGGGAGCCACTTGTACATTTATCTGCTCTTTATACATAATCAAAACAGCACGTTTTACTATGAAAGCCCTTCCAGAAGGTTCTGCCTAGCAATGCACATCAACTATTATGTGCATAAATATCCAAAAGTACTACATGTCTACATCCCTACAATCCTAGACACTCAATTTCAAGCCAGATGAATAAAGCAGGACTGAATATGTGGTTCTGTGGCAGAATACCTGCTTACTACCTAAATCGAGGGCCCCAGTTTTAAATCCAGTAACAAACACAATAAGCCACCACGTAAATTAATTCTTCCCATTAAGATGAAAGCTACCTTTCCATTTTTTGAAAGCTACTTTTCAAATATCACTTTCATAATTTATACAAAATATTAGTATATAAGATGAAGCCAATTATAAAAATTATTCTAAGATTATCCCTTCCCGCCCCCCACCGCCCAAATCAATCGCTAGGTACTATTCGTGCAACTATTTTCTAAGGGGAAAACAAGCAAGCACAGTGAGGATGTGCGGTGCCTTATATTACTTAATCTGTTAACTAGAGAATGACAGGTAGCGCTTTTGCTATGAAACTTAAGGCATTAAATATCCAAAGCAACCAAAATGTTATTGTTGAAAAGTTCAGCTCATTCAAACACAGCACCCATCACTTCACTGATTACCACTCTCTGAGGCAATAATAAGAACCAGTCTCCAGCCACTTGAAACTTGGGAGACAAAAATTCCAAGGAATTACTTGCCCACGATCACACAAGGAGTCAGGAGTACAGCACGACAAAGAAACCTTCCCAATCCAAGAGACCACGCAGCCTCCCAGTTTCAGCACTGCTATGCTGCTGCCAGTACTCCTGAAACAAATTTCCCATCACCCATCCAGCCAAACCACAGCCCTTCACCAGACCTTATTTCTTCAGAAAGCCCCTTTATAACCACCTAAGACTCCCCCAGGAATGAGGTAGCCGTAGGTAGAGCTGACAAATGTCATTGCAGGAATCTGAGACCAGGTGCACCTACATCTTCGTAGCATGAGATGTCCGTCCTCTCCCTTGATTTTAGGTCTTATATATCCTGTTTTTTCATGAAGTCAGTGGTTCTCAAATTGAGCCTGTGAATCACCAGAGGCCACCAGGACCTAAATGGTGGTCCACAGATAGTTATCTCCAGCCCCTCCCACCCTGTTAACCCCCCCTTCGCAACTGCCCACCCCACATTCCAGCCCTCCTCCCCACCGCCTTTCAGTCCCACAGCAAGTTTACCACATGCAGCACTAATTAGGGCCTCCCAACCGCTTGCTGTATCTAATAGCTGACCACCATATAGGGACCTGGGGTAGATGTCAAAAGAGCAAGGTAGGAGCAAAGGCATTTATAAGCAGGGCAGGCACTAAGGAGAGGACAAGGACAGAGGAATAGCATATTAGGGTGGCAAAAGGGCTCTTGGGGATAGTAATCCACCAAAACTAAACCTGTATGTAATTAAGTATCCCGTGATGAAAACTTTTGAGAACCACTGCTCTGAAATGATTAGGTTAGTAGTCCAACAGGAACTGTGGAACGTCCTCAACAGCACCTGCTACAGTTAGCATTCAGAACAGTTAAGTAAAACCACCCCCACCAAAACCAACAGCAAAACAATACAAAAAAAGAACAACCTCCACATATACAGTGAGTGGCTCTGGAACCATACATATACATTTGGCATTGTGTCAGGAGTTCAGCCCATCTTCAGTGTCCATCCTGGAGCGCACACGGCAGATTTACTCGGGAACCTAGGGTAGTCACTTGCCTCTGCATTTCTGATGTGTGATTATCAAAACAAGTAGCTTTCTATTTTGACAGTTTGTGTACCTTTTTAATCCAGGCTTGGGCACCAGTGTTAGCCAGCTGTTCCTGTGTCAGGACTTGTACTCCCGTACTTCCTGTGAATTGCCCAGGGATAGAGTTCAACTGAGCCCAGGCATCAATCTGAAGAAAAAGAAGCCATCTTCATTAAGTAAAATTACTGATCTGATGAAAGTGCCACACCGGTAATGGTTTAATTCATCGAAGAAAAATGGGTTTGCTTCCTAAAATGGCCGAATACTAAGTTCAAATTTTTTCTAAATCTTCTAAATTAAGTTTTAAGGCATTCAGTCAAATCCACTAATGCAACAGAAGGTATGAGATCCATCTCCAACTAAAAATTATCACTGTAACACTCATTCTTTAACATAGCAGATACAAGAAAAATGATATTTCTTATGGCCCAAGAATTCTCGGCCTTAGCATTCTGACCTATCATACATACGCATTCCAGTAACAGTCTAGATCTGACTGGTTCCTGTGGGATAATAATCTCTATCTGTCCATGGCATAATATAGAAAAGGATCAACAGAAAACATTTTTTAAAGTACACTACATCACTCATCAGCACCTACAGGCAACAAACAGGGGTCTTTCCTATTGCATTTAATGTATACCTGGCATTGCCAGCAATGTTACTTCAATCCTCAACTGTTTCTACATAGACTTGACATAGAGGTGAAAAGCTGTTTCCTTCCTGTTAAAAGCACAGACTCTGGATTCATTGTTATTTAGGTCTGAACCCAATTCTGCTTAGTAACTGTGGATATCATTTCACCACTCTTTAGCTCAATCAGCTTAGTTAAACATGGAAAGTAACAGTTCTATCTCATGGAGTTGTTCTGGGCACTATCTATATGTGCACATCAGACTGTAACTCTATGGAGACAGGATATATTTTCTGTTTCTTCTCAAGAAATAGTTCCTGCCATAGTATGTAATAAACATTTTCTTAGTGATTAGGCCCAAGTTATTTTTATTTAAAATAAGTCAGTTATTAACACAGAACAAAGTATAACCTGTAAAGAGTATAAAATAGTATATGTAGACTTTGAGTCCAGTCCCCAATAACACACATCCCAAAATGACAATGGTTCCTCACAATGAGTGTTGTAATGATTAGCCATCTACTTAGTGAACTTCTCAATTAAACATTTAAAAAGCTACATACCCGTTCTTGAGCTCGATTTAACATACTCATGGCTTCAAGGTCAAATGCATTCTCACTGAGTCTCTTCTGAGCAAGTGCCCGTTCACTCATTGCTGTTGAAATGTCCACAGGCTAAGAAAGAAAAACATGGATAATTATCCCAAATTACCACAGTCCCCTAATTCTCTCAGGTGCTTCTTTATCTTTAGATGCTACATGTAAAAATAAATAAATCATAGTCTGTACATTAAGATTCTTGGAAAATGAGAAGATTCAAAAGGCAAAGAAGGCACTCCTGGAAAATAGAAGACAATTAAGGTAAGTTAGTTATCCAGTAGTCAGAGGCAGAACTCAGTCTAAATTCTGACTGACTTCATCAGTGTATTCGCTAGAATATCAAACTTTGTAACTCTTGCATTTCATTATGAACTCATACTCCGTAGCCTGTACTAACAAGCCATTAGGTAAAAATGGTTGTTTTTAGCTTTAACAGTTCATCTTACTCTACTTGATTATCAGTCACTTCCAGAAGTAGTAAGCAAACTCTGGCTAAGCAGGCAGAGCACCACTAGAGTCGGCACGGTTGGGCATGGATATGCTTTAGTCCTAAGAACCCAGGATCTTGAAAGAACACATTCTGCTTTGAATTTACATTTGGTGCCATTATCTAGAACACTGACGTTTAAAAGTGTTTCCCAAAATACTGTCAGTCTACCTTTTAAAACTTAGGCTAAGGCTAGGTTATCAGCTTCACAGAGTCCCCTTGTGCTAAGCAGATACAACGTTAACTTTTTAAAGACACCCTTAAAGCAAATCCTCAGCGGTCAGATTTATTAAGGTCTTAACCATAGAACAAAGTCTTGTCTATTATTTTACTTGAGTTTTCTTTATGACAAAAAAAAAAAAAAAATTGAGTTCTATCAACTCTATTTCTTCTTTCATTTCTTTTATAAAGTATCTAATACAAGGATTTACTATTTCACATATAAACGATCAGCAGTAAGCACCGCGTGGATATTACAAATAAGTCAGTATAATAGCTTTTTTAAAAGTTGAAGCTAGCTGTAATCTCACTATATTCTGTCTATAAGTCTTACAAAAATTAAATCTATATACCAAAAGAAGCTTTAGGACTAAGAATAAGGATTAACTGTCCTTTTCCCAACTTCAAATTCTCTTGCATAGTATTCTAAGTAATTTTGATTGAATGTATCCAAGATTCCTTTGACTAAATAATTTCTTACAAAGCCTACTTTTCTGACTTAAATGCAAACAAAACAAAAACAAAAAACAACCCCCCCAAACACACACACACACACACACACACACGTGTGCTTGTTAGACTTTTTACTTTGAAAGTTCTTCTTGGCTTAGTTAATAGTAAATTACCCATGCTCAGTTATTTAAGGCCTATAGCAACTGAGGCAGCCTCTGTGAGTCACACTATCACACTGTATTCACCTTTTGCTTTTACTGTGAGTTGATTTAATTCCTGGGACTCAAAACTGCTCCTTATGATTCCTACGTCTTTCAACATGAATATAGTTTTTTCAGACCAAATTTTATGCTTCCTAGGCCTACCTTAGATGTCACCTAAACTGTCAAGTGGAATTATCCAAGTATCTTGTATAGACCCACCAAACCACCAAATGAGACACATACCATATCTCATGGGCCTTCTTAGACTTGCTTTGTTTTCAGAGCAATTTGCAAACCTAAGTGATAGGGTGTTAGGGCACAGGAAAAGACTGAAATCTGAAAGACACTGGGGAAAATGTGTCTACTCACTCCAGTCAGAACCCTCCAATTTCCAAGTATAAGCCATAAAAATGTACTTAGCCCCAAAAACTAAATCTTTCCAAGTAAAACAAAATCAAATTACCTACATATTCATCCTTTACAGGCATATTTACCTACCATATTTTTCTTGTAAACTTTATTGAGAAATAACCCAAGTCCCCTTCTGGCCCCCAAATGAAAACTTACATAAGCCTCAGTACTATTTCATATCAAATTTATATTTCATTGTAAAAGGCAAATTTAATATAATAACCTTGATGTTTAAATTATATTACAACTATTTCCTGATACAACCACATTTATTCAATAGGCTTAGCAAATAAACTAGCAAGTTCACATATACATTTACTTACTTTATTTCCTATTTTTAATGTGAAAATGTATTCAGAACTGAGAAGTTATCTTAGGTTAGGACTGCAGCCTGTCAGCAGAGCACGTGCCCAGCATGTGCAGTACTATGTGTTGTATCTCTAGCAGCACAAAAGAGATGGTACAAGTTTTTAAGGCTACAAGAATTTATCCAGCTTCTCAAGGCAGCTCCTATTATATGCTCAAACAGAAAGAACCAACCACAGTCCCCAAAGCAAGACCAGTCAAGAATCAGACCAAATGTTACACAGCCTAACTAAAACACATAAAAATACAAAGGCCAGCTGAGCATCGTGGCACCAGCCTTTCACTGCAGCACTGAGGAGGAAGAGGCACATGAATTTGAGCTGAGGACAGCCTGGTCTAAATAAGGAGTTTAGGCCAGCCAGACCTATGTTAGAAAAAAACAAAACAAAAATCCACATAGCTAACATTGGAATTGGGGAATATTAGTGGCTGATGGCCGCTACATTAAAAGATATTTTAAAATCTTAACCAGATTATTAAACAAATATGAGAAATTATCCGAGATAGCGCCCTTCTACAAACCAGAAAAAGGAAATCTTTTTTAAAAGTCTGTAACACACTTGTCAAATTATGATGCTTCATGTTTCCACTAATAAATGAGCAGCTCAGCTTGCTTCCCTAGATACAGAGTGCACATCTGTAAAGTGACTGTGTGGCGTCACTACAAGAAGCACAACAATCCCTCCCCAAAAGAGGGGGAGAAAATCTGTACATAGTGTCCTAAAATACAAATCTCACATTAATTTGTTTTTTAACCCTTTTTCTTTAATCCTTATCTAGACAGATAAGAGCTCCTCTCTAGACGGACACCATTCTCAGGTTATCACAGTTCGTGTCACACACTTATTTACTGAGCTCCCTTTTATATTATTTGCACTTCAACTCCTCCACTTACTCTCCCCTTTTGTTCAGCCCAGTGATTTCTATAAACAAACAAACAAAAATGTATCTTAAGAATTTTATAGAATGTCAGTAATTGATAGAAAAGAGCTAAAGGTTAAGTGTGGTGAGCTAAAGTAGATTATTTTCTATGCTGGTAATTGCAGGTATCTCTCAAGGCATAAAGAAAATCTGTAACAGAACAGCTCAAGAAAAAATATCTGGCCTATAAAGCATTTACAATACTTAAGAGAAATTATTAAAATGTACCAGTTCATATGTAACACCCTTTTAACTTCTAAAGGAAAGGCACATCAACATAGAATATCCCTAAGTCATTTCTTAATGAATCATGAATGCTTTTATTATACAAAATTCTATAGCATAATTGAGTTAGTCTAAATGAATTAATATTTCTCTCCATGTAAGCATTTCCAAGAAATTCAGGGTTAAGAGCCTATAAAAAACTAGGGGGAAAAAAAAGAGTTAAGTAACAAGGCCACACATTACAGCCTGGCAGCATTTAATTCAAGAGCCCATACTGCAGCCTGGTAAGGGTTTCTTCCTTGTCCAAGAAGTTAGCGTTGATAAACTTCTTGAACTAAGAGTTTTCAACTTCAAGAGAATTTTAGCTACTAAAGATGTAGATAAGACCCAATAATACAATCTTAACCCACTGCTTTAGACAAAAAATGATGTAAGCATCAAAACCACAACTAGCGCTGGCTTTAAAATAATTATAATTCATGCTAAGTATGTGTAATTTCCAAATTAGTGGTTAAGACTGTAGTCTTGCTGCTCCACTTGTACATATATGCTACTCTAATCTTCTAACCAGTAAACCTTTGCTAATCTTATTAAAGAACTCTCCGTGGCAACTTTTTAATATTAATTTTCCAACTTTTTTGTTTATAAATCAGATTCACAGAAATATGGTGAAGGTTGTGTAGTCACATCTTACTGAGGATGCTGATGGCTGGGAAGGAAGACGATGCTATGGCAGAAGAATCTGATGAACTGTTTTTCATAACATGGATTTACGCAGTCTCGTTCGTGTCTACCCACTCACGTCAGCACACTCAAGTGCAAGACAGTTGTGTGACTAGGGATTACAAAGATAATTTATCCCTTGTGAAGATAAAATTTCTGGCATCTTTGCTGAAATGTTTTATGGTCAAAACTGAAAAACCATAAACTTCAATTATACTTAGTAAAACAAACAAACAAACAAAAACTGATGTAAAAAAATTACCTTGCCATTTGGGGGGAAAAAATGTTACCACCCCCCCCAAAAAAAAAACAAAGTCCATTTAAAGCTCTACTGATATCAGCAGGGTCAGTGTTCCCAGAACATGTCCATCTAAGTACCCCACTGGTAGAAAGCATACCAATTCCACAAATATAGTGCACTTGGACGGCAACTAAATAACAAACTGAGTATGACTTATGTCAGCTTCTCTTAGCCATCTTTCAGAGTGCTACAGAAATCCTGTTTTGAAAGCAAAATATTCCATGTCCCTTTCTTCCTAAAAGTTTGGGGTTCTTTTTATTACAACTGAAGTTTAATAAGTCTCTAAGTAGCCCACAGTTCTCATATTGCATGTATCTT
Organism: Acomys russatus; assembly: GCF_903995435.1. Classification (NCBI taxonomy): domain Eukaryota; kingdom Metazoa; phylum Chordata; class Mammalia; order Rodentia; family Muridae; genus Acomys; species Acomys russatus. The sequence continues at coordinate 70,246,115 of NC_067144.1, read as the reverse complement.
CCCAGGAGAGACATTATGCTTACTCATTTCAGCATGGTAGAGCTTTCCTTTTGTCTCAGTGTTTTCGTCCTCTTTGAACTCTCTCTGCCCCTTAGTGAGAACCTCGCTTTTGATGGGAGACAAGGCTAAAGCATCACTTAGTGCTGAGACTAAAAATGGCAGTCATAAATTCTAAATAATAAATACCTTTTTTTGTCAAAAGTATAATCAACATGCACTAACACGTTCCCCAAGACTCAAATAGTTATAATCATTTTCTCAGGACACTTGTTACAATTCTATAATATTTCTAAGTCTTTGCTACATAGGAGATTCTCGCTTAGCTATGCTCTTCCCAATAGTTTAAATGCTTAGTCTGTAATAAACTACTAAAAGCCTGTACATCAGGACATCTAAATCTGTACAGCCCTCACCTGGTTTATATCCGACTACTGCAAGAAGATTAAGTTAGCTGCAAATGTCAGTGGCTTCCCTCCTGAGATGTGGCAGGAGCCTAATTTGGGGATTAGTAAATGAGCACTAAACTTCTTTAAACTCAAGTACTGTCCAAACCAGCTCCCTTCTCCTTGCTGTGATGGTGTAATATGCTTCCCTTGTTTAAGTCCATGTGAAGACAGACCATCACCTTTAACTGTAAACAAGTTAGCTTCACTGGCCAGTTATGTTCAGCATTCCTATATAGAATTGTTCCCATTCAAAATGCCGCAGGTCAAACAAACACAGTGAAAATGACGCCTGTGAATATCTCTGGGGAAAAGTACTGCATGAAAAAGTTTCTGATTTGAGTTGTTTGCTTTTCTAAACAAGATTTATTTGTAGAACTGGAAGTGTCTACTGGAAAATGTTCATGGCCAATGTAGGGAACCTCAAGTGAAGAGTAGAGGTCTCTCAGAACTGCAAGAAAAAGGAGTCCATAAGGGTATGCGGTTTCTAAGTCCAATCCTTGGATATGACTGTCAAGGCTTTGGAGACCAAGGGCAAGATGACGACAGCTCCTCTCTAACTCCCACCTCCCCTAGGCAAGTCTCCACCCGTCCCAGATCCCCAAGCGTGATTTTGCACAACGAGTTAAATAAAAGTAAACTGTTTATTAAAAGACACAGCAAAGATACAGATACAGAGATACATACAAAGATACAGATATATATATATTTACATATATATACAGTTTTGCTGTTCTCATGTGCACTGTATTTAGCAGCACATTACTTAATCAGGCGGCATTTTAATGGGGTTGTTTTGACATTTGGCATTGTTACTGTGTCATTCTGACAAGATACAACTATTGCCTTGAGAATGTCAATATATAAATTCCACTCCTCCGACTTTTAATAGTAGCAAAGAGGGGAAGGAGAAGGGAATGGAGAACCAAGGCTGAACACTAGGTTAAACACAAGAATTCAAAAGGGCTAAGGTAGCACAAGGGGGGGGGGGGGGAAATTACTGAAACTAAAGGCTATCTGAAAACCCAGAGAAATAGTAAGAAATCATCACTTAAGGGCAATGGGCTATGTACCCAAGATGTTCACATCAGCCTACAATGACTTTTTCAATCCAGTTCTTGTGTTGAACCTAAGGCTCCGCCTTCTCTCCCCTCAATCCCTCCACCCAGTAAACTTGCTACCACCAAAATCTAGAGCTATAGAGCCTTGAAGCAAAACGAGAAGCTAAATAGTTGTACCTTGGGCTACCTTCCCACAAGTGCATGGAGGGCCCAATGTTGGGTAGGGATGTGATAACACTTTTCTCTGCAATTCGATGCTTTTCACTTTGTGGCTTCGTTCCACAAAGTGAATTGCATCGAGTTACTGTCAAATGAGAAGCTGCGGGTTGTTTCATCTGTCGTTTAACCCGGCCCTGCCGTTTAACCCGGCCCTAAGAAGAGTGAAACAGAATCCAAATCAGATATAAAATAACAATAAAATGGAAGATTCAGATATAAAAACAAACACGTAATGTTCCTACTACTCACCTCTGAGGGCATGCTGCTGCTGAACACATTGTCGTCGTCTTTGTTTTCTTCACCATTCTTCTCTACGGGAACCCACTCTCCGTAAACACTGTCTGCTTCTTTTTTCCGATGTTGAGATCCAGATGACACAGGAAATTCTTTCGTTAATGTTACTTGGCTTTTTGGTGGTGTTGGCTTTGCTGCAGCAATCTAAAACAATATTTAATTAAAATCCATTATAACAGATACCATATATGGTTTCTAAAGAATTTAAAGAACATCTGAAGGAAAGGTTTACTTTTCTATTTTTGCAGTTGCCAGGAACTGAACTTAAGAGCCTCACACACCCTGAAGAACACACACTGCCACGGGACAACATTCCCAGCCCTACTTTTAGAGGAAAGGCTGTCACTATTAATCACAGTATGTAGTTTAAACTCAATATATTAACTCCGCATGGGCTTTATATGTTCCACAAGACGTGCTGTTTTATCAATCCATAAACACTCCACTAATACTCACATTCAAATTGAAAAAAATGGGCTTGGGTTCACTGAGTTTAAAGGGATGATGATAAAAAGGAGGTTCTTCTTCCTCTTCATCCGAAACATGAGGCTTATTCACTATGACATCATCATCTTCTTTACTCTGTGCAATCTGTTTGCATTTCTTTAAAGTAAAAACAAACAAACGATGAATATGGCTTACATAAAACAGCATGAATTTAAAAAAAAAAATCATTAAGATCAAATTCAAGTAATCAATGTTTATGATAGCTTACAATCATAATTTAGATTACTAGCTATTATTTAAAGACACACTGGCTGCTCAGTCAGTCAACAACATTTATTGAGCACCTACTATGTGCAGAGCACTGTACTGGGCACTGTCTTAGAAAAAATACCAAAAAAAAAAAAACAACAACAACAACAAAAAAAACCCAAAAATAAAATAAAATAAAATAAAATAAAAAAGAAAGAAAGAAAAGGAAAAAAAGAAAAAAAATAAAATAAAGAAAAAGGAAAGAAAGGAAGAAAAGGAAAGTAAAGACATGGTCCCTGCTCCAAAGGAGCTTACAATCTAATACAAGACAAGAGTACATACACATGAAGTAATTGAAGAACCTTTTTACAGAGCAACACAATAACAAGTGCAAACTGATATAATACAAACGGGGTACATAAGTGCTAAAAGAACAAAGGTGTAAGAGAATATTCAGGCAGGGTCTGAGGATCAAAGAACACTCCTTCAGGAGTTCTAAGCGAAATTTCCATAGTAAAGAACAAGAAGTAGGAAGGAGAGGAAATTTGTATTGGTCAGGTGGTCATGAGGAGGTCAGGAGAGACTTGTCAGAGGGACAAGAGCGCTGAAGATGAGGCTAACCACAGCAAACCGCTAAGTGTTCACAGAGTTTTAGATGAAGAGCTTGCATTTGGTAAGTAAGCAATAAAGGCTTTTGCTAGGTCTTTCTTTACGTTATAATTCATACTATAATGAATCTAAGTGAGGAAACAAATTAAGAAACTTTATAATCTCCAAGTGTATGGTAAAAGATTTTACACATTTGTGGCAGGGTAAATAGTAACATGTCTCTCCATAAATGTTTTTGTTTTTAATTTATTTAAGGACTGTAACTTAAGAATGGAAAATAAGGCATGATGGAGAGGGCACAATGGATGCAGTCCAACATAAAAAGTCAATTCCTTCCTCAGAAGCAAAGGAACAGGTTCCATTTATAAAAAGGTTGAGTAAATTTTAGTAGACCTGTCTATACAAGCAGAATTTATCATATCTATTATCAATTGAAAATATTACAATAGAATTAAAAAGCTCAATTAGCCAAAAACACAAGAGTGTATCAAGCATGTAACCAATGGGAACAGAGCATGTTGACAGTGGCAGGCTGGCATAAGGCTAGCCAATAACACGTTTCAGTATATGAAACAGTGTGTTATTTCTGGATCCTAGCAGCAATTTCAGCGTCTTCCCCACACACACACACGAAAAAATATTAAAGTAAAACAAAGCTTCCCCCAAAAGCCTCAATTTCAAAAGATCAAATTTTTAAAAACAAAAATAAGTATATTTAAAATATGTTACTGCCAAAACCCGAACCGCAGGAAGAACTGATAATGGCCGGCCATTATCGCCAATGGCTGGTACCAAACAGCCAAAACCCGAAATGTTGATGCGAAAGAAGTTCCTTTCAGGCAATGGCCAGCTATTCTCATTAATTTCCAAGCTCCGGTGGCAAAAGATCATTTCTGAAGATTGTCTGTGTCTTTGCGTATATGCAGTACACTCTTGGCGATCAGTGAACACGTCGTGAATGGAAACGAAACTGTAGGCGAGCTTCTGCGTGTTGCTCACTCAACACCTCCTCCATTCAAACGAACCGTTCCACTCCTCAGTCAGTTTGGCTTCTAAAACTGGAAAGCAAAAGTAATGGGAAGTAACTTTTTAGCTGGCGGAGCTTAGCCATCCCGGATAATGGCCTGCTAAACAGAGCTTCTGCCGCTGCCACATCTGTATTTCGGGTTTTGGGCACTCGGTGCCAGCCATTATCAGTTCAGCCCACAATTCAGGTTTTGGCACACTCCAGAGTCAAGATCCATGGAATAATCCATTTAAGAATGAAAACAAACTGTGTCTAGCTTACCTCAGTTAATTCTTCTATGGTAGCTCCTCCAGACTTTTTAGCAACTTTCTCTTCTATTGTAGGTGGAGGTGCAGGCTTTAGGTTTGGTGGTAAAGGAACACCAGCCTTAGCACACATGGCAGCTGCATTAGCTTTGGCTATTTCAAGTAATTGAGCCTTATCTGTAAGAAGAAAAATACAAGAAGCAGTTTTCCTAAAAGCTATACGTTTTTGTTCTATCAATAGTAATGCATATAGTAAAGATAGCTGTACTCTGCCCTAAATTAGACTATGATTCAGGTGGATGGGCCCTTTTCAACAATTAACACTACATTTCCAATTCAAAGGCTACACAAAATAGCTTACTGTGAATCTATAATGATCAACTAGCCACAAATTATAAGGCACAAGTCTGCTAAAGGCAATGTTATTTCCTAAAATTAACATGGCCTTAAACTATTCTCATTTTCATGCTAGGTGTGCAGTTCAGTTGAAGAACGCTTACCAAACACGTACAGGGCCTGGGCTCAAGCCCCAGTATTCCATAAAACTGGTCATGGAAAATTGCAATCCTTAACACTTGGGAGGTGGAGGCAGTAGTATCAGAAGTTCAAAGTCAACCTCAGCTACAGAGTGGGTCACAGAAGCTAGTCTCTGTCCATCACTCTCAGACAAACCCCATTCTAATCTGACAGCAACTTAATCCCTTGTTAAACCCCAAGTGTCATCTCTTTTAACAAGCCTTCATGGAACAACAATTAACAACCTCTCCACTGTGCAGATGTACTCTTAACTCTGTTACTAGGGCAATTACCATATTCTTCTAAGTTTTGCCTTTTGGTAAAAGGAGTGCATTCTACCAACTTCCTACACTAACTTAAAATGGCTCAGAATTACCTACTGTTACTCTATTCTAAGACAAGAGACATCAGAAAATTCTTGCTAACTGAATACAAATTCTGCTCTCTTCATTGTCTTTCTCTCTACACTGCCCTAACCAAAAATGCCCTATCTATTGGGAATACGATAAATTACTCAGCAGGTAATCTTACTTCCAGTTTTAGCAAGAAAGAACATTTATTTACTTTTAAAAACAGACTAAATCAATAATTTTCACTTTACTGAAAAGGTTGGATCATTCATCCAGATACAAAGTTTCCTAACTTCAATACTTATGGTATTTCTCAGAACAACAATCCTAGATTGCCATCTTAAAATGTGTCAGCTAACATCAGGCATGGTGGCTCAGTCTGAAATCCCAGCTATCAGGAGACTGAGGAGAGAACACAGCCACTTCAGGCTGGCTGCACAATTAAGTTCCAGGCCAACGTAGACTACAGACTAATACTGTCAAAAACAAAACAAAACAAGTAAACAATTACTAAGAGAATTCTGCTTTATCTGCAAAGCCAATATGTTGAAATATGTGCAACACACAATCTGACTTGTAATAAGACTTTTCCATCTATTTTCTTAAGGCAAAATAACAAGTATAGATCATATCAAGGCTCTAACTAACACTCTCCACAGACCTTTTTAACTGTTTAAGTGTACTTCCCCTTTATTCTCTAAACACAATCTAATGATCTCTGAAACAACTCAAAATACTTTTGACTCAAGATCATCAGAAATTAAGCTTAAATTATATGTAAAGCATGACTTACCCAAATCTGTTAGACGTTTGGGTGATCTGCCTCTTTCAGAAGACCTGGATCTTTTACGACGAATGGGAGATCTACTAAACCTTCTTCTCAAAGGTGTTCTTGATCTTCGTAATCTGACTGGTGATATACTGAAGCTTCGTCTTCTTACCACAGACCTTGATCTTCTCCGACGGCTGGGGGTGCGGCTCCTGCGGCTGGGGGTGCGGCTCCTGCGGCTGGGGGTGCGGCTCCTGCGGCTGGGGGTGCGGCTCCTGCGGCTGGGGGTGCGGGCTCCTGCGGCTGGGGGTACGGCTCCTGCGGCTGGGGGTGCGGCTCCTGCGGCTTGGGGAAATGCTGAAACTCCTCCTCCTACCAACAGATCTAGACCTTCTCCGACGACTAGGCGTGTGACTCCTACTCCGTCGACTTGGGGTTCGACTCCGAGCACGAGCTGTTTTCCGGTTGTCTCGGGAGCTTGATCTTTTCCTTTTTCTTTCCCTGGACTTGGATCTATGCTTTGGAGATCTTTTGCGCTTCTCTTTTGATACAGACCGTCTTCCTCTAGACTTAGACCTTGATCTGCTACTCCTCCTCCTGCGTCGCGACCGTGACCGTGACCGTGTTTGAGAACGATGAGACTTGGACTTAGATGATCTTTTCCTTGCTCTAGAACGAGACTCACTGGTACGCTTGCGTGACTTATGTTCAGAAGACTTGGAACGCTTACTCCGAGACCTTAATGAAGAGTCCCTTTTCTTCTCTTTCTCACCTTTGTCACGGTTTTTATTTTTCTTGCTTTTTTCATGTGTGTCCTTAACTTTGACAAAAATTTCATAATCATCCTTTTCTTCTGAAGATGACTCTGAAGCTCTTTCTGGTATGCTAATTACAACTGGACTGGCAGCTGATTTGTCACGTTCAACTTCACTAGCAAGTAAAGGTCCTTCAATGCCAGCTCTGAGGCTTGTAAGACGTTCCATGTCCTTAGGAAGCAATGGTCTCACTAAGTCAGCTTCATTAATTTCATCAATGCTGGCAGAATATCCTGAGTCAGGAACTATTTCCTTATTGGGAGGAGATGCTTCTGTATCATCACCGCTTGCTTTAGGGCTAAGAGCAGCTGCTACTGTTTGGTCAGTCTCTTTTATAGGTGCTGAGTCTTCTGTGTCCTTACAAACATTAGTTGACAGTAAAAGAGGATGAATGTCTTTAGCAGGCAAAGGTCCCTCTATGTCGGCTTCACTGCCACCACTGGGGCTGGTGGAAATCACCATGTCATGTTCAGTATCTTGAGTAGTTACAGATATTTCAACATCGTATTTACTATCTAAACTGGGAGCAGATACTGTGACAAATTGCAACCCCTTACTAGTTCCCACTGTATCCGGTTCCAGAACAAGCTGAGAAGATAGGCTTCTTCCTACATCAGCTTCACTAACAGCAGGACAGGTGTCCAATTCTGTGACTTCCTTAGTCACACTAACAGGCAAACTGTTCTCTTCACTTGTTTCACCAACCGGACCAATGGCAGGAATGCACCCTGTATTATGCTCTGTATCTTTAGCAATTAAATGACTGTTTATAGCCAGGTCCATATTTCTATCATACTCATTTTCATACAAGTCACTTTTCAAATGTCCTCCATCATGTGGCTCTTCACCAGGGTGCAACAGACTCTCCCGCATGCCAGCCCCTGGACCAAGGTTTTGATCACCAGAAAGTAAATTCATTCCTTTCAAAACATGTGATGGCATAATACTAGACTCCACTATTACTGGTGAAGACTCTAAAGCCATCTCAGGTGGTATCATTTGAGTTTGCTCTGAGACTGTGACAGCAGGTTCCGAAATTGCCACAGTGGGTTCCTGGACAGGAACACATGGTTCTGAAACAATCATAACAGGCTGAAGGACTGATACTGCTGGTTCCAAGATAGGCACAGAAGGCTCCAGGGAAGAAACACCTGACACTGCAGTGGTAGCATACTCTGGGTCAGCCACAGCTGGAAGTTCTGGGGCACCCACAGGAGGTTCTGAGACAGACAAGGAGGAAATTTCTGGAGCAGTCATGGCAGGAGGCTCTGTAGCAGCCACAACAGGAGGTTCTGGGACAGCTGTTATGGGAGGTTCTGGGTCAGGTACAGCAGGAAGTTCTGGGACAGCAACAGCAGGAGATTCTGTGGTTGTTATACTGGAAGGTGCTGGGGTAGGCATGGGTGGCAGCTCCAGACTGTTCTCTGCTGGCTGGGAAATAGTTACGGCTGGCTCCAAGAGGGACATAGATACCTCTGAGATGGCATGTCCTGATGGTCTCACAGAATCGTATGTTTCTGATGTCTCCAACATAACAGAAGGCTCTGATGTTAACACAGTTGGTTCAGCTGACATAGTAGTTTCAGAAACCATGTAAGTCACTGATCTCTCTGGAACCATTTCATGTTCGGCTACTACGGCAGACTCAATTGGTGTTGATATAACTGAAGACTCTGGCTCTCGTACAGGTTCTGGAACAGTCATAACAGCCTCTGATGCTAACATTGAAGTCTCTGATTCTGACACTGAATAATTAGCAGATACTGCCAAAGGCTCTGAAATCTCACTTTGACTCACAAGAGGCTCAGGCTGTGGCACAGACTCTTCACTAGGTAATGTCATCTCTGTAGACCAAGTGTTGTCAGCTGTTAATGCTGACTGCTCAGTAGACAATGTTGACCCCTCTGGTGGCTCCTCAGGAGGCAATGGGGGTGTCATCGGTGGTTCCTCGGGTGGCAATGGTGGCATTGTTGGGGGCTCTTCAGGAGGCAAAGGTGGCACCATGTATGCCTCCGTATAGGAATCAGTATAAGAGTCAGTGTAAGAATCAGCTGCCATAGACATCATTGATCGATCAGTGTAAGATGACATCATTGATCGATCAGCTGCAGAGTACGATGACATCATAGACCGGTCAGCTGCAGAGTACGATGACATCATAGACCGGTCGGCACCCATGGACATCATAGATCGATCAGCCATGGGACTCATCATGGAGCGCTCATAAGCTGACATCATAGAGCGTTCATAAGCTGACATCATAGACCGCTCAGCCATAGGAGACATCATGGAGCGCTCATAGGCTGACATCATGGAGCGCTCGTAGGCTGACATCATAGAGCGTTCAGCCATAGGGGACATCATAGAGCGTTCGTAAGACATCATAGAGCGCTCATAAGATGACATCATGGAACGTTCTGCAGCATAGGACATCATCATAGAACGTCTAGATGCTAACATCAAGGGTCTAGGTGCTAACCTGTATGGTCTAGGTGCTATTCTATAAGACCTGGGTGCTATTCTGTAGGGTCTGGGTGACATCCTGTAGGGATCAGGAGTTAGTCTGTAGGGATCATGGCCTAATCTATAAGGGTCCTGTCCTAACCTGTAAGCATCATGGCCTAACCTATATGGGTCATGGCCCAACCTATAGGGATCCTGAGCTAACCTGTAAGGATCCTGAGCTAGCCTATAGGGATCAGGAGATTTTGAACCCATCATAGCAGAATCCTGGGTACTAGATGCTAACATCTGGGCATCCATGGTGCCAGAAGCTAACATCTGAGCATCCATGGTGCCAGAAGCTAACATCTGAGAATCCATAGCACCAGATGCTAACATCTGGGAGTCCATGGAACTGGTTGCTAACATCTGGGAGTCCATGGAGCTGGTTGCTAACATCTGGGAGTCCATGGAGCTGGTTGCTAACATCTGGGAGTCCATAGAGCTGGTTGCTAACATCTGGGAGTCCATAGAGCTAGTTGCTAACATCTGGGAGTCCATAGAGCTGGTTGCTAACATCTGGGAGTCCATGGAGCTGGTTGCTAACATCTGGGAGTCCATGGAGCTGGTTGCTAACATCTGGGAGTCCATGGAGCTGGTTGCTAACATCTGGGAGTCCATAGTGCTAGAGGCTAACATCTGGGAGTCCATGGTGCTAGAGGCTAACATCTGGGAATCCATGGTATTGGATGCTAACATCTGAGAATCCATGGTGTTGGATGCTAGCATTTGGGAGTCCATGCTGTTGGATGCTAACATATGGGTCTCCATGGTGTTAGAAGCTAACATATGGGATTCTTGGGCCATCAAGGGATCCACTCCTACTGTTACGGAAGTCTCCCCCACCAATGTAGTAGGCAGCTCCTGTGCTACCGTATTATAGGATTCCAGCGCTGTCGTCGAGGGCACCTCCAGGGACTGCGACACGGTCATCGTTGACAGCTCCGATGTTGTCACCACAGACTGAACAGAGATCTCCAGCGCCACAGTTGCCACAGGCTGCCCAGGCAACTCTGGCGCCCCAGGCTGCCCTGGTAACTCCAGCACCCCCGTTGCCAGGGGCTGCCCCAAAAGCTCCAGTGCTCCAGCTGCCCCAGACTGCCCCGAGAACTCCAGTGCCCCAGTTGCCATGAGCTGCCCAGGCAACTCCAGTGCCCCAGTTGCCACAGACTGCCCTGACAACTCCAGTGCCCTAGTTGCCGAAGGCAGCCCTGACAACTCTGGCACCCCAGTCACCGAAGGCTGCCCAGACAACTCCAGCGCTGTGGTTGCCACTGGCTGTCCTGGCAACTCCAGCACCATTGCTGCCTCCTGCTGCCCCAGCAACCCTGTTGCTGTTGTCACCTCAGGATGCCCAGGATGTTCCACCGCTGTCATCGCCACAGGCTGCTCGAACTCTGTCGTCGTCACAGGTTGTTCGGTCAACTCCATTGCCACTGTTACTGCAGGTTGCCCTGTTAACTCTATTGCTGCTGACACTGCAGGCACCCCTGGCAACTCCTGTGCCATCACAGGTGGCTCTGGTACCTCCTGTGGTGGCTCCAACCCCATGGATATTGCTGGAGGCCCTGGCAATTCCTGTGACAACTGTGACACTGGTGTCACAGAGGGCCCCGGCAGCTCAGGCACTACTGCCACAGGGGGCCCTGGCAACTCAGGCACTGGGGTAGAAAGGGGGCCTGACAACTCTGGCACTGGGGTGGCAGAGGGCCCAGGCAACTCCGGCACTGGAGTCACAGGGGGCCCCTGCAACTCCAGCATGGAGGTTGCAGGTGGCCCCAGGAACTCCAGGGCTGAGGCCACCGACGTCTCCTGCAGCTCCACCGCTGTGGTCTTAGGCAGCTCCAGTGACTCCTGAGGTCTTGTCAAGGATGAATCAGCAAACTCCGATGGTGCTTCTACAGGCTGCTCTGGCAATCTTTGCACGTCAGTTGTAGAGGACTCTGGAAAATCCATTGTTGATGTGCTTGGTTCAGGGTGCACCTCAGTAGGTGTCTCTGATACTAACATGAGGGTTTCTGACGGCTCAAGCACTTTTGCTATGGGAAGCTCTACCAGCGTGGTCTTTGATATCTCTGGAGATGGAGTCTCCAAAGATTTCAGCACAGACTTCTGATACTCCACTGACACTGTTACAACGGGTTCAGGTGACTTCAGCACTGCTGTTGACATAGGCACTGGTGCTGCTGAAAAGGAATCCAGAATCTTTGTCACGGGTGGATCCAGCGTAACTGACACAGGCTGCTCAGACTGTTCTGAGATTACTGATGTAGATCCAACTGACAGTTCTGCAGTTTTTGTAGCCGGCGACTCCTGAACCTCCATTGATACTACTGGAGGCTCTAGCGCTGAGGGTGTTTCACTGGGCTCACACAAGCCAAATGCTCTTACAGGATGCTCCAGTGCCCGTGCTGAAGGTTCAGAATCAAACTTTAAAAAGGAATCAGATTCCAGATCAACATTCCCATCGCGATGAGATTTCAGCTTGGACTCAGATTCCTCTGGTTGTCTTTTATATTTTTTTTCTTTTTCTTTCTTCTTTTTCTTCTTTTTATTTTTGTGCTTTTTGTGCTTCTTTGACTTTTTGGTGGGAACTTCATCAGTAGGATCTGTTTGTACAGATACACATCTACTTTTTCTGGAGGCCTCTTTCAAGTCTGAAAGTAATGAAAAATTGTCAGCCACTCCCCAAAACAGATTCATACAAATTACCAATAGTTTGATTCACATATAGAAACCACAGTATAAGTTATCTTACTGTAAATAGAAATTTACAAAATAATCTACTGTCTACAAACCAGTAAACCCAAAGGCTTCCATTTTTCCAGTATGTATACAACTGAAATGCACATCAAAATAAATTCTTGGTCTAACACAAAACTAGTTAAAACTAGTTTTAAAACTAGGTTTTAAACTAGGCTCAATGGCAAAGTGTTTGCTTAGCATGTGTAGACCTCTGGGTTCAATTTTCACTTCTGGCATGAGGAAAAGAAAAATATGTTTCATTAAACTCTAAAGTTATTTTCCTTCAATGCCAGTGAGATGCTTCAGTGAGTAAAGTTACTTGCAGCCAAACTTAATGATCTGAGTTCAGTCCCCAGGACCCATGTGGTTTAAAAAATAAAACAAAACAAAAACCCAACTTCTACAAATTATATCTGACTTCCAATAAAGGCAGTCCACATACACATATTTTACATACATATATACATGACTAAATGCATGTCTACTCGTCCACATGTGGGCACAAAAACACAGTAATATTTTGAAAATTATTCTTTTCTTAGGCTGGCTTTGATGGCACACTCCTTTAATCTCAGCATTCTGAAGGTAAAGGCTGGCAGGTCTCGGTGAGTTCAAGGCCAGCTTGGTTTACAAAGTTCCAGGCCAGTCAGAATTACAAAGTGAGGCCCTGTCTCAAAAAAGCAACCCCCCCAACAAAAAACAAAGCCAAAAACTCTTTGTTCTCAAATTATAGCAAGTTATTGTAAAATTTAATCAGTGAATTTACTTTGTATTTAGTTGTTTCAATTCTTATTTTAAAACAACAAAACATTATCATTATGGAGCTACTGAAAGATTAATGTAAAAAAAGGTACAATTGTCAAGTTATAGAGGATAATGTTCTCATTAAGTAACTTCTACTAATATGTTACTGCCCCCTCTATACACAGACAGTGCTGTGGCACTCACTCTAAAACAGAACCTCAATCCAACCATCACATGGAAGATGAGGGGCCTTGTCCAAGTTACTGTACAGCCCCTGGGCTTGATCTCTAGGAAAGCAGAACAAAAAGTATAGCAAGCACACAGAACAAAGTTCAGGTGACTGCTCTAAATAGTTAAGAATACCTGAATAAATGCAATCATCAGCAGAGCCCAGGCTTTCTTTTACTTTACTGTCCATTCTGATAAAACCACATTTCCCTAAACACTCGGCAAATACAGCCCTAATATTTCAATTTGCCTACTTCAGATAAGATAGTTTATATTTTACCTTACAATCACATAGTAAAATTTACCCTACAGATTTTTAAGTTTATAAATCTTAAGGAAATGACTAATCAAATATACTTGTGATTCCTACTACAGGAAAAAAAAAAATGCCAACACTAGACATCGTATCTAAAGAAAATTTATCACCAGGCGGTGGTGACGCAAGCCTTTAATCCCAGCACTCAGGAGGCAGAGGCAGGTGGATTGTTGTGAGTTTGAGGCCAGCCTGGTCTACAAAGGCAGTCCAGGACAGCCAAGGCTACATAGAGAAACCCTGTCACGAAAAACCAAAAAATAAAAATAAAAATTGTTTCCTATTGCTTATCTCACAAACAAGACGGCCACAGACATAACCTAAGCAAGACTAATTATTGTTACATATCACATCTTATCAGAGAGAACCATATCACCTAACTCCTACACTTTAAAATTTTATTTTTTGTGGTCAATCACAAATTCTTCATTTCTTTCTATTGGGGGGGGGGGCCCTGAGACAGGGTTTCTCTGTGTAGCCTTGGCTGTCCTAGACCAGGCTGGCCTCGAATGCAGAGATCCGCCTGCCTCTGCCTCCCGAGCGCTGACCAAATTCTTCATTTCTTTAGCACCCATTATTTAATGAATTCCAAAAAGGAAATAGTACACAGTGAATGACTGCGCTTCAATCTGCTTTGCACAAACAAGTCAACTCTAAGCATGGGCTTTAAAACAGAATTTAAGGTGTTTTACAACCACTAAAGAGTTAGTTCAGGATACTGTAATTACGAAATTGACACTTAGAGGCTAGAACAACGTGTTGAAGAACTTGTACTGCTCCTGCAAAGGCACCTGGTCATTTCTCAGCACCCATCTGATGGCTCAGAGCTGTCAGAAATCCTCAGTAGGGGTCTAATACCTTCCCTTGCCTTCCTCAGGCACCAGCCACACACCATACACTAACATTCATACAGGCAGAAATAAAAAATCACAAGGTGAAAAAAGACATCAAGAGCTACTTTTTCTTGATGGGGAGGCCCAGTGGCACTCCAAGGAAGGATAGCAGACCATCAAGAAGAGACTTGATAACCTATCATCATATACAGGAGGAGGAGGCCCCCCTCAGTCACACTCATAGAGGAGGGGAATAGGGTGAAAGCGGGAGGGAGGGAGGAATGGGAGGATACAAGGGGTGGGATAACAATTTAGATGAAACATGAATGAATTAATAAAAAAAAAGAAAAAGAAAAAAAAGGAGTCACTTTTTTTGTTGTTTTGTTTTTGGAGACAAGGCTTCTCTGTGTAACAGGTCTAGCTGTCCTGGAACTCACAGAAATCCGCCTGCTTCTGCTTCCCAAGTGCTGGGACTAAAGGCGTGCGCCACCACCACCTGACTAAGAGCTACTTTTAAAAGAGCAGATATTTATACAAGCCTTCAAAAAAAGACATACACAGGAAAATCCTAGTAGTGAGTCACAACAAACAGAAAATTCTTATTTCACCAATAACGCAGGTAAGTGCTCCAATGTTTATGTTTTAGTAGAACTGATGTGAAAGGAATTCAACAAGACACTGAAAAAATTAACCTAAAGACTGTGCAATTAACATTAAAATTTTCAAAACTGACAGTTGTCTTCAACGTACCTGGCTTATACCGCAGTTCTGTGTCTAAGACCCCGGAGAGGACCTCCTCTATCTTCTGCACTATCTCTTCATTTGGGAGGCTCCTTGTGGAGGCAGCTGGATCGCCCGCCTGGTTCCCTTCAATAGGTGTATTTGTTTCGCCATTCAGCTGGCCTTCACTCCTTCCACTTGACAAGAAAATTTTTCAAAATTCATTAATGCCTTTATCATACCATGATAAATCAAAAATTCAACAATAATGCAATTAACATAACTTTATATTGCCCACATCTCACTTCAGATGTCCCTACTTTAGATGTCTGCCATCAGTAATTCCTCCTTAAAACTATACACTCAGAACACTTTCGCAGTTTTTTTTTTTTTTTTAGAACTGTGACAGTTAAAAAGAAAATCCTTAAAATCAAATTTATTTATTTATTTATTTTTAAGTTTTTTGAGACAGGGTTTCTTTTTGTAACAGCCCTGACTATCTTGGACTTACTTTGTATACCAAGCTGGCCTTGGAACCCACAGAGATCCGCCTGCCTCTGCCTAAAGTGCTGGGATTAAAGGCATGTGACACCACCGTCCCAGCAAATTCAAATTTCTAATAATTAAATTTCTAATAATTAGAGTAAGCCAGGCACTGTACTTTAATCCCAGCACTTAAGAAGCAGGGCAGGAGGATCTCTGAGTTCAAGGCTAGCCTGGTCTAGAGATCAAGTCCAAAGGTAGTCAGGGCTACAGAGAAATTCTACGAAAGAAAGAAAGAAAGGCAGGCAGAAAGAAAGGAAGGCAGAAAGAAAGGGAGAAAGGGAGAAAGAGAGAAAGGAAAGAAGAAAAGGAGAAGAAGAAGAAGAAACAACTTAAACCTTTCAGTTACCTAAGTATCAATGAGCCAATTCACAAAAACAGACGCCCAGTGCCCCAGTGTCCCAGGGCTATGGCACACCTGTGCATTCATCACAAGGAATCAAGGCAAACACCAGGTAAAAAGGGCGCTGGTAGCCTCTCTTCAGGTTCAGATTGTGACTGAAATGCTGTAAAATTTATAAAGAATGCTGCATCTAGTCATTTACGCCTTTTTTTAAAAAAAAAAGTCGGCTAGCATACAATTTCTAGAACTCAAATTCACATAGCACAAGTGGCAATTCATTTATACTAATAGTAAAGCCTTAACATATTTTCAGACCAAAGGGCCAGAAGAATATTACTGTAGATAAAACAAGGTCATTCATATGAACATTTTTAGTATTTTTGTGTAAACTTGCAAAAATTAAAACTCAGTTTTAATTAGAATTTTACTACCTGAACACTCAAAATTCCTACCTGCTAACAGTTTAACCAGAGAAAGACCTTAGTGAGGACTGATTTTCTAATGCATCAAATCTTATTAGGCTAATAATAAATGTAAGTACTGACTTGTGCTACTTCCTGTTGTTTTGTTTTTAAGACAAAGGCCTCACTCACTATGTAGCCCTGGTTGATCTTGAACTCAGAGATCTGCCCACCTTTGCCTAATTTCTAGGACTAAAGTAAAGGCATGCACCACCATAGATGGCCTGCAATGTATTTTTAAAAACCATGTAATTTTACCGAAACTCTATAATCAGGACTATTATTATTTTCATAGACAGAGGGAAACTATATACAAAAAAGTGTACATTAGTCATCTAAACATTAGTCTTACCACCTATATGATGAATATATGAGCAAATGGGGAAAAAAACAGCTCACTGAAGTGGCAAATTAAAAAAAAAAAAGAGTTTTAGAGTGATTGTGCCCTAAAGCATGCTGTTTTTTTCTAATGCTCTCTTCAGACTTTATTTATATATTTTATTCTGGTCTTTTGACAGGATTTCTCTGTGTGTAGCTCTAGCTATCCTGGAACTTTGTAGAGTAGGCTGGCCTCAAACTCAAGAGAGATCTTCCTGCCTCTGCCTCCCAAGTGCTGGAATTATTTGGGTTTTTTTTGTTTGTTTGTTTTGTTTTTTGTTTTATTTTGTTTTGGTTTTTTAGGGACAGGGTTTCTCTGTGTAACCTTGGCTATCCTGGAACTCCCTTTGTTGGCCAGGCTGGCCTCGAATTCACAGCAATCCACCTGCCTCTGCTGGGATTAAAGGCATGTGCCACCACCACCTGGCTTCTTTACAGACTTTATAAACAATTATTTTATACTTTTTCTAAGCATACATACTTACCATGCTTTTTTGTTTTGTTTTTTGAGACAGGGTCTCTGTATTCTGCCTGGTCTAGAACTTACTACTGTAGACCACCTAACTCACAGGGATTTTCCTGCCTCTGCCTCCTGAGCATTAGGATTAAGGTGTATTCTACCCATTAAGGGCTGGGTATTGTGGCGTTTCAGCCACTGTGAGGTAGAGGCAGGTGGATCTATCTCAATAAATAAATAAAGTCTATAAAAATGTTTTTTCTTAAAGCTATCAGGATGTTAATTACAATTACTGAAAAGCAACTAAAATTTCAACCTACTTTGCTGTCCAACAATGTGCCCTAAAAAGGAATTTATGTAGCTATGAAAAGTGTTCAAATTATGTAGACTTCAAGAACAAATCTGTTCCTAGTATATCTAAAACACAATACAAAATGATCACATTAGAAGACATGTTGCTGGGCGTGGTGGTGCACGCCTGTAATCCCAGCACTCGGGAGGCAGAGGCAAGTGATCTCTGTGAGCTCGAGGCCAGCCTGGTCTACAGAGCTAGTTCCAGGACAGCTAGGGCTACACAAAGAAACCTGTATAGAAACAGCCCCCTTCAAAAAAAAAGTAAATACAATTAGTACATGAAAACGCTGAAAGTTCAGGAGGGTGGTGCTGGTAGCATTGGGATTTAATCCCAGCAGAGGCAAGCACATCCTTTTCAGTTCAAAGTCAGCCTGATTTACATAGTGAGAATCTGTCTCAAAACAAAATTACAAAAGTTTTCAGGAAATATTATTATATTCCCTTAGTTTATGTTTCATCTCATTAAAAAAAAATACCTGCCAATATTTCAAAATGTTAAAATCCAACTGTGGTGATAGATAACTACTTAGAAAAAACCATCTGTGATCCACCCATCAGCAAAAGGCCAGCTTCAGCAACATGACATGGTTGTAAGCCTTGACTTTAGAAACTATCCAAAAGAAAACAAAAAACAAAAAAACAAAAGCAAAAGAAAACAAAAAACACTGTATTCTTTAAAAAACAAATTAAAATTCCAGCAATAAAGCATTATTGCACCAGTAAGCCTAAATAGCTTGGGCACGTTATTTACAATTGCTTATCAGCTGATTCTCCAGCGCTCTGTTCTCAACTTACACCATTCATTAAAACACTTTACCTTGAAATATTTACTTTTTAAATTCTCTTTTCCTAATCTTATTTTAAAGAAATTGTCGATTTGTAGAAAACTACCAAAAAAAAAAAAAAAAAAAAAAAACAAAAAAAACCCAGGAACAACAACACTTAACATAACCCACACTATTTCCCGTAAACAACTTTGGAAATCTCTTCCACTTGAAATTCTGGGACCCAAGGCTAATCTCTTCAGTCTACTAGCAGTGACAAAAACAGCTCGACGTTCTTCAAATCCATCCATCAAGTCGGGGTAGCAAGACAAATACAGAGCTACACGTAGTCCACTTTCTGCTTAATAAAACTGGGCAACCACAAGTTTCAAAGGCCCCCCTCTCTCCTCCTGTCGAGTATTTTCTCTTTTGTGTCTTATATTGAACTGGGGTGTTTTAGTTTACAACTGTTAAAAAGAGTGCACAGGGCACTAACTGGGGCCCGAATATCTAATTAAGAGACTCGGGTCGCCAAACGATCTGAAGCGTACAATAATAAAGAAGTTTGAAGATTACCCAAGAAACGGCCGTTGGAGACCCTTTCCGGCCCTAGACACCGGCCGGCGATATGCGCGGAGGCGGGGAGGGGGAGGGGAGAGGCGGCGGCGGCGGAGGAGGAGGAGCTGGAGCTGGGGAAGGAACTAGGCCCGGCCCTGGTGGACGCTGGGCCTCCGAGAAGCTGAAGGGTAGGGGGTGCACAAGCCACAGAAAGGTGGACGTCTTAACTCCAAGATAAGAAACGGCGTGTGCGGACACCGCGGAAGGAGCGATCTTTCTCGAAAGGAACGGACGGAGGATCGGGGGGATGGCCCGGAAAATGGATCCCAGGCCCAGGCGGGGCCGTAGCGGGGCCTGAGCCGAGAAACGACGGCGTCTCGGTGAAAGATGCCACGGAAAGATAGACGAGGCCCTAACAGCCCGCAGGAGCGAGGAGCAGAAAGGTCTGGGAAGCGCTTACCTGGAAAGCTCCTGTTGTATCTCCCGGAATTTACTGACCACGAAAGACCTGAAAACCTGCTCGATGTCGGCCGCCATGGCGTCCGCTCCGTTCTCTCAACTCCTCCTCGCTAGTCCTCCAGGCTCCCAGCATGCCTCGGGAGGAGGCGCAGCGGCCAATTCCTTTTATCCGGTTCCTTATTGGCTCGCGGGGGAGCGTCCGCACGGGCTCGCTCCACCCACGAGCCAATCAGCGAGCACCGCCCCGCTCTCCTCCGCTGTTTCTGAGCCGCCGGGGTAGAGGTGCTGACGTTTGCGCCGCGCACGAACGAGTCCGCCATGTTAGTGTTTGACGCAGGCGCCATTACAGGAGAAGTCGCTCCCGAGACGGCCGCGCCAGCTTCAGCTGTTGGTCGCCGTCGCCTGCTGGCGCTTTTAAGAGGCTTTCGGTAGCGAATAAATGTCCGAGATTAGAGACCATGAAGACAGGGAGCGAAAAAAAGGACTGAGTGTGTCTGGAACTGAGGTTTTAACGCGCTTGTTGCAAGCGCCAAGTTTACTTTGGTCAGGAAGTCGTGCATGAGAAATAAACCCCCATCCCGCGTCCCCACTCTGAAGTGGATAGCAGCAATTCCCATTCTGTCTCCATAACTCCCCTAACCTCGCAAGTTTTTAGCAAAGGCTGGAGGGGGTCTGGGCGACCCCGCGTTCTACACTGGGTGCACTGGGGACTCATCCGGAGCCCTTTAGCCGGTCCGCCCTGTCGCCTTAGGTTAGCAGCCCCAGCTCGGCAGCCATGGCTCTGTCCCCAGGGCAGGGGGAACCCTTACGTGGCACCCCTGCCAAGGGTCAGACCTAAGCGAGGTACTAGGGATTCGGAGCGGCGCACGGACCGCACCCTAGGACGGGAGGAACCCCCACGGAGCGCCTCGCGCGGGCGGGGACCCAGGCGGGCCAATGGACGGAGGAGCCCGCCGGGGGCGGGGCAGAGACCGAGGCGCGCAGGATTCCCGGGCCAGTTTCCGGCGGCGGGTGCGAGTGGGAGCAGCGTGACGAGCTTTACAGGTGCGTGAACCCCTTGGTTTTTTTTTTTTTTTTTTTTTTAAATGATGCGTGGACTGCGTTTGCGCTTTGACTTGTGGGTTTAACTCCAGCGACTGGTGCTCCTATTGAAACTGGTTTGGCTGGCGAACAGGGCCATGTGCTTTGCACGGCTTTGACCGAAGACGGCCTGGTACATCTTTCCTTCTTTTCTGGTTCTGAGACCCGGTCCAGGTTCCTGTGAAGACCGACCGTGTACATTGATGGGTTTTCATAGTTTTGCTTCTGTCGTTGTCACTAATGGTTTACCCGGACCACTTTCGTATTTGGTTTCTACTTTTGTTTAAACAAATCCTTGGAAGTAGTTTTACCCAATTCTCTTCTCTGCTACCTGGCCCTCATTCTCGCTATAAGTTGCTTACTAGTTAACTGGCACCCAAGAAAGTTACAAAAGTCTCTCCGGGTCTCCCAGCTAGTAAGGCCCTGTTGACCCGGGAGCCCAGGCTCCTAGCCCCTCCTGATGTAGAGACCAGTACTGCTGTCTCACAGAATCTGAGTAGTAAATAAAATTGTCTTCTCGCCCTGCTGCTCTTATTCAAACTAGCTATGAAGATCTAATGGCTTCAACTATTTCTAAGAAAATGACACATAGAATTGAACTAAATTCTTCATTTTATGTGTAGGAGCCTTCCCCTTACGTGTATGTGCGTGCCCACGTGCATACAATGCCGCAAGGAAGCCTCAAGAAGCCATTGGCTCTGGAACCACAGTTGAGATGTTTGCGAGCCACCTTGTGGGTGCTAGGAGACTAAACTCACTAACTGCTCTTAACTGGTCCTCCATCTCTCCTTAAATATGTAATCCCAAACTATCAATTTAGGAGTTACAGATTTTTCTGCATAGGTAAATGCCTTGATAATATCTTTGGCTTTTTTTTTTCCCCATCTCGCTTTTGATGCTAGTATTTGAACACAAGACTTCTACGCAATGGGTCTATTGCTGAACTACAGCTTTGTCCTTGTTATTCCTGTTCATGCGATGACTTCATAAATGGTTTCTCTATCTGAGGTATCCGTTTAGGTAAATGAAGCAGTATAACAAATAAGCAATTCCTATTTCTGGGTACTTTGGAGTATATCACATTTTAATGTCCTCTCAGGGCTTGGTGTTTTATCAAGTGAGATATGTTAGGATTTGCTGTTGGCTTCTCTAGCAGATTTGCAATCCAGAGTATCTCATAAACTCTTAAAAGTCATAGGCCTGCAATCTGTGGACAGTGTACTAATGATTTTGCCACTGTTTTTGTACAGCCACCAAACAAAAATGGTAGGTGAAGCCAGGCATGGTGGCCCACACACTTGTTATCTCAGGGCTGGAGGGGCAGGGGCCAGAGGATCACTACCTGAGGCCTGCATAGCAAGTTCTTAGAAAATCAGGGATACAAAGAAGACCCAGTCTTTCAGAAAGAAAAAAAAAATGTTGAAGAAAAAATGGTTTTAGTACATGGAGTTGAAGTTGCAGTGCCCACAATGCAATTGTATTGACACAGCTGTGCTTGTTTTATTATGAGCCTCCTAATGGCTTCCTAGGTTTGTGTGGTTTGGGATTTTGGGGGTGTGAAGGTACAGGGGGCTCCAGGCAGGGTTTCATTGGCTATCCTGGACTCATATGTAAACCATGCTGGCCTTGAACTCACAGAGATCCACTGATCACCTGAGTGCTGGGATTAAAGACTTGCACCACCAAACCGAGCTGGTTTCCTGTTGTTTAGAGAGTGCCCTCTGTGTACATAGTTTTTTGGGGGTTTTTTTTTTTTTTGGTGGTGCACACTCACCGCTTAATGTACTGTCCCTTCATGCTTCTATGGAGTTCTAACAGTGCACAAATAGTTCTCAAATATATTTACTTTCTGTTCTTTGACAGAGAAACTGTACTGTTAATACCTGTTACCTGTACCACATCAAGGGTTAAATTTGGGTCTAAATTTTTTAAGACTTATTTATTTATTTATTATGTGTGATAATAATATTATATTATTATATATTCCAGAAAAGGGCACCAGATCTCATTATAGATGGTTGTGAGCCACCATGCTGTTGCTGGGAATTGAACTCAGGACCTTTGGAAGAACAGCCAGTACTCTTAACCTCTGAGCCATTTCTCTAGCCCCGCTGGGTCTAAATTTAAAACTTCAACACTAGGTATAATGGCATATGCCTATTGTCTCAGATACTTGGAAAGCTGGGGCAAGAGAACCCCCCCCCCCCGTGGCAGGGGGAGGGGGGTGTTTTGTTGGTTTGGGGTTTGGTTTTTGGAGACAGGGCTTCTCTGTATAGATCTGGCCATCCTGAACTCTACAGACCAGGCTGGCCTCAAACTCAGATCCTTTGACCACTGCCTCCCTAATGCTGGAATTGAAGGAATGCTCCACCACAACCTGGCATAAAAGAATCTGTTGAGGCCAGGACTTCAGGTCAAGTGTCGGAAAAATAATGGGTTTTTATCTCCTAAATAAGTAAGCAAATATCAAAGTCCATTTTCCTGCTAAGGCTTAATGATTATCAGATCTTTTGATACAGAAAAAAAGACTGTTGGTGGTTATTTTCCAGCTACAGATTTTTGATTGGTTGGGTGGGTTTGTTGTCATTATAATATTACAGGCTGGATAAGTTACAAAGAAACGGCATTTGCTCAGGCTTGTAGTTATGGAGGTGTGCAATCAAGGGCCCCATCTAATGAGCATCTTATCGCAGTCTTTGACACAGGACATCCTATGACAGTGGAGCCATAGCGTGCATGCTTACCTTTTGTTTGGTCTCTGTCCCTCTTATTTAAAACAAACAAGCCAAAAAACAACAATTTAGTACTCCAGAGGCAGAGGTAGGAATATATCCGAATTCCAGGCTAGTCAGGAATCCATAGTGACACCCAGTCCTTTTTTGTTTTGCTTGTTTGTTTGTTTGTTTGTTTGTTTTTCAAGACAGGGTTTCTAGGTGCAGTCCTGGCTGTCCTGGAACTCACTCTGTTGACCGAACTTGCTTCAAACTCACAGAAATCCTCCTACCTCTGCCTCCCAGGTTCTGGGCCGCCTGAACCCAGCTTAAGACCCTATCTTAAAAAACAAAGAAAAAGCCGGGTGTGGTGGTGCACGCCTTTAATCCCAGCACTCGGAAGGCAGAGGCAGGCGGATCTCAGTGAGTTTGAGGCCAGCCTGGTCTACAAAGTAAGTCCAGGACAGCCAAGGCTACACAGAGAAACCCTGTCTCAAAAACAAAACAAAGAAAAGGGGCTGGAGAGATGGCTCAGTGCTCTTCTGAGTTCAATTCCCAGCAACCACATGGTTGCTCCAACCATCTATAATGTGATTGGATGTCCTCTTCTGGCATGCAGACATATATGCAGATAAAGCGCTGTTATACATAAGAATAAATATTTTAACAAAAACAAAAGCTGGGTTGGGCCAGGCATGGTGGCACACGCCTTTACTCCCAGCCCTGGGGAGGCAGAGGCAGGCAGATCAACGTGTGTTCAAGGCCACATCGAGCCTGGTCTACAAAGTGAGTGCAGGACAGCCAAGGCTACACAGAGAGACCCTGTCTTGAAGGCTCCCCCCCCCCCCCCCCAAAAAAAAAGCTGGACAGGGTGACCCATACATTTAATCTCGGCACTCCGCAAGCAGATCTCTGAGTTCAAGGCCAACCTGGAATGCAGAGGGAGTTAACAAACAAACAAAAAGCCTTCTAGGAATTGATTGCGGGTGTCCCACCTCAGCGCCCTTATCTAAACCAGTCGTTCCCATGGACTCCATTTCTAAATACCACACTCCACTCTTTTAATACCTCACAACATGGCTATGTATACTACATGAAGCTTAGAGACATTCAGAACCTAGCAGGGCTGCAGCACCTCTCTCTCCTTAACCTAGCTGTAAGCAGGTCTGCTTCATTTTTACATGCCCTCTTTTCCTGTGATTATTGTCATATTTTTCCAATTCTTACCTCCAATTTTTGAGACTCCCTCTCTCTCTCTTTGGTTTTCTATTTTGCCTGTATGTATATGTACCAAATCTGTACCTTCTACCTAAGGTGGCCAGTGGGAAAAGGTCAGGTCCCCTGGATCTGGAGTTGCAGATGGCTGTTAGCCATCATGCAGATGTTAGGAATTGAATCCAGGTTCTCTGTAAGAACAGCCTGAGCCATCTCTCCAGCTTTTGTTTCGTTCTTCAAGATAAAACTGGGTTTTCTCAGTTGGGAGTGGTGGTGCATGCCTGTAATACCAGCACTAGGTAGGCAGAGACAGGCCTGGTCTACAGAGTAAGTTTATAGGGTAGCCAAGGCTACACAAGAGAAACCCTGTCTTGAAAAACCACACACACACACACCCAGCACTTTGTCTCTGTAACCCTGGCTGCCCTGGAACTCACTCTATAGACTAAGATGACCTTGAACTCAGAGAACTGCCTGCCTCTCCCAAGTGCTGGGATGATTTATAAACTGTGATTTCCACAGCCAGACCTGGTGGTACCTGCCTGTAATCCCAACACTTGGAAAGTGGCTAAGAGGTTTGCTGCGAGTTTGAGGCTAGCCTGAGCAACTTATGACTTTCCCAAAAACATCAAAAGATTGGCTGAGGAGATGGCTCAGCAGTCACAAGCACTTGCTGCTCTTCTGGGACGCTAGGGGTCAATTACCAGCATCCACATAATGGCTAACAACCACCTATGTCACCAGTTCCAGGGGATCCAGCAGCCTCCTCGGGCCTCAGTGGACACAGGCACACCCATGGCACACAAGCACACATGGAGGCAAAACACCCGCGCACAGAACAGTTAGCAAAATAAAACACTGCCAGAAAAGAAATTTTTTTTCTAAAGTATATGCATTCTAAAATGTCAACTCTGGTTTCTTTCTGCAGGTTTTATTTTGCTTCTGAATTCCTGCTCTGCAGACAGCAATGGCAGCCCGGGTTCTTGTCATTGGTAGTGGAGGAAGGGAACATACCCTGGCCTGGAAACTTGCACAGTCTCGTCATGTCAAACAAGTGTTGGTTGCCCCGGGAAATGCAGGCACTGCTTGTTCTGGGAAGATCTCAAATGCTGGTAATTATGTCTCAAGATGGGGAGTGGTGGCTAATATTTGTTGATAGTAAATGATAGCTCACACATGCTGTATTTAAGTTTGAATGCATTCTCTGACTTTACGGTTTTAAAGTAATGTGAGTTCTCGCGTGTGGTAACCATAAGTTAGTGTGTTTTTAGCCTTATCAACCACTTGATGGAAAAAGTAACAGGGGCTGACAAGATGGCTCCTTAAGGGGGGGCAACAAATACGTAATGTAGATTTAAGGCAGATTTAAGGCATTTTATGTGTGTGCCTGTAAACGAGAAGTTGAATGGGGCTGTCGAATATGGATTCTGGTTCCACTAATGATAAGTTCATAAACTACAGTAAACAGTTTTGCAGGACTTGGGGTAAAACTAAAGCTCCTCATCTTATCCTTGCAAAGCTCTGTCTTGTTTCATCTTGTTTGCACAGTAGCCATTGTGGCATATCGTAAAGGAAAGCCAGAGGTGATAAGAGAATACCTCCTTCTCTGCAGTGCTTTGTCTAGAGACAAGGATTGTGTCTGTTTATTGAGGAGCTGGCAGGTTATGTGCTTATGCGGTTGAGGTTTTGGGCCACACCACCAGAACCACCCAGGATTATCACAAGTTACCTGCCCTTTGCAGCACTGAGGGTGGCCATGTGCTGTCTTTTGCCTCTGTACTGATATGGTTAATCCCCCTGGGCCCAGAGTGGGTATGGGCAGTCTTGCTACACTGGGCAGGCCTTTGGATGGAGAACCCCGACTTCCTCTGGGCAGGGAGAAGAGTCTTACATAGAATCATTGTTGCTTCTTTGCTTGAACAGCTCCACCACAGAGACCTTCCTGACCCAACCACATCTAACCTCTCCATTTGCCGTAGAGCAGGATTGCTTATTTTGTTCACATTTGCTATTGTTTATATATTACTAACTGTGCCAGCAAAAGCAAAAGCAACAGCAATAATTAACCTTAGCTTTTAATTACCTTACTAAGGATAGTACTCAGTTATTTGGTTAGCTGAGATACTTTTGCACATGTGGAGTTGTGTTTTCTGCCTACAGCCGTCTCCATCGATAATCATGCTGTCCTTGCTCAGTTCTGCAAAGATGAAAAAATTGAATTCGTGGTTGTCGGACCAGAGGCCCCTCTGGCTGCAGGTAAAGTTCACTTCTCGTTGTTATAAAACATGCAGTGTCTGAAGAAGGTTAGGGATTATGTGATCCAATTCATTTGTGGATGGAGAGTTGTAGTAAAATACATTACAGGAGCTTTTAGCCCTTAAAGTTTAATCTACTCATAAGGCATATTGAGTCTAAATCCCTAGACAGACCGTGGATCGCCTAGATATCTGTTTGCTCCTGTAGGAATTGTGGGAGACCTGAGCTCTGCGGGAGTACGATGCTTTGGCCCCACGGCAGAAGCAGCTCAGTTAGAGTCCAGTAAAAGATTTGCCAAGGAGTTTATGGGCCGACATGGAATCCCAACTGCACAGTGGCAAGCTTTCACCAGTCCTGAGGAGGCCTGCAGCTTTATTATGAGGTGGGTGGAAGATGACCTTTAAAGGGCAGGTGTTTTAGAATGGTATTTAAATATGAAGTCACTTTCATGTTTAAAACACATTGTTCAAGCCAGGGCTGTGGTGGCACACATCTTTAATTCTAGCATTTGGGAGGCAGAAAAGGGTAGATCTTTGTGAGTTCGAGGCCAGCCTGGTCAACAAGACCACCAAAGCTGTTACACAGAGAAACCCTGTCTCAAAAAAACAAAAAGAAAAAGACTTTAAATAAAATAATTAGTTTTCTTTTTTCAACACTAAAATAATATGAGATTCTTCAATACTTGGGAGTAGAAGCTGAGGGATCAATTCAAAGCCAGCGTGGGATACGTGGATCCAGTTTCAAACCCAAAGGAGGAGGAAAAAAGGCTTAGTGGCTCTGTGCGTGTGTCCCTTAAATAGTCTAGATTATATGTTGATGCTTCCACTACTGAGGAATCTCTAAGAAGAAATGCATACTGCCCCACAGTTGACAAGGTGCCGTGTTACAGCAAGATCTTAAACTAATGGCAATCCTCCTGCTTCAGCTTCCCAGTGCTGGGATGCTCAGCAGAGTTACTGAGTTTTTAAGGTTTTTGGGTTTTGTTTTGTTCTAATTTTATGTGTATGGTGTTTTGTCTGCATGAATGACCTCATGCCCACAGAGGTGAGAAGAGGCCTTAGATCCCTGGGTCTGGAGTTCTGACCCATATGGGTACTGAGAACCAACCCTAAGTCCATTGAGTATCCTTTCCTCCTACATGTGGAAAGTTACACGAGAAGTTAGTGAGTTAGCCAGCACACGCCTTTTTCCCCTTTGTTCTTGGGCTGAGGCGGGGGTGGAGGAAATTGGTTTTTCAAGACAGAGTTTCTCTGTGTAGTCTTGACTGTCCTGGACTTGAGCTATAGACCAGGCTGGCCTTAAACTCACAGAGATTCTGCCTCTGCCTCCCTGGGTGCTAGGAATAAAGGCGTGCGCCACCACGCCCGGCTGCAGTGAGAGTATTGTTGGATGATAAGAGCTGCCCTGTCTTTACAGTGCGGACTTCCCTGCTTTGGTTGTGAAGGCCAGTGGCCTTGCAGCTGGGAAAGGGGTGGTTGTCGCGAAGGACAGAGCAGAAGCCTGCAAAGCTGTACAGGAGATCATGCAAGTAGGTGGATGCTTCTGAAAGGTTGGTTCTCTGTGTATGAGTAAGTATGGCAGGCTTACATAAGGTGGGCCTCAAAGTGGACCAGACACTGGAAAGTTAGCTTTAATTGTACTGTGTGTTACCCATCTCTAGAAAATGGATAGTACAGAGCTGCCTCTCCTAAACCATGACTCATTCTTTTATAGTACGTTCTAACATCTTGGTGTCATCGGCCCATGGGCCTTAGAGATAAATCTCCAAGCATCCATGAGAACAGAAGGCATTTATCCCGTGTGTCCCAAGTCTTACAAGAAGAGCAGTGGGTGGATACAATGTCTCTTTTATAATCCATATTGATGATTATGACTTACCCTCTTAGAGAAATGTATACAGGGTTTTATATAATTTTCTGGACAAAGCTGCCTAGGTATATTCAGGAATAAAGATGGAAAGATGCTCATGAAAATGTCAGCAAAGTATCAGGAATGTGTTGGTCACATCTGTACAGTGTGAGCTCAACCTGCCGCCACAGTAACAACGAAAAAATCCTGCTAAATCTTCAGACAAGAAAGAATTACAGCTCGGTGTGGTGACACGCGCCTTTAATCCCAGCACTCAGGAGGCAGAGGCAGGTGGATCTTTGAGTTCAAGGCCAGCCTGGTCTACAGAGTGAGTCCAGGACAGCCAGTGCTACACAGAGAAACCCTGTCTCAAAAGAAAGAATTGCAATGCTCATGTATTTCATAACTCTCTTATGTCATTTGGTAAATGCTAAAAGATTCACAGTTTACAAGGCCTTTTATCTTTACAATTAGGAGAAGTCTTTTGGAGCCGCTGGGGAAACGGTGGTTGTAGAAGAGCTTCTGGAAGGAGAAGAAGTGTCTGTACGTATAGCCATCTCTTTGCCTGTAACACCAACACCACCACCACCACCACCAATAAAAACAACTCTCCCATTTCCTCTGGTAGCTTCCTCTGAGAACAGGAGCCCAGCAGCTTCAGGGATTCTCACACACCACACCTAGGATTCAGAGGAGCAAAAGCATATGTTCTCTTCATCAGCCCCTAGGGCTGCGGCCCTCAACCCTAATGCTGCAACCCTCTAATGCAGCTCCTTGTGTTGTGCTGACCCCCAACCATAACACTCTGTCCTTGCTACTTCATAACCTCAATTTTGCTATCATGAATCGTAATGTAAGCATCTGATATGCGACCGTTTTCAAGCGTGACAACCTGCAGGCAGAAAGCCACTGCCCCAAATGTTGGTGGGGACAGTTGAATTAAGTCACACTTTGGAGGTCCTATACATTCACAGTCTCTGTTTCCCATATACTTGTTACACGGTAAGCGCACCTTAAATACGGTGTGGGTGCCTGGTGGTCTCAGCAGCAGGAAGGTTGATCTTTGTCCTGGGTAGGAGCTTGCTTTGTGAAATGGCAGCCCTTTTAAAAATCAGATATCCAAGATGTTTGGGTTCCTGCCATATACCTTGGAATTATTTTTCAAGTTTTCTTCAGACATGAAAATACTTCCTCTCAAAAGAGGTGTGTCTGACTGTCTGACATTTAACCTAAGTGTACTAACTGATCTCCACAGTGTCTGTGTTTCACTGATGGGAAGACGGTGGCCCCGATGCCCCCAGCACAAGACCACAAGCGATTGCTGGATGGAGATGAGGGCCCCAACACAGGGGGCATGGGAGCCTACTGCCCAACACCACAGGTACCGTGCGCTGTCACCCTTTCAACTACAAGTGCTCCCTTCTGGTCTCTTAACAACCGCTTCCAACAGCCTGTGAGGGAAAAACAGGAAGTACGGTGAGGTCTGACTATGTCCCCTCCCAACTTGGGCACATCTGTATTTTAATCCCATGAGACCTAGAATTATTCTCTTCCTTTCTCAATACAGTGCACATAAAACAGCTATGTGTATATATAATAAACTGAGATCCCAGAGAGGCCGTAATTGTGCTCTCTGTACTTCATACTGACAGGCATAGTTTTGTATAAGATACCCGTATTAGCCAGATGCAATGGTGCACACCTTTAATCCAAGCAGTTGGGAGGCAGAGGCAGGCGGATCTCTGAGTTGGAGACGAGCTTGATCCACAGACAGCCAGGGCTGCAAAGAGAGACCTGTCTTGAAAAAATAAAAAAGCTGGGCTGGAGAGATGGCTCAGAGGTTAAGAGCACTGGCTGTTCTTCCAAAGGTCCTGAGTTCAATTCCCAGCAACCACACAGTGGCTCATACCCAGAAAGAGAGAGAGATTTCAAACAAAGAATCTGTTTTTTTAACTAGAATGGATTAGCACTCTAGAAACTCACCTAGTTGTTTTCATTGCTGATAACCATTCTTATCTGTGCTACTGCTTTCCTTGATTAAATGATTAATATCAGCCAGGCATGGTGGTGCACGCCTTTAATCCCCGCACTGGGGAGACAGAGGCAGGTGGATAGCTGTGAGTTCCAGACCAGCCTAGTCTACAAAGACAGTTCCAGGACAGCCAGGGCTATTACACAGAGAAACCTGTCTTGAAAAAAAAAAAAAAAAAAAAAAAAAGATTAATATCTGAGCCAGGTTAGTGGCACTTGGGAGGCAAAGAATGCGGATCTCTGAGTTCAAAGACAGCTAGGGCTACCTAGGGAGTCCCTGTCCCAAAAAAAGCAAAAATAAGCAAGCACTTTTTGTTTGTTTGTTTGTTTGTTTGTTTGTTTTGGTTTTTCTTTTTTATTTTTTTAGGATTTTATTTATTTATTGTATATGAGTGCTCTATCTGCATATACACCTGCACGCCAGAAGCAGACACCAGATCTCATTATAAATGGTTGAGAGCCACCATGTGGTTGGTGGGAATTGAACTCAGAACCTCTGGAAGAGCAGACAGTGCTCTTAACCACTGAGCCATCTCTCCAGCCCTTGTTTTGATTTTTGAAGGCAGGGTTTCTCTGTGTAGCCTTGGCTGTCCTGGGCTCGCTTTGTAGGAAAACTTTTAATTTTAGCATTATGTCTGAGGAAATCTTGAGTTAGGTTCTTTAAGCCCTGTGGAGCGAAATAGTGACTGCCATTGATGTACTGACAGGAAGTGAGCAAGCCTACACTTGACAGCGTTCCCAGGCTGAGAGCTTAACTATTTTGATGTGTTTGGTGAAGTGTTGAGGAAAAGTGAAAGTGGACATGTACTAACATTTGCCACAGATGTGTCCTTCACTGTGAGACATTTTATCTCTTAGAGTTCTTTGCTGTTCAGTGAAGATAAGGGCCAATGTGAGGGCTTGTTTTGTTTTGTCTCTTTGGAGAGAGTCTCTATGGCCCTGGCTGGTGTGGAAATCTTTCTGTAGACTAGGTTGGCATCGCAGGTATTAAAGGAACACACCTCCACACCCAGCCTAAATGATTTAAAAACAAAACAGACAGTTTCACTTAAATGTTTCTGTGTGTTCCCCAGGTTTCTAAAGATTTGTTACTAAAAATTAAAAACACTATTCTTCAGAGGACAGTCGATGGCATGCAGGAGGAGGGTGCGCCTTACACAGGTAAGCAGCGCTCACAGGTCATCTGTACAGTAGCCTCCAACTTCTGATGGAAACTGGTTTCTCTTTCTCACAATTTTAATCATATTAAAATGTTAGTATTAGAAGCTTGTGTTCTAGGACCGGAATTGTAGCTCAGTTAGTGGAATGCTTGCCTAGCATGCATGAAGCAGCCCTGGTTCTATCTCTTCTACTACCATATAATGGGTGTGGTGGGGCGCACCTGTGCTGGGATAAGGAGGTCGGAGGATCAGAAGTAAAAAGCTATCCTCAACTTACAGGTTCAAGGCCAACCTGAGATATGCGAGACTTTGTCTCAAAAAACAATTCATATTCTAAGTTTTATAGTTATAGTACGTGTGGTCATTGCATCATTATAGATTTCCTTTCTCTGAATTTTTTTTTCTTTTTTCTTTTTTAATAAAGGAATTCTCTATGCTGGTATAATGCTGACCAAAGATGGCCCAAAAGTTTTGGAGTTTAATTGCCGTTTTGGTGATCCAGAATGCCAAGTGAGTAACAATAAATAAAATGCTGCCTGGTATGGTGGTGCATGTCTTTAATCCCAACAGTTAGAAGGTAGAGGCAGGGGGATCTCTGAGTTCATGGCTAGTCTGGTCTACAGGGTGAGTTCCAGATGGCCGGGGCTGCAGAGCTCTGCCAGTGATGATGATTATAATAGTAGTGGTGATAAAAATGACAGCAACAATAACAACTACTTTTGAGAAGAAAAGCATTATTTTATTCTCACAGTTCATCGCTCTTGAAATAGTTGCCCTTGAGAAGCATTTGTTAGCATCCCAGTGAATAAAATAGGCGAATAGAGGGACAACTGTGAAAGCCCATCTCGGCTGCCGCACTGGCCTGGTCTTTCAGGTAATCCTCCCGCTTCTGAAAAGTGACCTTTATGAAGTGATTCAGTCCTCCTTCGATGGCCTGCTGAGCGCATCGCTGCCTGTTTGGCTAGAAAACCACACTGCCGTAACTGTTGTCATGGCGAGCAAAGGGTACCCTGGAGCCTGCACCAGGGGTGTGGAGATCACGGGTGAGTAGCTGTGAGTGAAAGCTGAGTTACAGTGAGCTGCTGCTTACTTCCTCCCTGCACCAGGGAATGTGAGTAACCAACCAAATTTCCAGTGGAACCCTGCTGCCTTGCACTTCCGCCTCCCCGGGCCAGCGTGGTAACGGATGGCGTGAAATTCAGCCTAGTTAGCTAGCATGAATAAGATTTTGAAGACACAAACTCTGCTTTATGCGGGTTGACGCGTTAGAGTACAGTGTGCTGGAGATTGATTTCTGTGCCAGAATTCAAAGTTTGAAAGGTCTAGTTTTTCTCACTCACCCCCCTTGATGATGATGATGATGACGGTGATGTATACAGCATTCTGTCCACACGCCAGAAGAGGGCGCCAGATCTCATTATAGATGGCTGTGAGCCACCATGTGGTTGCCGGGAATTGAACTCAGGACCTTTGGAAGAGCAGCCGGTACTCTTAACCCCTGAGCCATCTCTCCAACCCATCACCCTCTTTTTTTTTTTTTTTTTTTTTTTTTTTTTTTTTTTTTTTAACAGGCCAAGAGGTATCTGGTTGAGTCTGCTGATAAATGAAAATGAAGTGCCAGATAAGTTGTGCTATCTGGCCAAAGCCTGTGGTCCCTAGCATGCCCTACCACGTAGCCGTTAGTAGTACTCAAATAGTAGGTTTTGTTCAGGAACTATATTCATACTCTTGCCCAACAAAGTAAACAAGAAGTCTGTCACCATGAAATCTGACACAGTCAGGAATTTTTTTGCTTTTAAAGGAACAGAGACACAAGATTGAAATTTCCCTCAGATTGAGGCTGAGCAGTGTAATAGTGACTCCAGTAAAGCGCTATGGGACCTTACCAACATGCGTAAAGCTATCTGTGCTGGGTGGCACTGTGGTCAGAATACCCAGGGACACTGTCACGCCAGGTGTGGTGAGGAGACTGGGGTACAGAGGTGAGAGCTGGTTATCTTTGTAGCTGGCTGTTTCACGTGCTAAGGAAATGGTATAGCTTTTAAACTTCTTGTGAAGAAAAAGTATCGATACGTTTAAGTCTTGACCACTCCAGACTTTTTTTCCCTCCCTCGTTGAACCTATAGTTTTATTCTAGTTTTCTCTCACATCCCAAAAACTAGCATTATTAAAGTAGGGCCACAGCACAGGATAACATGTTACTTTAAGATCTCTGAGGCCAGGCATGGTAGAGGGCACCTTTAATCGTGGGACTTGGAAAACAGGCAGGAAGGAGGACACCAAGTCTGTATAGTGAGGACCTGCCTCAGAAAACTTCCTTCTTCACTCTGCTTTCTACAGGGTTTCCTGAGGCCCAGGCGTTAGGCCTACAGGTCTTCCATGCAGGCACTGCTCTTAAGGATGGAAAAGTGGTGACCAGCGGGGGCAGAGTCCTCACAGTGACAGCCGTCCAGGACAATCTTATGTCAGCCCTTGGTGAAGCCAGGAAAGGACTCGCCGCTATAAAGTTTGAGGGAGCAGTTTACAGGAAGGACATCGGCTTCAGAGCTGTGGCCTTCCTCCAGCGGCCCAGGTAAAGGTTCCCTCGAGGCAGGGTCATAAGTGGCCTGCGTGGCTGGGGAGGAATGTCGCTACCTGAATGCTAAGCCAGCCTGTATTCCCTTCTACCTGTGGAGCTGAATGCGTCTTGGTTTTGCTTGGAGCTAAACTATTTATAGGCTGAGACAAGAAGGCCAACTCAAATTTGAGTCCAGTCTATAGTAAGACCTTTTATGTCACCTGCCCCCCCCCTAGAAAAAAAGATCAAAGCAATATTTGAATAAAAGGAAAATTCTTTTTGCCAGTCCCTTATCTTTGAAAAGTTTGTCACAATTATGGTGACCCCTTGTGTGGTTGGACGATCCTGAGCTCAAGTCTGCTCCTGGTTTGTCCCTTCATTACCTGGATATTACCTGGATGCATGTTTAATCCCTTACTCATTCATTTATTAACAAATATTTCCTATAAAATAAATAAACTGTTGGTTGCCACATGAGTGTTTTGATTTTTTTTTTTAAGATTATCATATATCACATTGCTTTTCATTAAGTTCTTCCGTGGGAGGGTGTATGAGGGTGTTTTCCTATATGTTATGCACCTCATGTGCCTGGTGTCCTCAGAGGTCAGAAGAGGTCCCATGGATCTGGGCTTAGGGCTGGGTGTGAGCCACCATGTGGGTGCTAGAAACCAAACCCAGATCATCTGCAAGAGCAGCAGTGCTCTTAATCACTGAGCCAGCTCTCTCAAAAAATAATTAACAGCTTGAACTGGTGAAAGACACATTTTTTTTAACCCTTTTGTAAATACACTACACTAAAACACTGCCAAATTTGGGGGGTATTACTTTAAAATTATAAGAATTCGCAGAAATTCTCTACCTTAAGACACTGAATTTTGCTTTTTTTTTTTTTTTTTTTTTTTTTAGTTTTTCGAGACAAGGTTTCTCTGTGATATCTTGGCTGGTCTGGAACTCACAGCACTCCAACTGCCTCTACCTCCCAAGTGCTGGGATTAAAGGCATGCACCACCACACCCAGCACTGTTTTTCTTTTTAGACAGTCTTGCTATGACACCCTGGCTGGCATGGAACTCACAGAGATCCAATGGCCTATGCCACTATGCTCAGCCAGGGACTTAATCCTGAGTTCTTCCAAATGAAGAAAAAGATGTCACAGTGCCAGTCATGTCCTGTATGAGTGACCCTGGACTGCAGGCACTGACATTTCTTCATCCCAGTAAGCCAAAATCTCTCCTTTGCAAGGGAAAACAAAGGAATTCGCAATACTATTCCCAAACTTGATTTCTACAGGACAGTTTGTCCTTTTGTAAAGCAATATTCTGTGTATTTCTACTGCCCTCCGCTATGTGAAAACTGATAGAGCAATATACTCAGGTGGTAAGAACTCATTTGGGATTTTAGGGATATTTTTACAGAATTCTTAATCCTAATTCCTTTTTTTTTTTTTAATTTGGTTCTGGCATTTTATGTTACACTGAAATTGACCTGAGAACAGACGACGTTCTCATCTGCCATGTTAACCCTAGAGAAGTTGAGGCTGAGGTATTGGGAGTCAGGGGTGGAGACTCTCAAGTAATAGTTTCCACTTCGCTAGTTGAGGAAAGTTGGGTGGTAATGACAGCTGCCCAAAATTGTTCCACTCGGGTGAACAATACACTTAAAAATGGCTAAGACAAAAAAAAAAAAAAAAAAAAAAAAAAAAAAAAATGGCTAAGACGGTAAATTGAGTGCATATTTTATCACAACTCACACTGCGGGAGGAAGACTGGGAACCCAAGGTCACTCACAGCTGCAGAGCAAGTTTGAAGCCCTCCTGTCTCAAAAGTTTGCTTATTTTTAAAAATAGTGTATTTAGCAGCCTCTGTGATGCCATCAGAGCAGCCGGGGAGGGTGACGAGCAGCCGGGGAGGGTGACGAGCAGCCAGGGAGGGTGACGAGCACCCTTCAGTTCCTGCTCCACAGTCTGGTGCGAACAGGCACTGACTTAAGACAGCCCAAGCACCTTACTGGATGTGAGAACCAAGTGTGTCCTGCTGCACTGTTCCTTTACACACTCGGCCTCCAGGGGGAGGGGTGATCCTAGGTGTGGCCCCATGTGGGTGTGCACTCTCGTGTGGATGCCTGAGGTTAATAGGAGAACCCTCTTTACCCTTCCCCCTTATCCTTTGAGAGAAGGTCTCTCAGAGGAACTCAGCTCCCTGGTCTGGCTAGTCTCTCTAGCCAGCTTGCTTTGGGGAGCCCCTATCTCCACTTTCCCAGGCTGGGATTTCAGGCAGGCAGCCATATCCGTCCAGCTCCTGTGGTAATTGCTTAGCCACGGAGCCATTTCCCTAGCCCTAAAGCTGACGGGTGTGGTGGTACTGTCTTTAATCTCAGCACAGGCGAGCAGATCTCTGAGTTCCAGGACAGCCAGACCTACATAGACCCTCTCAAATAATAATTTCCCCTGGCACTGAGGTGATATCTTGGTTTTCATTTTCATCTCCTTAGGGGCCTGACTTACAAGGAATCTGGGGTAGACATTGCAGCTGGAAATATGCTGGTTAAGAAAATCCAGCCTTTAGCAAAAGCCACCTCCAGACCAGGTAAATTGACCCTGTTCCCCTGCCAACAGTTTGATGGTATTGTGAGTTGACTTGGGCCTTACATTTAACTGCTAGGTTTCCTTTAATTTATTCTTGAGCCAAGCACATCGTGCCATCTTGGTCAAGCGTCTGTGCTCCTGAGTCTCTCCCGACTCAGAAAAAGTAGCTCTTACGTTAGCCCTTGTCAGGAGGAAACAGTGCCAGTATTCATGGGCTCATCAGTTAAAATGGAACAAGTAATTTGCTTCCTCTCCAACAGGCTGCAGCGTTGACCTTGGAGGCTTCGCTGGTCTTTTTGATTTGAAAGCGGCTGGCTTCAAAGATGCTCTTCTAGTCTCTGGGACAGACGGGGTGGGGACCAAGCTAAAGGTAACCAGACACTTGCAGTTAAAGGTTTTATGAAAGAGAAAAGGAAATTTGTCTTTCAAGTGAGTTTTATGCTTATCAAATAGCCATTTTCTTCTTAACACACATGAGCTAAAAAAAAAAAAAAAAAAAAAAGAGCCATGGCGTCTGTTTATCTTTGCTGTATAGCACAGTAAACACTAGTCCTGGAGTTTCTCGGGTTGAAAGGTTCTCTTAGCAAAGAAGAGGAAACTGTATATCTTGTCCAAATGCAGCTTCCTTTCCCTGGGGTGTTTGCCAACCACTGGGTGAACCCACAAAATAAAAGGCGGGGCTCATTCTCTGTGTGGCTGTTTATATTCTACAGATCGCCCAGCACTGCAATAAACACACCACCATTGGTCAAGACCTGGTCGCAATGTGTGTAAATGACATCCTGGCACAGGGAGCGGAGCCCCTCTTCTTCCTCGATTACTTCTCCTGTGGAAAACTTGACCTCAGTACAGCTGAAGCTGTCGTTGCTGGAATTGCTGAGGCTTGTAGGCAAGCTGGCTGTGCTCTCCTGGGTATGACCCATTGACCCACGGGTACTCTGTGCTGCCTGTCAGTCACGTAGTCTTAGACCTGCCCCATCTCATAGTCCTGAGCTGCCAGGCAGGCTCGTCTTTCTCCGTGTGTCTCAAGGGCACACTGGGAAGGTTGAGGCCTTTTTCCTCCTGACTGGGCCTAACACAGGGGAGATAGACTGCTGGAATTGTGTAGGTTAAAGTATAGTTTCCCTAAGAAGTGGAATAAAGAATAAAATGTAACCAGGCAGTAGCAGCACTCTTTTAATCCTACCACTTGGGAGGGAGAGGCAGGAGGATCTCTGTGAGCTCAAGGCTGCACACATACATACACAAAAAAGTGTCTTGAAGGAAAAAAAAAAAAGAATAAAATGTAACTTCAGTTTCATAGATATACTGCTTAACTTTATATGAGGGAGTTTTGTTTTTTAGCAAAATTAATTTTTAGATAGACCAAGAAACAGAACTGTTTCTTCTACTTCATTTCAGGGTTGGTGTAGTAGTGTGTGCTTATTATCCTAGCATTGGAAGCTGAAGCAGAAAGATTGCTGAGAGTTTGAGCTAGCCTGGGCTATATAGCAAGACTCTTGTCTCATTGGGGAAAAAACTGTACACTACTATATCTGTAGACACATCCACTCTCAAGGGCAAAAGTTGCCTTTCAAGCATTTTTACAGTACCTTTTCTAAGCTGGAGTCTGCAGTGCCCCTCTTGTGTCTTCATGTGGTATGAACACAGCACTGTGCTGGGGTGGGGGGGGCGGCATTTTTAGCGAGACAGCTCTGTACCATTATCCGGACGGTGGAGTGACTAAAACTCAGGGCTGAGCCTGGCTCTGCAGTTAGAACACCTGCTACTCATCCAGGGAACCTGGGTGTGATTCCTAGAGCCCACATATCAGCTCCCTGTAACTCCAGTTCCAGGAAATCTACTGTCCTCTTCTGTCCTTCATAGCTACCAGGCATGTGCATGGTACATGCAGGGAAACATTCATACATATAAAGTGGGAAAAAAATTTAAAAAGAAAAAGAAAAGAAAGTAGTTCTGAATCACACTAGTATAGAATCTTCTTAAATCCAACTGAGCATTCACAGACCAGAGTGGAGATGTTTGACGGCCATGTAAGGCCTGCAGTGGTGTCATCTCTTCGCTGTTAGTTGGCATTCATGCTCCCCCTAGAAACCAGGACACAGCTTCACATTGGCTGTTCATGTTAAGTGTGGCTCCTGTCACTGTTCAAGCAGACTCGAAGACCATGGGATGTCTTCGTCCTTGTCTTTCCAGGAGGGGAGACCGCAGAGATGCCTGACATGTACCCTCCTGGCGAGTACGATCTTGCTGGCTTTGCTGTTGGTGCTGTGGAGAGAGACCAGCAGCTCCCTCGGCTGGACAGGATCGCAGAAGGCGATGCTGTTGTTGGAATAGCTTCGTCGGGTCTTCACAGCAATGGCTTTAGCCTTGTGAGGAAAATTGTGGAGAGGTCTTCACTCCAGTACTCCTCTGCAGCGCCTGATGGTTGTGGTGATCAGACTTTAGGTAAATTGACCCTTGCTGTCCCGCTTGTAAATGACTGAGCAGCCGATCAGGGGCAAACGCTGATCACCTAACACTAGAACCCATGGTTTTCCTGCCTATGTAATATTACAGGGCTGATGTTCCATGCGAGGTCATGACCAATGTTTGTCTCAGAAGTGTTTTTATGTTTAGGTTTCACATGTGTGGGCTAAGATTTTGTGTTTTCTCTCCACTCCACAGGGGACTTACTTCTAACTCCAACCAGGGTCTACAGCCATTCGCTGTTGCCCATCATACGGTCAGGCCGTGTCAAAGCTTTTGCTCATATCACTGGAGGCGGATTGCTGGAGAACATCCCCAGGGTCCTCCCTCGGAAATTAGGAGTGGATTTAGGTAAGCTCACCACAGCAGACTAGGATTTAAGAAATGCTAAAGAGAGAAAGCGTGTGCTGTGGGTAGTGAGTGCGTACATGGCTACACGGGGAATGTTTTTGTTGGCAGGCTTTGAACTCATGGAGACTATCATGGAATGAGACCCTGTGTCAAAGAAACAAAAACCAATTATCATAGATGTGCTAAACAGGAGGAGCCAGTAATCAGCTCCACCAGTTCTGGGCTGAGACAGGGCTTAGCACATGTTCTTGCAGAGGACCTGGATTTGGAACTCAGTAGCATGTGGCAGTTCATAACCATTAGTAACTCCAGGTCCAGGGGATCCTGATGTCCTCCTCTGACCTCTGAGGGCATAAAGGACACATGGTACACATATATTACAGAGCAGAACACTTATCACATTAAATAAAACATGAATCTGGAAAATATCTAGTACAGCGTGGTCTGTATGGAAAGTTCCAGATGCCCTCCCCCCTCATTAAAAAAAAAAATCTTTTTAGTAAAAATCCATCTTAGACAGGATTTTTCTTGCTGTGATAAAGACCTAGACCAAAAACAACATGGGAGCTGGGTGGTGGTGGCACACGCCTTTAATCCCAGCAGGAAGGTAGAGGCAGGCAGATCACTGTAAGTTTGAGGCCAGCCTGGTCTACAAAGTGAGTCCAGGATAGCCAAGGCTACACAGAGAGACCTTGTCTATAAAAACAACAACAACAACATGGGGAAGGAAGGGTTTATTTATCTTCTCCTGCCATGATCCATCACTGAGGGTAGTGAGGGCCGGAACTCCAAGCAGGAACTTGGAGGTAGTAACTGAATCAGAGGCTTAGGCGCGGGGGAGTGCTGCTTACTGGCCTGTGTTCCCTATGGCCTACTCAGCCTGCCTTCTTAT
Organism: Acomys russatus; assembly: GCF_903995435.1. Lineage (NCBI taxonomy): Eukaryota > Metazoa > Chordata > Mammalia > Rodentia > Muridae > Acomys > Acomys russatus. The sequence continues at coordinate 70,205,515 of NC_067144.1, read as the reverse complement.
TCCACCCAGGACCTCCAGCCCATTGGTGACACTGCACTCAGTGATCTGTCCCCACAGGCTTGCCTACTATCAAGTCTTAAGGAGGCACTTACTTGGTTGAGGATCGTCTGCTTAGATCACTCCAGCTTGTCTCAAGTTGACCAAAAAAAAAAACCAAACAAACAACAACAAAAAAAAAATCCAACCAGGACAAAAGCTAAATTCTTTTTCTTTAAGGTCATCCTAAATAATTCCAGTATGGTTTTTGTAAATTAAATCCTATAAGCCATACACTCCAAGAAATTATTCGTGCTACTTCGTTATTGATGAGTTTTGTGCCAGTGTCTGTAACTAAGCCGTTACTTGAGAAGCAGTTGATGTCTGGCTAGTGACAAAGGAGGAGCAGTAGGCCAGCTCAGAGCGTAAACTCTAAAAGAAATTAAAGAACAAGGTGTTTGTCAGAAAACCTTCTGTAGCAGGACTGTCCTCCAAGATGTCCTGCATGGTGCTGAAGGGACATGCTGCCATCATCTGGACAGCATCAGCAAGCGCTTACAAAGGAGCCCGCCAGTCTCTGCTGTAGTCAGCTGCTCGCACATCCAAGCCCTTAGGGGGCTCTGAAGATCCAGTAGTTCAGGAAGCATAGAGCCTCCCTCCTCCAAGTGTCCGAGCTGACAGAACATGGTTCTGCTCTGCTCAGACGAAGTTCTGGCTGGGACTCCTGGGTGCTCTCTGTATGGGACAGTGGGTAATCGGGTGACTCTTGTTGTTTTGAGATGCCTGCACCTGGAGGGTTCCCAAGGTCTTCTCGTGGCTGCAGCAGAAAGGACAGCTCTCTGAGGAAGAAATGGCCAGGACGTTCAACTGTGGCATTGGAGCTGCCCTCGTGGTGTCAAAGGACCAGGCAGAGCAGGTTCTGTGTGACATTCGGCAGCGCCAGGAAGAGGCCTGGGTGATAGGCAGTGTTGTTGCCTGTCCTGAAGGTAATAGCTTCTTCCTGCATTTTAAGTTTATAGTCTTGAGCTTAACTCAGCTCTACCACTCAAGCCCTCATCTGCCCTTCCACCCTCGCCATAGTGTCTGTCCTAACCTGCACAACCATAATTCATCTACCCTGGTGCCAGAACACGTTTTCTCTTTGGGACCTTAACATGCACAGCAGCCACGCTGCACGGGATGATTTCCCAGGATGATGTCACTACACAGAGCACCTTGCGCTTCTGCTAGAGGTTTAGCTCAACCCAAGCACCCATGAGTGGACGCCTTACCGGTTCTGTATATTCTCAGAACCCGATCAGAATTTGACAGGGTGGCAGACAGAGCCATTCAGGTACTAACAGTGCTGTCAGAGTTACTGATCTTGCTTCTGTCTGCCTTTCTACTCTGCTGTGTAGGTTTTCTTTTCAGGCCCGCTCTCCCAGTGCTGGGCAGCAACTTCCTTCAGCTTACACTGCAGTAAGAAGCCTTCCCTTTCTCAAAAACAGCATCCTAGGTCAGTCTTGACTGGCCTTGCTGGGTCACTGGTCTCCCAGGAAGTCAGACTGTCATCGCACCATGTGAACAGGCTCACAGGAGGGTTGAGGGGCTGAGGAAAATGCGGCAGGCAGTGTTTATGTAGCCCTGCTTCGCCGTACTGATGCAGTCTACAGCGCTTAGCTGAAGAAGTGATTACACACGTTCATCTCCTTAAGTGTGTTGTCAAGAGTAAGAAATGGGGCTGGAGGGATGGCTCAGCGGTTAAGAGCACTGACTGCTCTTCCAGAGGACCCAGCACCCACACGGCAGCTCACAACTGTCTATAACGCCGAGATCTGACACTCTCATATAGATATATATGCAGGTAAAACACCAATGCACATTAAATAAAGGTAAATGTTATTATGACCTGGTGTTTTAGTTTCTGTATATTTTACTTTCAGAGTAAGATACAATATTGTAAAGTTTTCTTTTGCTTTTCTATTATTCCTATTAATTCATACTTGTTCTTATTATGCATAAAATTGAAATGAAGATTCTCCTCGGGTCAGAGTCAAGAATCTGATTGAAACCATGCGAACACATGGGTCTGTGGTGACAAATGGCTTTCTGAGAAGTAATTTCCCTGCCCAACAAAAGAAGGCAAGAGTGGCTGTCTTAATATCCGGAACAGGTAAAGCATGGCTTCTCTCCACCACCGTTCACACAGACAGCAAGGATGCTCTCAGCAGGACCTGGGATGGGGATCAAAATGAGCATGTGCAGAAAATGGTTATGAGAAGTTAAGAAGCTAGAATGGGCAACCTGGCGTGCACAGCTTTATCCCAGTAAAGCAGGCAGATTCCCGAGTTTAGTGACTGCCTAGTCCACACACTGGGAACCAGGCCAGCCGGGACCACGCAGTGAGGCCTCCAAAACACAGGCTGGAAAAGTGGCTCAGAGTTGAGGGTACTTGATGCTCTTTCAGAGGACCTAGGCTCTGTCCCCAGCACCCACATGGTGACTTACCAGCACCCTTAAGTGTGGTTCCAGGACGTGTGACGCACTCTTCTGAATTCTGGGTACCTGGGCACATGGTGCACATGCATGCAGGCCAACCGCTCACACACAAAATCCTTTAAAATCTTAAAAACACAGCAAAAAACAAAAAGATGAGCCAGGCATGGTGCCGCACACCTTTAATCCCAGCACTTGGGAGGCAGAGGCTGGTAGATCGCTGTGAGTTCAAGGCCAGCCTGGTCTGAGTCCAGGACAGCCAAGGCTACACAGAGGAACCCTATCTCAGAAAAAAGGAAAAATAGTATGAATTCTGGGTAGGAGAGATTTAATTCTATCAGTTACCACAACGTAACTTTGCTGCTTGCTTTTAGAATCGCCACATAGCCAGGGTGGCCTAGCCTCGGCATAGGATAGAGCCACCATGCCAGGCACTGGCTGTTTTTCCCAACAATAGCATTGCTCTGAACAGTATGACTAGCGGTGCGTTGTTAAAGGCACCTGAGCATTTCTATAGATGATAGCCTCAGTGCCATGGCTGCCTTCAGCGTTTCTATGGCTGCCTTTCTGGGTGCTCTTACAGTTTGAATATATTTGAGGCCCAAGTTTATGGTAAAGCAGAGGCCGTTCTGACGGGCAAGGGCGTTGTGAGGAGGACTAAGCTTTCAGGGATGAGAGCTCACTTGTTTTTCCGCTGCCTTTGCAGGGTCGAACCTCCAGGCACTCATAGACAGCACTGGGGATCCCAAGAGCTCTTCACACATTGTTGTTGTCATCTCCAACAAGGCTGCCGTCGCTGGCTTAGACAAAGCAGAAAGAGCTGGCATTCCCACCAGGGTGAGCTACTGCAGAAACACCTTTCCTGCAGGCTGCAAACTCACACTGCTCTCCCAAGGTCACAGGGGCACTTGTGTAATGGTGGGACTTCGCAAGTGTGTGCGTGCATCTTCCCCACTCAAGTGTGGACTCTGCAAATGGTGTGTTTAGATTATTGTTAATTCACTGAAGAGGTTGTTTATCTTTTCTGTTGCAGGTAATTAATCATAAATTATACAAAAATCGTGTTGAGTTTGACAACGCAGTTGACCACGTCCTGGAAGAGTTCTCTGTAGACATAGTCTGTCTTGCAGGATTTATGAGAATTCTTTCTGGCCCTTTTGTCAGAAAATGGGATGGTAAGCAAACAGCCATCACACCTAGGTCTGTCGATATGGAATGTAGTTAGTTACCTTTGCTTTGGCTCCAGAAGTGCCCACACAGGGTTTACTGAGCAGTTGGCTCGGCTGTTACATTGGCTGTCGCTAATCACAGTAGGCACACTTCACTGTCAGAGGAGCGCCAGCGAGACCCTGTTCCTTCTTTGGAGACAAGAAAAAGGGAGACTCAGTCCACAACTGTAACCCCAGCATCCTGAGGGTGAGGGGAGGACTGGAGGTCAAGGGCAGCAAGTTCATACGAGACACACAGAAGCTAAGCAGAGGAAGGGGAGAAAAAACAAGAGGAAGGGCCTATATATCCCAAGTTGAAGAAAGACCTGAGCAGAAAACTTGGACTCACTTTGTAGACCAGGATGACCTCGAACTCAGCGATCTGCCTGCCTCCTGAGTGCTGGGATTTTTTAAAGGTGTACGCCACCACGCCCAGCTTTCATGTGTTACTCTTACAGAGGACCTGAGTTCAATTCCCAGCAATACCACATGACAGTTCACAACCATCTGTAACTCCGATTCCAAGGCACCCAACACCTTCTGGCCTCTTCAGGCACCAGGCACATTTATAGTGCACAAACATACATGCAAGCAGAGCATTTTGGGGGCTGGAGAGATGGCTCAGTGGTTAAGAGCACTGGCTGCTCTTCCAGCGGTCCTGAGTTCAATTCCCAGCACCCACATGGTGGCTCACAACCATCTATAATGAGATCTGGTGCCTTCTGACATGCAGGCACACATGCAGGTAGAACACTGTATACATAATAAATAAATCTTTTAAATTTTTTCATAAAATAAGATAACAATAATTTAAAAAACAGACCAGTAACTGGGGGTTTAATTCTGTGGTAGAGGACTTACCTACACGGCATGTACAAGGCCATGATACCTGATACCACAGAAAGATTCATGCTCTCCTATATGACACAGAGGAGACGGCATGGAAAGCACATTGATAAATGCATCTATGTCAGTGGATCTCGTGGGTTCTAGGCCAGCCCAGACTATAAGAGAACCCTGTCTCAAAAAATCAAAAAAAGAAAGAAAGAAGGAAAATGCACCTGTGTCTTTAGTCTCTCTACCTTTTTCTCATGCATTTTAGTTACTCTGTGTGCCTTGGGGAATGAGTCTCCTCAGCATGCCTGTGGTAGTTAGAGGACACTTTGTAGGGCTAGGTGCCCTTGGATTGAGCTCAGATCATCGGGCATGGTGACAGGCACCCTTTCCCGCCTGCAGCCATCCTGCCAGACCATTCTCTCCTTAAGAGCTCTGCATCCTGTTGTCATCAGTTTTCTGCATCTGGGCCTCTTCCCTCTAGAGTTTATTTTCTAAAGTAAATGTAGTTGATCCTTTGTCCCTTTAACAGAATAAACAGGGTCTGAAGCTTCTGACTCCTGCTGCTTTGCCTTCTAGGGAAAATGCTCAACATCCACCCATCCTTGCTCCCTTCTTTCAAGGGTTCAAATGCTCATGAGCAAGTCCTGGAAGCTGGAGTCACAGTCACAGGCTGCACTGTACACTTTGTAGCTGTGAGTATGGCTTTTCCTACCAAACCTTTGCCCCTAGTGTCTGTCTAGAAAGCAAAGCTGGAAACATTTGCTTCCTTTTCCAGGAAGACGTAGATGCTGGACAGATCATCCTACAAGAAGCTGTCCCTGTGAAGAGGGGTGACACTGTGGCAACTTTGTCTGAAAGAGTCAAAATAGCAGAACATAAGATCTTCCCTGCAGCCCTCCAGCTGGTGGCCAGTGGGACTGTGCAGCTTGGGGAAGACGGCAAGATCCATTGGGCCAAAGAGCAGTGAAGCCCGGTGCTGAAGGACTGGCTGTTGGCTTGGTGCCTTTTCATCATACCTTGACCCAAACTAAAATAAACAGAGTCATTAAAAACAAAAACTTAATTGGCTTTTTAAAGACATTCAGAAGTGGGATGGTCTAGGCCTATGCTGGGCACACACATCTGAACCCGGATGAGAGATTGCCAAGCTTACTGCCTACCATGCTTTTCTGCTCTCAGAGCTTTGTGAACAAACAGCCACACCCAGTCCAGAGGCAGCCATCCATCCTTGAACTGCTGAGTTCAGCCTGCACAACTGAATTCCTCACCTAAGGGTCCCTAAAGACCAAGTTGAAATCCTCCCTTACTCAGCCAGCACTCAGAGACAGAGGCAGGCGGATCACTGTGACCCATGTGGTCTACAGATCTAGTTTCAAGACAGCCAGGGCTACACAGAGAGGTGGAGGGAAGTGAGTCAGCTACCACAGCAACAGACCTGCTGTGCTAACAGGCCTTGCTCACTAGTGCAGGTAGGGCACCCCAGGCCTCGTCACCCCTTTTCTTTTCCCTTTGACTTGTAAGAAACCTCCCACAGATGGCTCGAAGTGTGGTTAAGATAGCGGACTGGGTCTGCAGAGATCTCCACAGTTAACGCTCCTGTCCTGTGCAGTTTAAGGGACCATTGGGAGACAAATGGTACAGGCTCATGAAAGCACACATGCAGAAACCGGTTACAGGAAGGCAGTACAAACCTTTGACCTGAGAAGCTGAAACATTCATTTCGGTCCTCAGTACTGCAAGAGTAGTGAGTGAATCAATGAATGTTCCAGATCTTTATTCCATTTTTAAAGGATTGGGCTCCATGTGCGCTAGCTGACCCGTGCCTCTAGAGAAGAGTGGGATGTCTGTTCACCTGGAACCAGAGTAGACCTTAGAATATCAGACACGACGCTGGAAGGCAGCGGACACTAAGAGAGACTCCTGCTCTCTGCTCCATAGTTCATGCTGTTGCTAGCCCTTCCCAGGCGAGAGGAAGCAATGTCCACCCTTCTCCGCTCCCAGCCCCAGGCTGTGTACCGTCCTCCCGCAGCTGGAGAGTATCTAACAGGGATGAAGGGTCCCGGACTCGCTTTGTAGACCAGGCTGGCCTCGAACTCACAGCAATTTGCCTGCCTCTGCCTCCGAGTGCTGGGATTAAAGGCGTGTGCCACCACGCCCAGCTGAAGGGTTTTCTTGTGACTGCATAGATGATGCCCGCCTCTACCGCCTTCCCAGGTCTATATACCCAAGCCCCTTCCCAGCCACTTGCAATTAAGGCAGATTTGCATACAACAGGTGGGAGCAACGGATACTCAGGTGAAAGTACACACACATACACACCATCCCATATGGGGGATGTGAACAGCCAGCAAGCCCAGATGGGTTAACCCTTTGCAGGCAGTACAGCCTAACTCTTATGATGGCAGATACTTGACTTGGTTGGGTTTGTTGGTTTTTTTTGTTTGTTTGTTTGTTTTGTTTTGTTTTGTTTTTGAGACCGGGTTTCTCTGTAGCTTTGGTTGTACTGAACTTGCTTTGTAGACCAGGCTGGCCTTGAACTCACAGTATCCACCTGCCTCTGCTTCTGAAGTGCTTGAATTACAGGCGTGTGCCACCATGATCAGCTTTGTCACTCTTTTGTTTGTTTGTTTTGTTTTGTTTGTTTTTCAAGGCTGGCCTCGAACTCAGCGATCCACCTGCCTTTGCCTCCCAGCTGCTGGGATTAAAGGCGTGCACCACCATGCCCAGCTTCTTTCCCCCACCACCACCCCTCTTTCTTTGGTTTTTCGAGACAGGGTTTCCCTGTGTACTAACACTGGTTGTCCTGCAACTCTCTTTGTAGACCAGGCTGGCCTCAAATTCACAGATATCCACCTGCCTCCACCCCCCAAGTGCTGGGATTAAAGGTGTGAGCCGCCAAGCCTGGCTCTCTTTTTAAAATATGTTTTTAGGATGGGGTATGATGGCACATGTCTTTAATCCCACCATTCAAGAGATGGGTCTACATAGTGAGATCCTGTCTCAACAAGCAAACAAAAACTTTAAATAATTCATAATAAAATAAAAATTTAGAGCAAGTTACATGGTTTTCAGATACCCTGATTTTGGTTTGTAGATTCATCTTACCTAAGACGATCTCATTTCCACCTGGTTTTCAGAATTCAACTCCTGATCTCCTGCCTCTACCTCCCAAGTGCCTGGAGTACAGTGGGCTTCTTCCAAATGCAGGCATATTTTAATATTTCCTAGGGAGGCGGTACATGACCAAGCACTGCCCTGCACTCATCACAAACCGAGCATAGGAAACATCACCAGTATTCTGCAAGGTCCCTGACGCCTTATGTCTTTAGTCCTCCACCACTGTGAGGAGTCATTCTGGTTTTCCATTGTTGTAACTAAGTACTTGGTCCAGGAGTGGATTTACATGCCTTCCAACTGAATTCCACTGGCGAGCCAAACCTTTGTTACAGATTCCTACGACAAGCCGAGCGACTACTCTGAAGTTCTGCGATTGCGTGAAGAGCTGGAATGTTGTAGATCCAGAGCCACATCCTCCCTCCCTCCCTCTCTCTCTCTCTCTCTCTCTCTCTCTCTCTCTCTTTCTCTCTCTTCTTTCTTTTTTCTTTTTTTTTTTTTTTTCCTTCTTCTCTTTCTTTTTTGAGACAGGGTTTCTCTGTATAGCCTTGTCTTTCCTGGACTCACTTTGTAGAGCAGGCTGGCCTCGAACTCAAGCAATCCGCCTGCCTCTGCCTCCCTAGTGCTGGGATTAAAGGCGTGTGCCACCCTGCCTAATTAGGAGGCTCTAATCAGCCATTCAGCCTTGTAGAGTCAAGATAAGCATGTCCCCGAGGTGAGGGCTTTAGTTTCTTTCTTTCTTTTTTTTTTTTTTAAAGATTTATTTATTATGTATACAGTATGCATCATCAGATGACATTATAGATGGCTGTGAGCCACCATGTGGTTGCTGGGAACTGAACTCAGGACCTCTGGAAGAGCAGACAGTGCTTTTAACCGCTGAGCCATCTCTCCAGACCCCTAGTTTCTAAATCCTTACAACAGCAGTATGAGGGAAGCGCGGTTTTGTTCTGCTTTACAATGAGGAAGTAATCATTGCCTGAGACACTGATCTTGTGAGAATTACAAAATGTGTGTACACACCATTTGGCTGAAGCCTTGCACATGAAGCAATATTCCTTAGGCCACCATTCTCACCCTTTGGAGGCAGAAATAGGCCCTCAAAATTTAAAGTTATAAACAATATAATCATTTTCTTTACTTTTGTTGTTGTTCTTGTTGTTTTTTTTCGAGACAGGGTTTCTCTGTGTAGCCTTGGCTGTCCTGTAGTCACTTTGTAGACCAGGCTGGCCTCAAACTCACAGCGATCCGCCTGCCTCTGCCTCCTGAGTGCTGGGATTAAAGGCGTGTGCCACCACCACCATCCAGCTTTTTTTACTTGTTTGTTTGGTTTTTTTTTAATAGTTATTATGTATACAGTATTCTGCCTGCATGTACATCTGCATGCCAGAAGAGGGCACCAGATCTCATTGTGGATGGTTATGAGCCACCATGTGGTTGCTGGGAATTGAATTCAGGATCTCTGGAAGAGCAGTCAGTGCTCTTAACCGCTGAGCCATCTCTCCAGCCCCTTGTTTTGATTTTTTTGAGACAGGGTTTCTCTGTGTAGCCTTGGCTGTCCTCGACTCACTTTGTTGGCCTGGACACCAGGTTGGCCTCGAATTCAGTGATCCACTTGTCTCTGCCTGCTGAGTGCTGGGATTAAAGGTATGCACCACCACGCCTGGTGAACTCAAGAGCCTCTTAACCGCTGAGCCATCTCTCTGTAGCCCCAAGAGCTGTTTTTCTCAGATTAACAGAGTATTTAACAGTGCTTGGCAAACACAAATGCTAAATACACAGTTACATCCCCAGCATCCCATAAACAAGTGACAAAGGGCTGTAATCCCAGCACCTGGAAGATAGAGGCAAGAGGATTTGTAACTCAAAGTACTCCTCTACCAAATAGCAACTGCGAAGCCAGCATGGCCTAAAGGAGACGGTATATCAAAAACAACATCCAGCCAAACAAAAGACTGGCTGAATCAAAGACCATCTTTCTAGACCTAAAGAAGACTATTGATGGTGCAGGTGTCCCACGGGGACAAGCAGGCTAATCTTCCTCCGCCCGAAACAATTTATTGAGGGCCAGTGCTCTCCAAATCACATATAGGCTGGAGTCACAAACCCACCATGTTCCATAACTCCTCTCAAAGCCCCAAGGCCCCAACTCCGCTCTAGCGGGAGAACTACATTTCCCACAATCCAAATCGGCCGAACCCTGCCCTCGAAGCGGGTGGAGGCGGGGCCTATCGCCCCCGGTACAACAACCGGCGTCCCGAGGTGTCTGTCCTCTGGTCCCTGGGGTATGTGTCTGTAAAAGAGAGACCGGTGTCCCTGGTGAGGGAGGCCGCCTGACACAGTGAGGTATGATGCAGGGCTCCGCAGTGTAGCGCGGCAGAGAAGCCGGTATCCGGCGGGGAGGCCGGGTGGTTGGGGCTGAGGGTGTCAGCGCAAAGGGGCCTCCAGCCGCCGAGTCCCCATGGGGCTGTGAAGGTGAGTACGGGGTGCAGGTGGACTGACTCAGTCCGGAGACACCCTTCACCACGGTGAGCATAACCACCAGCATTCCAGACAACTCTAAAATCCATTGACCCCTATATTGTGACATCAGGGTTCCTATGGCTTCTAACACACGCCTCACCATCAAAGGTCCCCTACTTCTCAGCCAACAGTTCTCTAGGACTTAATTGTCCTTTGTCAGTATCTTTCTCCACGGGACTATGCGGTCTCTGTTTGCTTGCTTGTTTGTTTGTTTTGTTAAGTCTGTCTTTCTTTCTTTCTTTCTTTCTTTCTTTCTGCTTGTTTGTTGTTTTCGAGACAGGGTTTCTGTCTGTTATCTTGGCCATCCTGGACTCGCTTTGTAGACCAGGCTGGCCTCAAACTCACAGAGATCCTCCTGCCTCTGCGGTTTTTTTGGTTTTTCAAGACAGAGTTTCTCTGTGTGTCCTGGACTTGCTTTGTAGATCAGGCTGGCCTCGAACTCACAGTCACAGAGATCCTCCTGCTTCTGCAGGGTTTTTTGTTTGTGTTTTTTCAAGACAGAGTTTCTCTGTGTGTCCTGGATTTGCTTTGTAGACCAGGCTGGCCTCCAGCTCACAAAGATCCACTTGCCTCTGCCTCCCGGGTGCTGGGATTAAAGGCTTGGGCCACCATGCCCGAAAGGAAGGACCATGCATTCTTAATATGCAGGGGCTCGAACACCTTTCATCCCCGCCCCCCTCCCCCCTCCCCCCTCCCCCCACCTCATCCCTTAGCAAATAGTGTGGTGCTTACACACTTGATTCTATTCAATCTAAGATGACTCTCGGTACGAGTCCCTGATGTTCCCAGTTTGCAGTGCAAGAAGTATTCTTGGGAGAAGATATTTTGCAATGATGAGGACCTTGATACACTGTCTGCGACAAACAAATAAATGTTGGCTCTGTTTCTTAATAATTAAACTTTATTATACAACTCAACTACCTTACACAAGAAGGAAAAAAGGTTAAAGGGACAAAAGAGTGAACCTTCCAGTATCCATTCCATAGGACAGGTCCTTGGGTGTCTCTCTGGCCCTCATGCTGGTCCAGCCCGTACACTGCTCCACACGCGCTCAAGCCCGGGCTCAACTTGTTCTCTCCTCCCCACCTGCCTGAGTCACATGGGAAGAGCGGTCTCCTTCTCCCGGTTTGGGTCAATTAGAAAAACAATAGTCCAGGTAGGGTTCCCAGGTCTGCTTCCTGAATTCCAGGCCCAGGATGGCTCCACTCAGTCTGTCACAAGGTATTCATGGGGTGCTCCATGGGCAAAGCCCGCCAAGACTGCTTCCACCTGTGACAAAGCTTAATCTTTCCCACAAATAAATACATAAATACCGGTGCTCAGGGAAATTTTCAGTTTGCTGAAGATACAATTAAGCCAAGTGTGGTGGGTGGCTCCTCGCCTTTAATCCCAGCACTCTGGAGGCTTTAGGCAGGCTGTCCTAGACTCACTTTGAAGATCAGGCCGGCCTCGAACTCACAGCAATCCACCTATCTCTGACTCCCAACTGCTGGGATTAAAGGTGCATACCACCACGGCCTGCTTTTTCTTTTTCTTTTTTGCCTTTATATGCATATGTGTGCATGTCTGAACACCATGTGCATCCAATACGTAAGTAAGCCAGAAGATGTCAGACCCCCTGGGGCTGGCGTTAGGGACATTACTTAGGTGCCGTGTGGGTGCTGGAAACCAAGTTTCAGCCCACCGTCTTGCCCCCAGATCCAGTGCTTACTAAGCAACCCACAGCCCAACTCACTTTGCTATTGAAAATGCCTGGTAATACACGCTTAGTCACCGCTCTTTGCTGTTTTGTAGATCACTGATAGGAAGAATTCCAGACACCATGATAAACACGAGGTGCGTGAAGATGGCTCGAGTCTTCAGGCTGCATCTGATAAACAAGTCATTGACTCCTCATGGAGCAGAAATGCTTTCAGATCCCGGATTTAGGATGATAACAACCCATAAGTCCAAGAAGAAGATCAAAGAATATTATAGGCTGCTGAATCTAGATGAAGGATGCTCAGCCGACGATGTCAGGGAGTCTTTTCATAAGCTTGCCAAGCAATACCATCCAGACAGCGGCTCTAATAACGCCGACTCCGCAACATTTATAAAGATTGAAGAGGCATATAGGAACGTGCTTTCCCACGTGATAAAACAAACACATGCCAGACAAAATAAAGCTGAAGGCGCAGAAGAAGAGGAAGAGAAATTCAAATATAGTACACCACAGCACCGACACTATTTAAGCTTCGAAGGCGTTGGCTTTGGGACGCCGAGTCAGCGAGAGAAACAATACAGGCAGTTTAGGGCGGACTGCGCGGTGGAGCAGGTGATAGATTATCAAAGACAGAAGCTTGAGAGGGAGCACTTTGCTGATAGCATAGCAGTCAGAGACGTAAGACAGAGCAAAGAACAGAAGATAACCCAAGCCATAGAGCGCCTGGTGGAGGACCTCATCCAGGAATCGATGGCAAAAGGAGACTTTGACAACCTCAGTGGGAAAGGAAAGCCTCTGACCAAGTTTTCTGGCTGTTCGTATATCGATCCCATGACTCACAACCTGAACAGGATATTGATTGATAATGGGTACCAACCAGAGTGGATTCTGATGCAGAAGGAAATTAAGGATACCATTGAGCAGCTTCGAGAAGCACTGTTAGTGTGCAGGAAGAGGCTTGGGAACCCACTGACACCAGGGGAACAGACACAGTGGAGCCAAACGTGTGAGAAGTTTCAAGAAAACATCCAAAAGCTAAACAAGCGAATTAGCGATTTCAACTTGATTGTCCCCATTCTGACCAGGCAGAAAGTCCATTTTGATGCCCAGAAAGAAATTATCAGAGTCCAGAAAATGTATGAGGCCTCCATAGAAGCGAAAGAAACCACAGATGAAAGCCCAACTGACAGGAGCCAGGGAGAAGAGAAAACACCCAGAGTCAAGACAGGCTTTCGAAGCTGGTTGAATCTGTGGAAGCTGATTAAAATATGACTGTTATGGCATTCACGGTCAGTTACTGTTGTGGTCCACTTTGAGTCGCTCTGACACCAGACATAGAGCTCCAGATTGAGTGATGGACCCAGGGACTTGAGAATTATGTGCCTTTGTAGCTTTTACAGAACTAATCACACCCCCGGCGATAGAAAGAGATCCTACCGCTGAAGGAAACAGGCTAATCTGTGCGTGTCAGCTTTCAGGTGATGGGCTCTTGGGCTGAGACCCATGACCCACACAGGGCATTTATTCCAGAAACCTTAGTGGTCTTTCAACTGCTAGGAACTTAAAAGTAGTCACTATTTGGTATTTCTAAACATACGTGTATAAGCAACAACAAAACCAAAAGGTGGTTGTTTTTTGTTTGTTTTGTTTGTTTGTTTTTGGATATAGGGTCTCTCTGTGTAGTCTTGACTGTCCTGGACTCACTTTGTAGACCAGGCTGGCCTCAAACTCACAGCGATCCACCTACCTCTGCCTCTGAAGTGCTGGCATTAAAGGTGTGTGCCACCACTGCCTGGCCAAAAGGTGTATTTTTAAAACATAAATAGTTGTAATGATATTTAGTCAAGTTAACGTCTCCAAATGAAAATTTAAAAATCTCAGAGGCAGGTGGATCGCTGTGAGTTTGAGGCCAACCTGGCCTACAAAGTGAGTCTAGGAGAGCCAGGACAACACAGAGAAAAACCCTGTCTTGAAAAACAAAAAACAAACAAACAAACAAAAAGATTTTAAAATCTCAAAAAATAAAAATATTTTAAAAAGAAAGGAAGGAAGGAAAGAGGCTGGAGAACCAACCCAGTGGTTAAGAGTGCTTGCTTCTTATTCCTGCAGAGGACCAGAGTTCAATTTCCAGCACCCATGTCAGGTGGCTCACAACTGCCTGGAACTCCTGCTGCAGGGATCCAGGCCTCTGTAGACACCTGCACACACACACACACACACATGCACAGGTGTGCCTGCATGAATGCACATAAATAATAAATTAAAAATATCTAGATAAAGGCCAGGCGTGGTAGCACATGGCTTTAATCCCAGCACTTAGGAAGCAGAGGCAAGGGGATCTCTGTGAGTTCAAGGCCAGCCTGGTCTACAAAGTGAGTCCAAGGCAGCCAGGGCTACACAGAGAAACCCTGTCTCAAAAAACAAGCAACAATTTCCAGACAACAGGTGGTTGTGGCAAGTTTGCTACTGTGTATTCCTGAGTTTATCAAGGCTCCAAACTCAAAAGCCTTGGAACACCTGCTGGGTGGAGAAAAACTGAAAGTCAGGAAATCAGTCTGCTGGGACTCCTGCTTTTACAGAGGCCTTCCTTGTGGGCACTGGACGACAAAACCGCCAAGCAAGTAGGTAGGCTAATTGTAAGATCCAGTGGCTACGAAAGTCAGTTAAGCAAGTTGATTTAGAAGTTCTAACAAAGGTTCCAATGCTGCAGAGTTTGAATATATATTTGTAACTTTTATAGGGGGCAAAATCCCTAAGAACAGTTTGAAGGGGCGAGTTCACTTCCAGTTTTTTCTCTGACTTGCAGTTTCTTCTCTGATCATGAGTTGAAATCTAGGTTTCCATAGTTTGCCCAAACCCCACAGCGCCCTGAGTCACACTCTCCAGAGACCTTTCAACACTGTAAGAACCCCTAACTTATTCTTTTAGAGACCCAACCCCCTGTCTTAGGAACCCTTTGGTAGTTGGCCAAAGATAAGGTGTCTGAGGTTTGTTCCTTGGCTTCTTCAAGTGACAAGAGACAGAAAGCAATGAGCAATGAGCACTGTAGAGATGCATTTGGGAGAACAGCTCCCAACAAGTTTGGGGCCAACAAATCGTTTTGCAAAGTATGAGATGGCTAAGCAGCAAGGAAGCCTACATCCTCAAAAGGAAGTTGATGCCTTTCTGTGTCTGGAATTGAACATTAGTTGGCACCATAAATGATTTTTTTTCTTTTAGTTGGAATGAGTTATCTGGCTTCCACAGTGATAGCACTTTATTATCATAAATGAAATTGTCAACAGCCTGGGATATGGCCTTCTGATAAGAGCTATGGGCCAGAATGTTTTAGAAGCCTGTTTTTCTGTTGACTCTTCTTTTAAAAATGGGAATTTGGAGTAAACATGAATGAAATAATTTTTAGTATTGTACATGAGAAGGTGATGTTATCAAAAAACTATTAATTCTAGTACCATTCACTTTATGTTTGCAAATGTCTGTATTAATAAAATCACCTTAAGCCGGGCGTGGTGGCGCACGCCTTTAATCCCAGCACTCGGGAGGCAGAGGCAGGTGGATCATTGTGAGTTCGAGGCCAGCCTGGTCTACAAAGCGAGTCCAGGACAGCGAGACTACACAGAGAGACCCTGTCTCGAAAAACCAATAATAATAATAATAATAAAATAAAATCACCTTAATGATTATTTAGTTGTCCACTGATCTATAACAAGTAATACCTACCATTTAAATCTTTTTTTTATTCCTATTTTATTTTCTTTCTTTTCCTTTCAAAAATTTTCTATTTACTTATGTTTATGTGTATAGGTTGTTTGCTTGCATGTATGAACCTTGAGAACAGCAGTCATAGATTATCAAAGGGAGAGACAGTACTCCCAGGCACAAGCAAATCAGCATTGGTCAGTCACAAGGGCTCAGGAATGTCCAAAAAGGCGGGAAGCCCAGCGAGGGCACCTAGCAGCTGCTAACAGGAAGTTGGCAACAGGAAGTACATCTGGAATGAAGGGCCAACCCAGGCCTTTAATTGCAGCACCTGGGAGGAAAAGGCCAGTGGATCATTTCGATGCTGAGGCCATTCTGAGACTGAGTTCCAGGACTGCATAGTGAGACCCTGTCTCAAATTAATGGGGGTGGGGACTGTGGGAAAGGTCAAGATAAGAGGCATGGTTAAGGGGAGCACATGTCTAGGAGGGGCCATTCTAGGACCCCCACATTCACTTAGAAATACCGTCTTTCTCTTTTGACAGTGTTTTGGTCATTCACTGTCTTTTGAGGTCATGACATCTATCATTCCCCTATCTGAGTCCTCAGAAATCTATAATTGAGGGGACCAAATGGACCCCTCACCCTCAACATAGCCCTAAGACACAGACTCCTTGGTGCATTTGTTGTCACCAACACCCTGACTGTAGGCAGAGGGCAATTACCCTTCTATACTTATGGTCTAAAGACCAACACAAATGTTGTAATGGCTCCAACACCAGGTTGGAACATCCAGTTCTTTCTACTTAGGGCTCAGACATAAGGAGAGGGAAAAGTCCTTAGGGTGGCCAGCCTTGCCTGTTCTTTCCAGTTTGCCACCAAGCGGGGTTCTCAGGGAGACCCACAGCTGTGGGAGGGTTCCTACCTGGGGCACACAGGTAAAGAAGACATCTGTGGCGCTGGAGATATTCCAGAAGAATTGTTTATTCCTCTGATGTTTAGAACGGGTTCCCACCTTCTGTTACAGGCAAGCCCAGGTCTGTCCACTCTTTCATCCAGCCACAGTGAATTAATCCTTCTGGTGTTGCTGCAACTCAATGTCCAGGGAGGGCTAATTACTAAGAGAAAGTTACATAGCTCACGGCACCAGAGGGCGAAGGAACAGCCCTGCCACTATCTCTGCCGTCCAAGGAACAGCCCTGCCACCATCTCTGCCGTCCAAGGAACAGCCCTACCACCATCCCTCTCTGTCGTCCAAGGAACAGCCCTGCCACCATCTCTGCCGTCCAAGGAACAGCCCTGCCACCATCCCTCTCTGCCGCGCTTTCTCCTCCTTGCAGCACATCATGGCAGGAGCCTGACTATGGAGAGATTGTATCTGCAAACAGGAAGCTGGAGAGAAACTGGGCGGGGCAGGTGCAGGCTTTGTAGTAACCCCTTGGGAAGAACTAATAGAGTCCTGAGTAAAACACCCTAATCCCTTCCTAGAAGGTGTCCCAGCTAACCTGGGGGCCCCCCACTGGGCCCCACTTTTCACTGATGGGTTTGTTTCTTGAAACAGGCTCTCTGTGGCCCAGAGTGACCTATATTCCCAGCGGTCCTTCTGCCTTGGGTGCTGAGATTATAGGTATGTGCCACTACCCCAGGCTTTTTTTTAAAGATTTATTTATTTTATTTATTGCATATGAGTGCTTTATCTGCAGAAGAGGGTATCAGATTACATTAGATGGTTATGAGCCACCATATGGTTGCTGGGAATTGAACTCAGGACCTCTGGAAGAGCAGGTGTCGCTCTTAACCACTGAGCCATCTCTCCAGCCCCCTACCCCAGGCTTTATAGCTATCTATCTATCTATTCATTTATTTTTGAAACAGGGTCTCATGTATCCCAAGACTGGCCTCAAATTTGTTATGTCTCTGAGGATGGCTTTGAGCTGCCTATCAGTTCAGAGTGTTGGGATCACAGGCCTGTGCCACCAGCTGGCTTTATGCCCTGCCAAGCATTTGAACCCAGGGTTCTGAGCATGCTCAGCACACAGCCTACCGACTAAGCTACATTCCAGCCCTAGAGACCCCCACCTTTCAAAAGACTCCACATCATCTCTCAAAGGTACTCCCTATGGACAAAATCCTAACACATAAAATGTTGGGGGACAAACTGAAGCCACCCAGACATAACAGTATCTACCTATGCTGGTTGTTTTTTCCCAACTTGACACAACCTGGAGCCATCTGAGAAGAGGGAACCTCCACTGAGAAAATGCTCCCATTAGTTTGGTGTGGCTCTCCTCTTCCCTAGGGGGCAGTTGGCCGCCAGCCCACAAAGGCAGGAGGAGCAGAAGGGAGGCACAGATCTCAGAAGACTATGAACACGATAACGACTGACCACTCCGGGAACCACTTCGGGGAGCTAGTTCAACTTTACTCAGGAAGAACAAAGGCTATACAGTCTTCCGGGGGCAGTGGGAGGGGACTTCCGGGGGCAGTGGGGGAGGACTTCCGGGATAGGTGTACATAATTGGCTGAAATTAGGCACTTTAGCTAAGTGTGGTGGGCACGCCTTTAAATACCGCCACTTGGGAGGAAGAGGCAGGTGGATCTGGGAGTTCAAGGCCAGCCTGGTCTACAAAGCAAGTCCAGAACAGCCAGGACTACAAGGGAAACCCTGTCTCGAACCTCCCTCCCCTACTGCAAAAAAAAAAAAAAAAAAAAAAAAAAAAAAAAAAAAGAAAGAAAGAAAGAAAGAGAAAAGAAGCCAGGCACTTTAAGGGTGCTTGTTTTACATTTGGCAGCATGCTCCTATCATATGAGTGGGAACACAGTACCCAATTATCCTATAGGCTCAGGGAGGGGAGGGCTAGCAGGGAGCTGTGTCAAGGACCATATATCAAGTGTGGTGAGGGGCATCTATGTCTAAAGACTCTCCAGATGGGGTCAAGCAGAGAGCAGGAAGCCGTGCTGGGGAGAGGGTGTCCTGAACCTAAGGCCTAGATCATAATGGCTATCCAGATTGGGAGGACTGCAACCCAGATAGCAGGGTCCTTCCAACAGATTGGCAGTTTCTTTCTTTCTTTCTTTGTTTCTTTCTTTTCTTTCTTTTTTTTTTTTTTTTAACACTTATAAGATTTATTTATTATTATTTATACAGGGCAGTCCCTGCCCTGACTGCATGTACACCTGCAGGCCAGAAGAGGGCATCAGATTACATTATAGATGGTTGTGAGCCACCATGTGGTTGCTGGGAATTGAACTCAGGACCTCTGGGAGAGCACCCAGTGCTTTTAACCGTTGAGCCATCTCTCCAGCCCAGACTGGCATTTTCTTAATTGCTGATTGATGCAAATAGAAGGACCCATGCTGGGAGGCGCCATCCCTGGGCAGGTAGTCCTGGAGTGTATAAGAAAGCAAACCATTTGGTGGAATTCTGTGCTCTTTGCTTGAGTCCCTGCCCTGACTGCCCTATAGTCACGATCTGAAACAAACCCTGCCCTCCCCGAGTTGCCTGTGTAGGGAGGTTCTGGTTGCCAGGTAGAGCTATTGGCACAGAAAGCAAATCAGTGCAGGTGGCAGTGGCAATCAGGTTCATGGCTTTGAGAGTGTGATGCTCACCTGAGGCTTTCCACAGAGCCTGTTCACCAGGGTCCCTGAAGCAATGGGGACTGCCTTTCTCAAATAAGAATTGTGAAAAAACAAAAACAAAATAACTGGGGCCGGGCGGTGGTGGCTCACACCTTTAATCCCAGCACTCGGGAGGCAGAGGCAGGTGGGTCACTGTGAGTTTGAGGCCAGCCTGGTCTACAAAGCGAGTCCAGGACAGCCAAGACTACACAGAGAAACCCTGTCTCTAAAAACCAAAACAAACAAACAAAACAAAAAACAAAAGCCCTGGTTGTTCTTCCAGAGGTCTTGAGTTCAATTCCCAGCAACCACATGGTGGCTCACAACCATCTATAATGAGATCTGGTGCCTTCTGGCCTGCAAGCACACATGCAGGCAGAACATTGAATACATAATGAATAGATATTTTTTTTTTTTTTGGTTTTTCGAGACAGGGTTTCTCTGTGTAGCCTTGGCCATCATGGACTCGCTTTGTAGACCAGGCTGGCCTCGAACTCACAGTGATCCGCCTGCCTCTGCCTCCCGAGTGCTGGGATTAAAGGCGTGCGCCACCACGCCCGGCTTGAATAGATAATTTTTTAAGCTCTATAATAGGATGTAGTATTGTTGCACAACCTTGAGACTATTAAAAGCTGCAGAACTATGTAATCAAATGAATGGGATTTATAGTACATGAAAAACTTTTTTTTTAAATTGTACGCCTGCATTTCCAGTGCTCTGGAGGCAAAGCAGGAAGATCTATAGTTCAGGGGCCAGCCTGGGCTACCTAGTAAAAGTGTCTCTCAAAACAAAAACAAATATTAGCCAGAATTGGTTTTACAAGCCTCTAATCCCACCACTCAAGATGTGGAAACTAGAATCAGAAGTTCAGGGTCACTGGGCGTGGTGGCACACACCTGTAATCCCAGCACTGAGGAGGCAGAGGCAGGTGGATCACTGTGAGTTCGAGGCCAGCCTGGTCTAGAAAGTGAGTCCAGCCCAGCCAACACTAGACTGAGAAACCCTGTCTCGGAAAAAAAAAAAAAAAAAGTTCAGGGTCATCTTATGTGAGCCTGGGATGCATGGATCTTGTCTCAAACAGTAAGATAAGAATTTCAGACAGGGGCTGGAGAGACGGCTCAGAGGTTAAGAGCACTGTCTGCTCTTCCAAAGGTCATGAGTTCAGTCCCCAGCACCCACGTAGTGGCTCACAACCATCTATAATGAGATCTGCTGCTCTCTTCTGGCCTGAAACTGTACGTGCAGGTAGAGCATTGGATACATAATAAATAAAATTTAAAAAAAAAAAAAAAAGAATTTCAGACAGGCGTGGTGGCACATGCCTTTAATCCCAGCACTCAGGGAGGTAGGAGCTGGTGGATCTCTGTGAGTTCGAAGCCAGCCTGATCTACAGAGGAGTCCAGGACAGCCAAGGCTACACATAGAAACCCTGCCTCCAAAAAAACAAATGAAAACTTGTGACATAGTGTTTTGAAATTAATTGTTTCTGAGTGTCAGTGAGCTGTCAGAGTGGGAAAGGGTGGCAGCTTGTGCCTGGGTCTTTTTTGTTTTTGTTTTTGTTTTGTTTTTTGAGACAGGGTTTCTCTGTCTAGCCTTGACTGTCCTGGACTTGCTTTGTAGACCAGCCTGGCCTTGAACTCACAGCTGTGCACCTGCCTCTGCCTCCCAAGTGCTGGGATTACAGGTGTGTACCACCACGGCCAGCTATGCCTATGTCTTACACATCTGAGTATGTGGAAGAGTGTGAGGATTTTCTGTTCTATACAGTACGCATTATCCTGGCCATGGCTACAAAACGTACAGCTAAAAAACTTACACAAAGGGTGGCAGACACCTTGCCTGGTCAGTGAAGTGTTGCACAGCTCAAGATAAGTTGAGAAATCAGATTACTTCAAAAAAGAACTTATAAATTTACATATATATATATATATATATATATATATATATATATATATTTTTTTTTTTTTTTTTTTTTTTTTTTTTTTTTTTGGTTTTTTGAGACAGGGTTTCTCTGTGTAGCCTTGACTGTCCTGGTCTTGCTTTGTAGACCAGGCTGGCCTTGAGTTCACAGCGACCCACCTGCCTCTGCCTCCTGAGTACTGGGATTAATGGTGTGCACCACCACCACCACCACTGGCATATAATAAAAATGTTATCAGGGCAGAGCAGATAATAACCAAGTTCTTTCTGTACCCCAGAGTGCCTCCATCCAGCCCTCTCCCGCCACTTCCTGAGTTCAGTTGCCTTGTCCAGCCTCTTCTGTCTCTGGTGATTTTCCATTGCTGCCACAAATGGTTTCTGTAATGTTTGTGGTGTCACACACAGTTGCTGTATTACAGTCTGCAAGGCGGAGGCCCTAAATCGTCTTTCTGGGCTAAAATCAGGATTTTAAGGAGGCCTTAAGGAATAATTCATTCCCTCGTTGTAAATGCTACCTGACCTTGATTTGCAACCTCCAGAGCCAGGGCAAGCCAATGCCACCTCTTGTCACGTCACTCTGACCTCTTTCTGCCTCTGTTTTATACCTTGAACACCCTTTGTCATTATCCTAGAGTGACCCACATAATCCAACATAATTTGTGGTTTGAAGGTCAACTGACTGACAACTTCAACCACATTTGAAAATTGTCTTGTTTTGTTTTGCTTTGTTTTTTTTTAAGTTTTTGTTTGTTTGTGTTTTTTCTTTTTTCTTTTTCTTTTTCTTTTTTTTTTTTTTTTTTTTTTGGTTTTTCGAGACGGGGTTTCTCTGTGTAGCCTTGGCCATTCTGGACTCACTTTGTAGACCAGGCTGGCCTCGAACTCACAGCGATCCACCTGCCTCTGCCTCCCGAGTGCTGGGATTAAAGGCGTGTGCCACCATGCCCAGCTGTTTTTTTCCTTTTTTCCTTGAGACTGGGTTTCTCTGTGTAGCCCTGTCTGTCCTGGACTCACTCTGTAGAGCAGATTGGCCTCAAACTCACAGAGATCTGCCTGCCTCTTCTTTCCGAGTGCTGGGATTACAGGCATGTGCCCTCTGCCCGGTTTTCCCATTTGAAGTTTTACCTTCCTTTTTCTTTGTGAAGGTGGTGTTTGAATGGGAAATGCCCCCCGTGGCTTGGGTTCTGAGGGCCTGGTCTTTGGCTGGTAGTGCTGTTTGGGTAGGTGACACAGCCCTGCTGGAGGACCTTGGTCACTAGGGGTGGGGTTTGAGAGTTCCTGGCCTCTCCCCACTTCCCGGTCACCATCTCTGCTTTGTGTTTGCCCTGGAGCATGTGCTTTCCCAGCTTTCTGCTCTGGTCACAGTACCTGCCACTTGTTGCCACAGATAACTCATCTCTCTGAAAACATAAACCCAAGTAAAACTCTTTCTCCCTTAAGTTGTTTTTGGTGATAGTGTTTTATCTCAGCAACAGAAAAGTAGCAAATATAACAGTGTAACATATTTACAGATTCTGGGGGTTAAGAAAGGGACACGTGTGTAGCTATTATTTTGGTGACACAACACCTTTTCAAAAATGTATAACTTAAGCCGGGTGTTGGTAGTGCACATCTTTAATCCCAACACTCAGGAGGCAGAGGCAGGCGGATCGCTGTGAGTTCGAGGCCAGCCTGGTCTACAAAGTGAGTCCAGGACAGTCAAGGCTACACAGAGAGACCCACAGAAAAAAAAAGTATAATTTATATGCAGAATGTATGTACTCTAATTCTCTCTATATATGTATTTTTTGTTTTTTTCAAGACAGGGTTTCTCTGTGTAGCCTTGGCTGTCCTGGACTCACTTTGTAGACCAGGCTGGCCTTGAACGCACAGAGATCCACCTGCATCTGTCTCCCTGAGTTCTGGGATTACAGGCACGTGGCACCTTGTCCGGCCAAAATCTCACTCTTTAGCTCCGTCTGGCCTGGAACTTACTACAGTCACCAGGCTAGCTTTGAACCTGTGGCAATTCTCCTGTCTCTGCTTTCCGAGTGCTGAGATTAGAGGAGCTATTGCCCTCTTTTAAAAAAGGTTAATCCAGGAAGAGACTTGATACCCTGTGAGCATATACAGGGGGAGGAGGTCCCCCTCAGTCACAGTCGTAGGGGAGGGGAGTAATTGGAAAATGGGAGGGAGGGAGGAATGGGAGGATACAAGGGATGAGATAACAATTGAGATGTAATATGAATAAATTAATAAAACATATTTAAAAACCAAACAAATAAAAAAGGTTAATATGAGAGTTGATATGGCTCATGGTTGTTGGAAGGGTTAAATTAGTGACTACAAGGGAAACAGCCCACAGCTGTGTGCTAGCACCCACTTTTCTGTACTTCCAATCTTTTCCTTTACCAAGCCAGATCTCAGTCCTAAGCCCAGATGAGTGTCATCATCCCTCCCCTGTGACTCATGCTCCCTCAAGAAGCCGCGTCTTGTTCCTGACTCATGCTAAGCCTCAGCCCCGGTTCTCCTTTCTCAGCCTCACGCCCTCTTTTTGTATGACCTTGCGCTGCTGGTCCTTTGCTTAGCAGTAAGGCGTTGTAATTCCCATAAGAGCACACAGCACCATGCAGGCTCAACAACAATGACGGAGAGCTACACACGATGTCTTGGAGATATCCTGAAGATCCAGTAACGAACAGGTGAAGGGTGCTCGCACTAGACAGGCTGGGAGTAAGCTCTGCAGGAGAATTGCTACACGGCCAAAGCCAGCCTGGTGAATGTAGTAAATTCCCAGCCAGAGCTAACGAGTGAGATCTTGGCTGGACACCTGTAATCCCACCACTCAGGGAGGAAGAGGCGGGTGGATTTCTGTGAGTTCGAGGCCAGCCTGGTCTACAAAGCAAGACCAGGACAGTCAAGGCTACACAGAGAAACCCTGTCTCAAAAATACAAAACAAACAAACAAACAAACAAAAAGAATGAGATCTTGTTTCCGAGAAGGAGGAAGGGGGAGGAAATGAAGGCATAGAGAGATAGTGATACAGCTAGGTAGTGTCTGGGGTAGAAGTTGATGCCAGGCTGGGTGTGGTGGCACACATCTTTAATCCCAGCACTCAGAAGACAAAGGTAGGTGGGTCTCTGTGAGTTTAAGGCCAACTTGGTCTACAAAGAGAGTTCCAGGACAGCCAGGGCTATTAGACAGAGAAACCCTGTCTTGAAAAATCAAACAAAAAAATAACAAAGAAGTTGATCCCAGGACACCTGCAAGCTGGTCTGGTTCCAGAACTCTGATCCTATACAGCTCTCTGGTGCCATGAGGACCCAGAACATCTACTCTCAAGTATGTTTTCCATGAGCTGACACTCTTGTCCTCAGCTTCCCAGGTGTCCACACATAACACCAGTGTTGTCGAGAACGAACTGTGAAGCTAGAGAGGTTTCAGTTCAGACCCTGGAGTTTTCACTCACTAGCTGGGCGACTCTGAGCTTCGACCAGACCACTGGAGAGATAGCACAGTCAGTAAAGCGCTGGCCACAGAGGCACAGGACCTGTTCAATGCCCACAGCCCATGTAGGAAAGCCAGACAACAGTACAGGTGTAACCCCAGTACTAGGGGGAGGAAGCAAGTGCACCTCCGGGCAAGCCCCAGGCCCCCACAAGAGACCACATCTCAAGTTAAACAAAAACCTCGAAATCAGAGCAGCAAAAACAAAAATAAGCAGAGGATATCTGGGGACCCACCCCTCTGGTTACTGCGTGCTCCTGCATACATTTGGGTTTTGTTTGTTTGTTTTTCTTTTTTCTTTCTTTTTTTAAAAATATTTTTAATTTATGTGCATTGGTATGAGAGTGTCAGATCTTGAAGCTACAGACAGTTGTGAGCTGCCATATGGGTGCTGGGAATTGAACCCGGGTCCTCTGGAAGAGCAGTCAGTGCTCTTAACCACTGAGCCAACTCTCCAGCCCCTCTTTTTTTTTTTTTTTTTTCCTTTTCTTTTTGGTTTTTCAAGGCAGGGTTTCTCTGTGTAGCCTTGGCTGTCCTGAACTCACTTTGTAGACCAGGCTGGCCTCAAACTCACAGAGATCCACCTGCCTCTGCCTCCCGAGTGCTGGGATTAAAGGCGTGCGCCACCACCGCCCGGCAGCCCCTCTTTTTTATTTTTTCAAGATAGGGTTTCTCTAAGTAGCCCTGACTATCCTGGACTCACTTTGTAGACCAGGCTGGCCTGGAACTCAGAGCAATCTGCCTGCCTCTGCTTCCCAAACGCTGGGATTAAAGACATGCACCATAACGTCTGGCTCCTGCATACATTTAAACACACACACACACACACACACACACACACACACACACACAGAGAGAGAGAGAGAGAGAGAGAGAGAGAGAGAGAGAGAGAGGAATAAAACCCAGCTTGCAGGATTGAGGTCACAAGATGCTGGCTACAGGGTGGAGTTCTGATTAGCCAATCAGTGGTCCTCAGGGGAAGCTGCCCTTCTGCAGGGGCTGTTTGAAGAGGAATCCTCAGTTGTTACAATGATAAGACATCGCTGCCAGCGGAATTTCTGCTCAGCAGACTTTTACTAGTATGGTCCGTTGGCTAGCACTCACTCTGACTGGCTTCTAAGTCCACACCTTCATGCTTGTTAGAATTTTCAGACATCGCGTCTGAGCACAGGCAGGGTGCCAGGTGATTTTCAATGTTCAGAGCAGTTAAGCACAACCAGGGATTTTTCCTTGCCTCACCTGACTTGCAAACCTCCCACTAAACAGTCATATGAATAAAAAGCCTGCTCATTATCCAAGCCAAGCATGATGTTATGTTATACACAAATGCAGCATTATTATTTGCCTGCTATTAATTATGCTACCACGTCTACAATGCGACCACCGTGAGCAGGGTAAGAACACTCTGCCTCATTTTCTTGGGAATTTTACTATGAGCTCTACCCAAAAAGACACTTAAAAACATGTGTTCGTGTGTGTGTTCATGTATGCATGTATATGAGTTCATGTGTGTTGGCGTATGTGGAGGTCAGAGGTCAATGTCAGGTGTGTTCTTCAATCACTCTTACCTTATTTTTGGAAACTGAAAGTGGAGCTCGACGATCTGCCAGTCTGGATGGACAGTGAGCCCCAGAGCTCCTCCTCCTTTCTCCACTTCATCAGCGATGAGGCAGTACAGCTTTTTATGTGGGTGCTGGGGGGTCTGAAGTCAGGCCCCAGGCTTGTGAATGAGCCGTGTACCAACTGAGCCACCTGCCTAGACTGCGGTATTTGAGTTATCTATATTACATAGCTATTGTAGGTGGCATTTACGGTGCTCAGTGAAAACAAATAGAAGAAATCAGAGATCTTTTTTTAATGATTCATTTATTTTTTATTTCATGTGCACTGGTGTTTCTGTCTGCATGTACGTCTGTATGAGGGTGTCAGAAGCCCTGCAATTGAGATACAGACAGTTGTGAGCTGCCGTGTGGGTGCTGGGAATTGCAAGTCCTGTGGAAGAGCAGGCAGTGAGTGCTCTTAACCCCTGGGCCACATCTTCATCCTCTAGAGATCTCTTCTAATTTAGAATAAAATATTACTAAATAAGTAAGTGTGGGAGCCAGCGTTCAAGAAGACCTTCAACAAGCCCCTTCTTTTGATGTTCATATTTTTGAGCAATACCCTTGATCATTGTGTCAGACTTGATCTGTGTGACCAGTAGACTGTAGCCAAGTTACGACATATCACTTCTGAAACTGTCTCTTTCCCCTCTCTTTCCTTCTTTCTGAGAGAGACACAGACATGTGAATCAGTGTGCAGGCATGTGTGTCTGTCTGTGTGTGTGTGTGTGTGTGTGTGTGTGTAGGCCAGAGAGCTGGGAGCTCACCCTCTGGCTCGTCTTCCTGTCTTCACCCAGCAATGCTGGGGTCACAGCCATGTTCAGCCATGTTTGGTTTCTATGTATGTTGCGGGCTTTGAACTCAGATCTTCATGCTTGCAGGAACAAATGCTCCTACCCACTGAGCCATCTCTTCAACCTCTTAAAGATCTTAAAAAAACAAAACAAAACAAAAACATCATTCTAGTGATTGGGCTATGTAGCCTAGGCCAGTCATTACTTAGCATTTCACTGTGTCCGGGGATTGGCTCATGGGTCATCCAATCAGGGGTGGGGTGGGGTGGGACTTTTTCTAGATTTGGTGGGAAGCATTTCTGTGAAGACGTAAAATGATAGTGGGACTGAACTGAGCTGCTATAACAAAACACCATACGCTGAGCGTTTCAGAACAGAAAATAACTTTTCGAAGTCTCCAGCTCCGGAATTCTAGGATCAAGACATCTGTAGATTCAGTTTCTGGTGTGGGGTCCACCACCTTGGTGGAAGGAATGAAGGTGTCTTTTAAATTAATTTTTTTAAAATGACTATTTATTTGTGTATGTGTGCACACAGAGGCCAGAGGACAGTTTGAGGGAATTGGTTCTTTCCTTCTACCTTGTAAACTGCAATAATCAGACATAGTTCTTCAGCCTTGTCAGCAAGCACCGCTTCGCTCTTGGGCACAGAGACCACTCCTATTTAGAACACTACCCTCAGACCCAGCTACAGGATTTCAACATATGAGTTTTGAAGACACATAAACTTTCAGATCACACTGTTTTGTTTTGGTGTTTTGAGACAGGATTTCTCTGTGTAGCCTTGTCCTGGACTCAATTTGAAGAGCAGGCTGGCCTCAAACTCACAGTGATCCACCTACTTCTGCCTCCCGAGGGCTGGGATTAAAGGTGTGCGCCACCACGCCCGGCCCCTAGATCATACTCTTAATTGCACTTCCGGCCCCCCCAGACTTACTATCCCCATTATTTTATTATGTAAGCCAATCTTAAGTGAGGCTTTTTGTTTCTTGTAATGAAAGGGAACAAACTAAACAACCGGCCATATCCACTGTGGTTAGAACGTCCACCGCAGAAAGAAACCTTCCCTCTTCTGCCAGAAGCAAATTATCTCTCAGGCATAGGGATGTGGCCTGGTTTCATTTCTGTTGTGATAAAGCACAGGACAAAAGACATGGTTTCTTTGTGTAGCCTTGGCTGTCCTGGACTTACTTTGTAGACCAGGCTGGCCTCGAACTCACTGAGATCCACCTGCCTCTGCCTCCCAAGTGCTGGGATTAAAGGTGCCTTATAGCTTCAGGGTATTCAGTCTGTCAGAGACTCAGGGCTGCAGGGACCTAAAACAGCTAGTCACATCAGACCCACAGCCAAGAGCAGAGAGATAGGAACGCCCGCGCATACTCCTTGCCCATTGTACTTTCTCTTACACTCTCCAGGGCCCTAGACCAGGAAAGTGCCCCGACCCCCCTTCGGGCCGAGTCTTCCCACATTAATTACAGCCATCAAGACAACCTGCCACAGACAAGTCTGCACATGGGTAACAAACCGTCATGACTTCATGAAACACATACATTGAGGGAATGGTAGCATTACTGTGCTCCGAGGGTAAAGCTTTTAGTACGCTGCCATCAAAGTGTCACCCATCAGGCACGTACGCAGGCCTATGTGAAGGGGTAGGTGGTCTCAACATAAATGGCCGTCAGCCCTCCGAAGAGTAACCTCAGCAATTGTCAGCATGATCCTCGAGCCAGAGGTATTTCTAAAGTAACGCTAGTCGGGGACTAATATTATATTGATGATCAACATTGCCTCCAAAAACTAGTTCCAGTAGTTCCAGTCACCTAAAAGCAGGACACTAAAAGCTGTAGAGTTGTTCAGATTGGCCCTTGGCTGTAGTATTTTCACCAAATGATTGACCTGGTGTAGACCTTATTTCAGAAGACAGGCAATATCACAGTCATTGGGGGTCTGGCATTCCTCTCGAGGCAGCCTTCTGAGAATACAACGTAACAACAGCAGCAGGAAGCTGGTTTGTCACTCAACACAGTAAACTTACTGAAGAGAGACAGTATTTGAGGGTGTTTACACATCTGTGTTTACACTTCCATGCTTACACAGCCCAGTTCAGTCTTTAGTTCCTGTGGTGAGTGTTTGCTTGGCACTCTTGGAAGATGGGGTAATGTATTGTACTGTTAGAAGAAGTTCATGCAAACCTTAACAGTTAAGGACAAATCCCAACTTACGGCTCCCTGCTCCCCTACCCCACCCCCCAACAACCCTCCCCCATCCCAAATTGTTCCTCTCTTTGTAAGCTTCTCTCTGCACTGGGGTCTACTTGGTGTTTCAGGACTTTCCTCCTGGATTAAGGCAGCAAAGGGGGCTGGAGAGATGGCTCAGAGGGTAAGAGCACTGTCTGCTTTTCCAAAGGTCCTGAGTTCAATTCTCAGCAACCACATGGTGGCTCACAACCATCTGTAATGAGATCTGGTGCCGTCTTCTGCTATGCAGGTAAAGCACTGTATATGTAATAAATAAATAAATCTTTAAAAAAAAAAAAAAAAAAAGCAGAAAAGGATCCTAAAGTTACAAAAGCTGCCATCTAGGGAGCCTCTTCAGATGCTCAGGCAACAAGCCTGAGGCAAAGCTCCCCTGATCTGCAAATCAAGTTCCAAGACATCCAGGGCTCTGTCACCCAGGTAAACCCTGTCTCAGAAAACGAAACAAAATAAAACCAACCAACAAACCAACCAACCAACGAAACCCCAAAGCATATGATTTTGCAGCAGGGGGTGGAGGTCCAACTCGAGCACATATGGAGGTTTGGTCTTTTCATAACATTTAAGTTTATTTTATGGTGCCCAGGGAAGACAGAAGAGGAAGTTCCCACGACAGGGTCTCACTTCAGGCTGGTCCTGAATTTGCTCCGTAATCGAGTCTGTCTGGAAATACGAATCCTCTGCGTGGGACCACGGATCTGGGACATCTTGGAATGCTGGAATTACAGGCAGGATACTGGGGATACAACTCAGATATGTATTCAAAACTAAATCCTATGCCCACTGAGCTACCTTCTCTAGCTCTGGGACAGACGCCTAAAGAGTTGTTTGTTCCTTTTTGTGTCGCCCTGCTAGTCAGGGTGCATGCATAATCCCACCCTGCAAAAAGGGATCTATGCAGTGAATATTTATTGGACATCTAAGCCCCAATTATGTACAAGAACTACGGGAGTAACACAATCCAGAAGGACATTTGGGACAGTTACATGACACAAAAATTTTTTGCAGCTGGGCGGTAGTGGCGCACGTCTTTAATTCTAGGCAGAGGCAGGTGGATTTCTGTGAGTCCAAGGCCAGCCTGTCTACAAAGCAAGTCCTGGATAGCCAAGGCTACACAGAGAAACCCTTTCTAGAAAAACAAAAACAAGAAAATCTTTTGCTTTCTCCTGCCTAGGTAAAGTGTGTTTTGCACTCAATTTAGTAGTAACTTGGACTTGGCATTTTTCTGCAATTGTATTTATATTCTACAGGAAATGTGGTCTTTGAATTTATGCCCAAAATCCAGAGGCAGGGTTTTGTTTGTTTGTTTGTTTTTGAGACAGGGTTTCCCTTGTAGTCCTGGATGCCCTGAACTCACTTTGTAGACCAACGTGGCCTCGAACTCACTGCATTCTTCCTGCCTCTGCCTTCTGAAGGCTGGCATTAAAGGAGTGCGCTGCCACCACGCCCGGCTTAGAAGCAGTATTTTAGAAGAAGATAAGTAGAAATCTGCTCCCCAAAGAAGGCAGAAATCTGTTTGGCTAGATGGAAAAAAGAGTCATCAGGCTGAATTATCAGTGTAGCTTTGTTTTGCGGGTACCCTCGGGTAACCAGTGTTGGTTGGGATCCCTTTTTAGGTCTTGGTTTCTGAACGCCTTGGAGCACGTGCTCGCTTCTCGGCAGCTGGTGAACAATGCTCCCTCGCCAATCTGCAATGGGGTCTAGCGTAGTAGGCTTGGGTTCCCCGTGCAGGTGTTCTCACCATGCTGGAGGCGCTTGGGTTTAAACCACCGCAGACCGCAGCAACATCCAGCAAGGTCTGGACTTGAGCTCCAGGACACCAGCAGAGTACCGCGCCAGCCCCGCCCTCACAAAGCAAGCCCCGCCCCCGTATCACCGACCTCACTCCGATTGGTTTCCGCGGTGCGTACGGATCTCGCCCCGTCCGCCTC
Source organism: Acomys russatus (assembly GCF_903995435.1). Classification (NCBI taxonomy): domain Eukaryota; kingdom Metazoa; phylum Chordata; class Mammalia; order Rodentia; family Muridae; genus Acomys; species Acomys russatus. The sequence goes on along the minus strand of NC_067144.1, from coordinate 70,174,379 downwards.
CCGGGGTTATGCCCCGCCCACGAAGGCCACTTGCTGCCATCCCATTGGTCCCTGCGGTGCGCACGGCGCCTCGCCCCCGCCCCACCGGCGCCGTGGCCTCGCGCCCGCCGCCGGCCCCCGGCTCCCGGGGCTGAGGTTGAGCGGACCGTAGCAGCCCCGGCCGACGCGCGCCCTCGACGTCCCAGTGCCCGCCTGGGCTCGGCGTGGACGTCGCAGGCAGCCGGGTGAGTGCGGTTGGCAGGTCTCGGGCTTCTGCGAGACGCCGATCGAGCGTGGGGCTCCTGGCGGCCTGAGGTGCCGCGGCGCCGCCCGAGTCGGTGCTGAGGAGGAGCGCGCGGGCGACCCGCCGGGGCCCGGCCTGTGCCCGCGTCCTCCCTCTCGGCCGCCCGTGGCCATGACCCGCCGCGCATCTCGCCCGGAGGCTGAGGAGGTTACCGTCTCCTTCCCCCGGAGCTCCCCAGGGCGACCAGTAAGGGAGGAAGGACTTGCGGGCGCTGCGACAGCCGCCTCCGAGGCCCCACGAGTGTCCGGGAGGAGCGACTCTCCCGTTTGCTCGGAGTCATTACCGGGAACTGTCCGTGTTGCTTTCCCCTCCATCCCGCAAGCGCAGGGGCGAGAGGGAAGGGAAGGAAGTCTTTGGCCTTTTCAGAGAAGTAGCGCCGAGCTTGCTCGTTGCGGGCTAGGCCATTTTGGTTTTTAGCCAGTAAGTTGGTTTCCGACTTCACCACTGGAAGGTACTTCAGCCTGAGAGGTGGATGGATGCTTGACCTTTCCAGCGGTGGCGGCGGAGGGGCTGGCCTTGGCTTCCTCGTTGCTGCCTCGATGGGAGGAAGGGGCGTGGGAAATCAGACCGCTCTCAGGAATGGTTAGGCTTAGTTCGCTCTAAACAAGTCCCCCAACCCTCGTTCTTCAACCCTTCGCCCTACTTGTACCACAAATCCCATTTCTAGATAATTCCAGGGTCGCTTATTCCGAGGCTTTTCATCCTTTCTCTTCGTCTTCAATCCGTTTGTCTTTTCTACCTGTGTAGGTTTCCAAAGAGCAGAGCCCTAGCAACTTAACACTTTAACCCAGCATAATCTTGAAGGACTTTTCTGATGCTGAAGTGAAACCCAGAGGTTAATTTGCATAGCGATGCTGCAGGAAAAACAGGTTTAATTGGATCGTAGTAAGAATGTAGTTTTTCCTCTTAGGGAGACACACCCTTTTGATCTCCTTTCTTCCCGCATCAGATACAGTCACCTTCACTGCTTTGTTTTTTTGTTTTTGTTTGTTTGTTTTTCTAAATTCACTTCTGGGGTCCAGAGATAAGGAATTATTTTAATATAACAGCAACCTGACGTGTAAAACAATTTAAACATTGCAGAAGGATACCAAGTAAAGCTCAGATGATACAGAAACATCAAATAAAGAGTGGACTCCTCAAAGTTTCTCATTCCTTCACTCTGTCCTAAGGAGGCCATGGTAACATAATGTTATTTGGCAACAGATAATGAAGACACATTGATTTATCTGGACTTAAAAAACAAAAGCTGCTAAGAGGATTGGAAAGGCGGATCAGAGGTTGAGTACTTCCTGCTCTCACAGAGGACCCACGCCCCGTTTCCTGACTGAATGCAATCAGGCTCACAGCCCACCCGCGAAGTTCCACCCCTCTGAACACTGTGGGCGTATGCATTCACGCACACTCCACACAGACACACATATATACATTTTTTAAAAGCTGTGTAGTAGCCAGGCGTGGTGGCGCATGCCGTTAATCCCAGCACTCGGGAGGCAGAGGCAGGCAGATCACTGAGTTCGAGGGGAGCCTGGTCTACAAAGTGAGTCTAGGACAGCCAGGAGAGAAACCCTGTCTCGAAAAATCAAAAAAAAAAAAAAAAAAAAAAAAAAAAAAAAAAAAAAAAAAAAAAAGAAAAGAAAAAAGCTGTGTAGTATGCTATTATTTGGGTTACTATGACGTGTGCATTAATGGATGTACTAGACAGTATAGTGTGTTCAGTAGTGGATGTACTGTAACATGTTTTTACTGTCTCTTACTGATAGACATTTTGGTTGTTTTTGAAATTAGCCACTACTAAAAGTGTTGCATAAAAACCCTTTTGGCGCTGGGCATGGTGGCGCATACCTTTAATCCCAGCACTTGTGAGGCAGAGGCAGGCGGATCGCTGTGAGTTCGAGGCTAGCCTGGTCTACAAAGGGAGTCCAGGACAGCCAAGGCTAACATAGTTCCTGTCTCGAAAAACCAAAACCAAAACCAAACAAGCAAAAAACCCAAAACCCTTTCGGCGTTGTAGGCTGGCTAAGTTTCATGTAGGTAACAGACAGATGATAGCTCTTTTTTTTTTTTTTTTTTTTTTTTTTTTTGGTTTTTTGAGACAGGGTTTCTTTGTGTAGCCTTGGCCATCCTGGACTCACTTTGTAGACCAGGCTGGCCTCGAACTCACAGCGATCCGCCTGCCTCTGCCTCCCGAGTGCTGGGATTAAAGGTGTGTACCACCACGCCCGGCTCATGATAGCTCTTTGGTATGCTTTCATATCAGAAGGAAATGTTAATAAATGTAATTTATAAGCTTTCACATGCCTACTTTTAACTTTTATTATTTATTATGTGTGAGTGTATGTGTTTGTGTGAGTGTGTGTGTGCACATGCATGCGCTCTCATGTACTTGAGTGCCTTGGCAGCTTGAAATGGGGGTCTCTCAGCGGACTTAGGGCTCACTATTTAGGCTAGGCTAGCTGGCCAGCAAGCCCCTGGCATCTACCTGCCTTTGAGCCTGAGTCACAGCTGTGTGTCCTGTGATTCAGCATTCACATGGGTGCTGGGGATCCATCTAAGGCTCTTGTGCACGCACCACAGCCATTTTGCCCACAGAGCCATCTCCCCACCTCTATTGCTTTTCTGAGACAGGTCTCATGTATTCCTGGCTGGCCTGGCACTTGTCATAAGCCAGGGTGGCCTCAAGTTCACAGCTGTCCTCTTGCCTTAGAAGGTCTTAGTGTTTTAAAGGTTGTTAGTTACTAAGGTTGTGAATCATGTACATTTCTTAGACTCTGTGGTACTTTTTGTGTTTGTTGTTTTGATCTCACTATGTAGCCCTGGCTTGTCTGGAATTCATTCTTTAGACCAGGTTGAGCTGGACTTCACAGAACCCGCTTGCCTTTGCCTCTCTGGTGATGGGGGGAAAGCCTAGCTCTGCCATACCCTTGTTCTGGTGTTTTAATAGCATTAGAGAAAATTGGGAGTGCAGTATGAAATTATGGTATTGACCTTGTTACCTCAAAGCAGCGATGACCTTTAGGTTCTTCAGCCTCTTTTGGCTTGGGCAAGATGAATAAAGAGGCTTCAGGAAGAGAAAATGTGAGCCAATACAATTTGGTACATATTCTGTGGAAATCCCCTTCAATATCCAAGAACAACAGTGGTTTTTGTTTTTTGTTTTTAGTTATTTGGGGGAGTGCTGAAGGGGTGGCTCAGTGGTTAGCAGCACTCTTCCAGGAGACCTGGGTTGATTCCCAGCACCCCCCTCCATATCCACACGGCTCACAACATTCTCTTACCTCCCAGCGAATCTGACACTCGCTTCTGGCTTCTGAGGACATCAGGCATGCACACGGGCAAAACATCCATACACAAAATATAATATACTAACTAAAGAATATGTTTGTTTTTTGGTTGTTCCGAGATAGAGACTCTCTGTGTATCCTTGGCTGTCCTGGACTCTCGTTGTAGACCAGGCTGGGCTCGAACTCACATCAGTCCTCCTGCCTCTGCCTCCTCAGTGCTGAAGAATATGTATTTCTTAATTGTGAGTCAAGTACCAACAAAGTGCATTATATAAATATAATATAGAAGATTAGGCTGGTGTACTGGTACAGGCTGTTAGTCCCAGGCAGACCTCCATGAGTTCAAGACCAGCCAGCCTTGTCTACCTGTGAGTCTCAGGGTATCCAGGGCTACACAGTGAGACCTTGCCCCAAAGCCACAGCAACAACCACACGCCTAAGAAGGTTCTGTGCATGTGCCTCAGTGCTAGAGTACTTAGCTGGCCTGCATTGAAGCACTAGCCTGAACTCCCAGGACTGAAGCAGAATGTTTGGCTCACATTTGTAATCTGATCTTGTTGGGAGCTGAGGTAGTAGAATGGGGAATTCGAGGCCAGCATTAGCTGCCCCCTCCCTGTCTGCACCGAGACAAAACTAAAGCACTTCTGCAGTGCTCGCCATTGTACCCTACTGGATTCATCAAGCAGCTCTTTTTTTTTCTCTAGATTTTGTGTATGTCTTGTGTGTGTGTGTCTTGATCTTCGTTCCCTTATCTTTAAAATGTCGTTTATGATAATAGAGAGATGGCTCAGTGGTTAAGAACAGTTGCTGATCTTTCAAAGGACTGGAGTTCATTTCCTACCACTCATGTGAGACAGCTCCCAACTACCTATAACTCTAGCTCCAGGCGGGTGGAGGTGGGGATCCAGCACCCTATTCTAGCCTCTGAGGGTAGCCCACATACAATGCAAACACTCATTGACACACACATAGGCACATAAATAAAACAAATTTTAAGTTATATAATACAGTGTGCATACCCATTAGTGGTGGCTCATGCCTTTGATCCCAGTGCTCAGGAGGCAGAGACAGGCGGATCTCTGAGTTTGAGGGCAGCCTGGGCTACAGGTTGAGTTCCAGAATAGCCAGAACTACACAGAGAAACCTTGTCTGCAAAAACAAAAATGCCAAACATAGCATGTTTCAAAGTTTTATTTAAGCATTAGAAAGCCCCCCTCCCCGGAAAAAAAAAAAAAACGGTTTAAAGGAGTAGGTACTTATGTAGTTCATAGGGAAAAGAGTGTCTCATAGTTGCTGTGTTGGATATTACAGGCGTCTGTTTCACACAGTAGGAAATATATCTTAGTATTCGGAATGCTTTTCTCTACTCTGCTGTACAAGTCCAAGTCACACCTTATTAACTTCTGCAGTTCAGCCCAAACCTTTGGAGGTTCTAAACTACATCTTGTTTATTAAATAAACTGTTATAACAAATTCAAGCTTTCTGGAACCCACATGAGGTCTAAATAAAATAGCCATACCACTGGAGGATATAGAACTTGCTAGCTTGGGGTTGTTTTTGTTGGTCAAGCTTGACTAGAAGAAAAGGACAGTATAGTCACTGTCACTTCCAGGAAGCAGTGAGCTGAACAGAATGGCTTCAGCGCACCTGGCTCTTATAGGGGCCCTTTGTGAGGAAGTTGGGGGCTTCACCATGCAGGAGAACACCCCAGAGCTGGGCTTAGTCAGGGCATCTGGAGGCCTCCAAACCAAGAACTAGAAGCACGCCTCCACCTTCACCCAAAGGCTCTCTGCACTCTCCAGGGTCCATCAAAGCCAAACCTGTCTGTGAGGCTAGTGACTAGTGGGCCTCAAGGCTTGCAGCAGAGACAGCATCAGCGTGTGCTCACGGTGAAGCTGGCCCTGGCAGTGGAGACAGGAATCTGGGCCAGGTTCCAGGGCTTGCAGGCTCAGGTTGGAGTGCCCCGGAGCAGCTGGGACATCGTGCTGCTTCCATTTGGCCTGGTGCCCTCGGCCTCGGGCACAGTTCTCCTGCACTCAGTCTCTGCTGCAGCCTGCATTATTTTTGAGGGGTAACCTTCTCTAGTGGTGCTCAGGGTCTAGCTTGGGTTTGTTTAGCTGCAGTTTGGGAGCCCATGGGAGTCCGAGCTTTCACTTTGTCCTGACACTTGACTGATTTTTGGCTACTAGTAGAAGTCGGTTGAAGGCATCTTTCTTCAGAGTTGTCCTGACCTGTTTCTAGTGCTGAGCATTCCTCAGTCCTTTGGCTGTTCCCCCACAGTCAACAGAGAAGTTGCACTTTATTGTGAGTGTTGTAAATTTCTTTTTTTTCTTTTGGTTTTTTGAGACAGGGTCTCTGTGTAGCCTTGGCTGTCATAGACTACTTTGTAGACCAGGCTGACCTGGAACTCACAGTGATGTGCCACCACACCCGGCTGAATTTAAAGTGACACGTGGGTTCGTTTTTTACCCGCGAGGTTGAGGACTTGGATATAAGCAGTACCTTCCCCAGGACCCTGGGGACATGTTGCTTATTTTCTCTGTACTCTTGTCATTTGTGTGTGAACTTTCACTTCTGGTTTTCTTTTTTCTTTCTTTTCTTTTTTTTAAGATTTATTTATTTATTATGTAGAGTGTTTTTCCTGCATGTACACCTACATGCCAGAAGAGGACACCAGATCTCACTGTAGATGGTTGTGAGCCACCATGTGGTTGCTGGGAATTGTACTCAGGACCTTTGGAAGAACATACAGTGCTCTTAACCTCTGAGCCATCTCTCCAGCCCCTCACTTCTAGTTTTCTAATTTTTTTGTTTTAGTAAATCAATCTCCATCACATCTTGTCACTGTCACATTTAGAAATTGTACATTGCCTCTTAATTCCGTCAGGTTCCCCAGGGAAGAGCTGTGTTGTAGGGAAGGAGACCTGACCCCCAGTGTCCTGAGCCACACACAGGCCGTGCTTTTCCATCCAGCAAGCAGCTCCTTATGTGGTTTTCAGTGGGATGCCCACCCCGTCTGTTTTGTAGGTAGACTTACTCCAGGACACGGGACACCAGAAACAAACCTACCAATCCACAGAAGGCACAGTTGCTGCCAGGTGGTGGTGGCGCATACCTTTAATCCCAGCACTCGGGTGGCAGAGCCGGTGGATCTCTGAGTTCTGAGTTTGAAGCCAGCCTGGTCTACAGATTGAGTTCCAGGGCAGCTAGGGCTACACAGAGAAACCCTGTCTTGAACCACCCTCCCACCAAAAAGGCACAGTTGCTGAGACCATGGCGAGTGCAGGGATAGCATCTGGGCATCTGTTTTCTCAGGTACCTCCTGCTCTTTACTGCTTGGGTCTCAGCTTTCCTCACCAGCTTGGAATTTGCCTTTGTTTAGTTTCTTCAGTTAGTACCTGTCTGCTTTCTAGCTTCTACACTGTCATTGCTTTTAGCTCCTCTTTCAGTCTTCCTGGAATAAGAGCTGTTTGTTCATTGGTTTGGTTTTTGAGACAAAGCCTTACTTACTGTGTAGTCCTGGCTGGCCTGGAACTCACAGAGATCCAACTGTGTCTGCTTCCCAAGTGCTGGGATTAAAGGCACACACCTTTTTTTTTTTTAAACCACCCTTTTTCTGTAGTTTTAGTGAGGTTGCAGGAGAGCGTGAAGTGAGGTGCTTATGTTCAGTCTTTCATTTAACCCAGAAACAATCATAGTTTTCCCAACCTGAGAGTCCTGGTGCTGAGTCAGGAGTGCACATCTCAAAGCAGTTGTGTGTGAAACCTTCTTACTGGTTGATTGGCAGGTCTGATCCCAGCACTCACATGAATACTCTGCCTTGATTATTTCTCGTTCTTCTTTTTGCTGTGTGTGTGTGTGTGTGTGTGTTCATATAGAGGCCACAGGTTGACACTAGATAATCTTCTTAATTGTTCTCCTTCCTTCCTTCCTTCTTTCCTTCCTTCCTTTCTGAAACATAGTTGTCAGGAGGCAGAGGCAGGCGGATCGCTGTGAGTTCGAGGCCAGCCTGATCTACAAAGTGAGTCCAGGATGGCCAAGGCTACACAGAGAAACCCTGTCTCGGAAAAAAAAAAAAAAAAAAAAAAAAAAAAACCATGGTCTCATTGACTTGGATCTTGCCAACTGCTAGACTGGCTGTTTCGTCAGCTCAGCGGGTCCACTTGTGTGGTGGTCTGAATGAGATGGCTGCTGTAAGGCTCATCTACTTGAATGCTTTGATCTGCAGTTTGTGGACTTGATTGGGAAGGATAAGGAGGTGTGGCCTTGTTGGAGGAAATGTGCCTGCCTCTGCTCTGTTGCTAATATTTTAGAATCATGTTATAAAACCTTTTCCTTGCCTTGTACAATGTGGCTTCAGTACCCATCTTACCCTCTTTCTGTGTAACATTATGCAAATCCTCTTCAACTCCTCCCCCACACAGCTACACGAGAATTATCTTCCTAAGTTACAGGTCTGATCTTTTCACTTCTTGCTTGCCAACCTCTTATGGTTTCTTGTTGCTTAGAACAAGGACCTGCAAGATGTGACTCTGAGTAATGCTGGCTGTTCACCCGGGGTTTTGTTTTTAAGGTTTATTTGGGGCCAGGAGAGCCTGCTTAGAGTTAAGAGCACTTACTACCCTTGAGGAAGACCTAGGTTCAGTTCCCAGCACCCGCATACTGGCTTATAATTACCTATCGCGCCGGTTCCAGGGGATCTGCTGTTCCCTTCATGTTTGTGCACCATGCATACACTCAAGGCACATACTTACACATACAATGACATTTAAAAAAAATGTGAAGGGTTCTTTATTTTTATTTTATATATAGGAGTACTAGCCGGGCCTGGTGGCACACACCTTTAATCCCAGCACTCAGGAGGCAGAGGCAGGCTGATTGCTGTGAGTTCGAGGCCAGCCTGGTCTACAAAGGGAGTCCAGGACAGCCAAGGCTATCACAGAGACCTTGTTTCGAGGAAAAAGAAAAAACCCATAAAAGTAAAGGAGTGCTTGTGTGCATGTATACCACCTCTGCACATGGTGTCCGAGCGAGGCCAGAGAGAATGTCAGGTGTGCTAGAACTGGAGTTACAATGGGAAACATCAGTAATAAAGTCATTTTGAAGATTGGGCTTCCCAGTTGAGAGTGTTCTTAGTGCGCTGGATGCTCTTTCCTCACCCAAGCGCTCACTGTGCTTCTGGGCCCTTTTCTCTTGAGAGGTCTCCACCCCCCCCCCCCAAATCCCATTTTATTTGCGATCCTTATATTTTTTTCTTCCTACTCCAAATCCCTCCTAATACCTTTCAACACTCCAATACCAGGTAGGAGAGAAAGGTTAGTGGGGAGATGAGGTGTAGTTCCCTGTAGCTACTTCCTGCTGTTTGGGTTGCTGGGATCTGTGGGGGGCAAGTCTAATCCTTGTTTCAGGATCTCTCCAACTTCTCAGACTGCATCAACAGTCGCCAGGAGCAGCAGGGTGGAGGAGGGGGAGTGCAGGGTAGAGGAGGGGGAGTGCAGGGTGGAGGAGGGGAGTCTTTAGTTGGCTTCCCCCTTATAGCCAGTGAAGCCTTGAATCTTTCGTGAGGTCCGTATCGCCCCTTACTGGGATTGAGCTCTTAGCTGCCCTTTTCCACCCTGATCAAGCTACTTGCCTCACTTCATTACTTGTCGGCTGTCTTTGGTACCAGTGATCTTGCTGGGACCCAAGGGTTTAGATATAATTTTCTTTACCTTTGCTACATCTCTTTTGCGTATCCTTGATGGTATCAGTTTCCATGTTCTGTGATACCCATCCCTTACCCATGCAGTTTAAACCCAGGAGGGTCACAAATAAGTGCATAGAAATAACACATATTTTCTGCTTCTAGAACTACTTCCAATAGGCACATGGGAAAGGAGTTTGTGCTTTTGTGGAAAATGAAGTTCACCTTGTGTAACCTTCAAGTCTTGTTTCTCATTGTTAATGGCCTTGACTAACAATCTGATAGCATGTCTGCAGGCTATCTTGTTCAAAGAGGCTAATATTGATCCTTGTACCAGGCAGCTGTGCTATTGGCTGCTCCGTCACCTTGGTGTTGTGAGCCTAGATTTTGAACTTTGTTAGGGTGTGTCTGGAAGTCCCCTCAGGTTCCTCTGACTTGGTGAAACTGAGTTCCAGTATGTTTGCCACGCAGTGAGCAGCAGATAGAAGCCCTTCTCCACTCTCTGAGCCCTTGGTCATTTCCCCTGGTGCTTCCTTGGCATCTCCATATACCAATGTTAAGGTTAGTTGCAGGATCAAAAGGGCATTTATACTAAAGTGTTTGGGATTATCCCCCAATTTACTCTGTCCCAGTATTTCCAAGCTGACCTGACATCTCTTGTAAATTGATGGTTTTTCTGTGTTTCCTAAACTGGGAGTGGAGGCTTTGGGTCAGGGCGTGGCTGTATTAAAGTGGGTCCCATTAATTGAATTTTTTTGTTGGTAAGGTCTAGTCTTTTTCAGATTCTTGCTACTTTGGAAAAGCAATATCCAGTGTTTTGGGTTTGTCTGTTTGTTTGTTTGTTTGTTTTTGAGACACAGTTTCTCGGTAGCCCTGGTTGTCCTAGGACTCAGGGTTAGAGTTGGCTGACCAGCCTGGAACTCAGAGATCTATCTTCCTTTGCCTCCTGAGTGCTGGGATTAAAAGCAGAAACCACCACCTGGCTTTCAGTGCTTTTAGTTATTGCTGTTGTATTTTGTTTTTTTTTGTTGGTTGGTTGGTTGGTTTTTCGAGACGTGGTTTCTTTGTGTAGTCTTGGCTGTCCTGGACTCACTTTGTAGACCAGGCTATCCTCAAACTCACAAGCTTTCCACCACCTGCCTCTGCCTCCCGAGTGCTGGGATTAAAGGTGTGCGCCACCACACCTGGCTCGTCTTTGGTGGTGTTGTTCTTTGTTTTAACTTCTTATTGATTCTTTGTGATTTCGCTCCAGTCCCACTCATCTCCCTATTCCCTCCTGCCCACCCTTCGCCCTTGCAACCTCCCGAGAAGGGGAAAAAATTTTCATTGTGGAAGCTGTAATGTGTGACAGTGTGTCCCACAATATACTCTTGTCCACATTTCTCTACTTGGAGATGTTTATTTACTAGCATTTAGTCACTGGGCTGGTTTGAGGCCTTTGGCTTCTGCTGCACCATCAGTACTCCATCCCCACAGGCCTCCTCTCCTTTACCCCGTTGGTGCCCTGTGTCGTGGAGACCCTGCAGCTTTGAATCTGTAGGACCAGCTCTTCACTCACTCCAGCAGATCATTGATGGGGTAGTTGTTGGTGGGCCAGCACAAAGCTCTGGATCTGGGCCTGGGTGTTGGCTGAGCTCACCAGTCTGCCAGCTCTTCCACACTCACAACACCAGGGCAAGCTCTCTACCACTGCTCCAACTAGCTCACTCAGTGCCAAAGCCAGCAACGGGCAGAGCCAGCTCTCTGTTTTCATGCCCTCAGGGCCAGCAACCATGCCAACAGGGCCAGCTCTACGGTGCTGCCCAGGTGAGGTGCAGGATCCACTCTCCCCAGTGTTATAGCAGTTGACGGGCTGGGCCAACTCTCCAGTTCTGACATCCTTGGGGCTGGCTCGCCCACAACTCCTGCAACCAGGGCTATTTCTACTATGCTGCCCAGGTGAGGTGTAGGGCCTGCTGTCCCGCTGTGAGCAGTGAGGGTCGGGACAGCTCTCCTGCCTGTTGTAGATGGTGAGGGGTGGGAGAAAAGGCATCTTTCCCTAATCCACCCCACCCCACAGCGAGGCCAGCTCTCCCATACTCACTCCTTTGAGGCTGACTCACCCTCTTCCCTGCCACCAGGCTCAGCTCTACTGGGCTACTCAGGAAAAGTGCAGGGTTGGCTCTCACAAGCTGGTGAGGGGTGGGGCCAGCTCTGCACAGGCCTCAGACATCAAGATGGCCCCAGGTAGCAGCCTAGACCAGAGACCAGTCTGGCCTTTGGTGGTCACGGGCCCAGACATGGCCCTCAGTGGCAGCACTGGCCAGGACCTCATTGTGGCCTTAGGTGGCATCATGGGCTACAGTACATCACGCTGTTCCTCACTACCCTTGAGAATCCAGATCTGCTTTTCATCGTGCACACATCCTTCTGCTTTTCTTTCTGTTCATCTCTCCACCACTTGCTAATCTTAGTGACGCCTCTGGGTGTCCGGGGTTGTGTCGAGTGCTATGGCCAGGCTGGGTGTGGTGGCGCATGCCTTCAATCCCTAATCTACAAAGAGAGTCCAGACCAACCAAGGCTACACAGAGAAACCCTGTCTCAGAGGGGAAAAACAAACAAGAAAAAAAAAAGTGTGCTGTGCTCTGCCCATGCCATGTGGAGCTGGACTGTGCTTATCTTAGGCACACAACTTTTATTCTCATCCTGCTGGCACAGAGATCTTTCTCTTATTTTGAAGTCAGGTTTAAACACTAAACAGCCGTTGCACGTGGAGGAGGTGGCCGTAGACCCTCAGCTTCAGTGTTTTAAAATACTTTGTTGGTTTTGTTTTGTCCTTTTTAGAGGTTATGATGGTTCTGAGTCTCCTGTTGGGGCACAATCTTTTTGTTTTTATTTTAGTGTAGTGTAGTATGCTGTTCTCTTCCATTTGTTTATTTATCTTGTTGTTTTGAGATGGTCTTACTATGTACCCCTGGGTGAACTCAGCAATCTGACTGTCTCTGCCTCCTGAGCACTAGGGTCAAAGGCATATGCCCCTACGGTTCAGTTTGCTACACCCCTCCCTTTTTTTTTTTAAGTTGTTGGGTTTTGTTGTTGTTGTTTTTAGATTTATTTGTGTATATAAGCATTCTATTCCATGTATGCCTGCATGACAGAAGAGAGCATCAGATTTTGGTTTAGATGGTTGTGAGCCACCATGTATTTCTTCCTCCATTTGGTTGACCAATCTTTATGGTGCCAATTCAAGAGGTGGGAGAAATTATATATTATACTTTCTCCTATTTACGTCTTGACGTTGACTCCAGCTCAAGAGGTAGAAGATACATTTTCTTCTGAATGGAAGACGTCAAAGAATTTACAGATAGCCTTCTCATCATCATTTTCATTTTGTGGTGCTAATGATAGGCTTTCTGAATTTGTTTTCGTTTTATGGTGCCCATGATCAAAGCAAGGGCCTTATTCTCCTCCTCTGTGTGCTGCCCACCACCTGTGGTGCTAAAATTGAAATGGCTTTTTAGGAAACTGTAGCTCCCCCTGGTGCCCAAGCATAGTCCTATACATATTTCAGGTTTGTTTTGCTTTAGTGGGGTGGGTTTTTTACATTTTATTTATTTATACATTTGGTTTTTCTTTCTGTTTAGAAATTTTATTTATTTATTGTACATGAGTGTTTTATCTACAGAAAAGTGTACCAGATCTCACTATAGATGGTTGTAAGCCACCATGTGCTTGCTGGGAATTGAACTCAGGACCTCTGGAAGAGCAGGCGGTGCTCTTAACCTTGAGCCATCTCTCCAGCCCCTTGTCTTTGGTTTTTTCAAGACAGCGTTTCTATGTATACAGGACAGGCTGGCCTGGAACTCACAGTAATCCACCTGCTTCTGCTTTCTAGAGTGCTGGGATTACAGGAGTGTGCCACCATGCCCGGCTTTTGCTTTGTTGTTTTTTGCTTGTTTGTTTGTTTTTTGTTTTGTTTAGTTTGTTTTTTCAAGACAGAGTTTCTCTGTGTAGCCTGGGCTGTCTTGGACTTGCTTTGTAGACCAGGCTAGCCTTGAACTCAGAGAGACTGGCCTGTCTCTGCCTCCCTAAGTGCTGGGATTGCAGGCATATGCCACTGTGCATGGCTTGTGAGTTTTTTTGTTTTGGTTTTGTGACAGGGTCTCATTATGTAGTTTGGCTATCCTGTTAATAAGCATTTCTTGAAGTGTAGTTTTTTCCTAACTATAGTAGATAACTTAAGTTAATTTAGAATTAAAATTCTAAGAAAGGAATAAAATGTTTTGTTCTTTTATTTTGAGACTGGGTCTCACTACGTAGTCCTGGCTGATCTTCACCTTGCTATATAGACCAGGCTGGCCTGGAACTCAGGGGTCTGCCTGCTTCTCCTCCTGAGTGATGGTGTTAAAAGCGTGCACCAGCACACTAGCTAGGTGTTTTACTTCTTGAACGCTTTCCCTAGGGCTGGGGAGGTGGCTCAGTGGTCAAGGGCTTATATTGCTCTTCCAAAGGACCAAGTTTGGTTCCCAGCACCCATGCCAGGTGGCAGAGCAGCTCCAAGGGATCCTGTGAGTTCTCCTCGTCCCTGTGGACACCCAACCCCCGACAATACAGACATACACATTAACAAAAGTAAATAGTTTTTAGAAAGCGTTTCTTTAGGTTGATTATTTTTTGTCTTTTGGATTGTAGGAAGCATTACTTAAAGAAAACATCTATGCTTACGGAGTAAAAATGGCAGGCTTCCTGGATAACTTCCGATGGCCGGAGTGTGAATGTATTGACTGGAGTGAGCGAAGGAATGCTGTGGCCTCTGTGGTTGCAGGCATATTGGTAAGTGAGGTGTGTTGGTGGTATTATGCCTTTGCATTTGTCTTAGAAATTAATGTCAGTGTCCTTAAAGGGGAACTGCCTTGTAGAATTATCTCACTGCTGCTGAGACAGGCAGTGCTGTTAGGTAGCCTGGTGGGGTTCATTGTGTAGTCCAGGCTGGCCTTGAACTTCTCATGTTCTGCCTCTACCTCTCAAGTAGTGAGGTTTCTGGTGTTTGCTGCTACCCTAGGCTGTGCGCAGTGCTTGCTCTCGGTAAGCACTTTGCCGACTGAGCTACAGTCCCAGCCCCATATGCATGGGTTTATTTGATTTGGAGAATGTCTTAATTTTGGTATCTTTTCTTCAGTTGCAGCACTTACCACAGTTTTCTTTTCTTTTTCTTTTTCTCTTTTTTTTAACTTAGTGAAACAATATTTGTAAATACTTTAAGGTCCTCCGAGATTCAGAATTGAAGTCACTCAGAGTTACTGGGACCCACTGACAGTTGGGCTGTGTGGACAGTGGTTAGAACTGAGCCACAGCACTGGACACCCAGAAAAGGAGGAGTTCGTGGAGGAGGAAAGTTTTCTGCTTTGTTTGGTTTTGAGACAGGGTCCCGTGTAGCCCAGGCTGGCCTCAGACTCACTGTGTATCCTAGGCTGGCCTTAAGTCTAGGATTGCAGGTGTGAACCTCAGAGTGGGCTTCTTTCCCTTCCTTCTGCCTTGTTTTACTTAAATCATTTTTTATTATGGAAAACATTAAGGCTGTAAAGGAAGCAGCTGTAACAGCCCCTCTCACTCGCACACCTGTCCTCTAGCTTCACCAAGGTCTTGTTTTGTTTATTTACTTCAGGACAAGGTCTTCTATAGTTGAGGACCCGCCTGGCTCCCAGTCCTGCCTCTGCTTACTGAATACTGGGGTTCTGGATAGAGCCATCTGGGAGCTTTATCTTGCTGCTGTTATTGTTTTGTAAATCATGACCTGACCAGTCTTTTTTGGGGGGGTGGGGTGGGGAGGGGGGGTTTCGAGACAGCGTTTCTCTGTGTAGCCTTGGGTGCCCTGGACTTGCTTTGCAGACCAGGCTGGCCTCGAACTCACAGCGATCCACCTGCCTCTGCCTGGTGCTGGGATTAAAGGCGTGCACCACCACTGCCTGGCTCTGACCAGTCTTATTTTATATTCCGTGGACCTCCTGCCTCTAAGGTAGAAACGATCAATTACTAGATACTGATTGCGGACTTACTCAGTGGTCCACTTAAGCACTGCTTGTGCTGCCCACTCGTCAAGCATGGCTTCACTTGCTGTCCAGAACAGAATGACCTGGAGAAATAGCTGAAAGATGGATCGTTGCCCTTAACAACCTGCTGACTGTCACACATACTTCTGTAAAATCTGGCTTGCTCACCTGTCCACCTTGCAGTTGAGTATAAGTGAGAATGCATGCTGGACCTTGGATCAGGACCTTTCGGGAACTGTCCTGGCTTCTGTCCACCCGTCACATTGTCTTTCTTCCACTCCCATCGGTGTTGGAGTACATATTCCAGAAAATTCTAGAAACTCTTTTTCTTGTCTTGTTTTGGTCTTTCTTTCTTCCTTTTTTTTTTTGGTTTTTCGAGACAGGGTCTCTCTGTGTAGCCTTGGCTGTCCTGGACTCACTTTGTAGACCAGGCTGGCCTCAAACTCATAGCAACCCACCTGCCTCTGCCTCCTGAATGCTGGGATTAAAGGCATGCGCCACTGTGCCTGGCTTTTCTGCTGTTTTTTTTTTGTTTTGTTTTGTTTTTTTAAATTTCATTATCTTTTATATTTTTTTAGTATGTAACCCCCCTGTCCTTTGGAAGCAGGGTCTTGTTATATGGCTTAGGCTGGTCTCAGTTTTTTTGTTTGTTGGTTTGGTTTGGTTTTGCTTTTTAGATACAGAGTTTCTCTGTGTAGCCCTGGCTGTCCTAGAATTCATTCTGTAGGCCAGGCTATCCTCAGACTCACACAGATCCACCTGCCTCTGTCTCCCTGAAGCTTTCTTCTCTGAACAGCCCACAAGCTTCTGCCTCAGCAGCCAGTGCCACAGCTCCAAACTATAAGGCCGGCTACTGTTATAGCATGCACCACTACCACCCAGTTGACAGGTCTCAAATTTGAGGTCCTCCTGCCTCTACTGCTCAAATATTGGAGTTACAAGCATGTATCACCTTGCCTGGCTTTCTCTCTTTTTTCCTTTCTTTTCTTTCTTTCTTTTTTCTTTTCTTTTCTTTTTTTTTTTTTTTTTTGAAACAGGTCTTACTGTGTAGCCCTGGCTTACATAGAACTCACCCCAAAGTCCAGTATGGCC
Source organism: Acomys russatus (assembly GCF_903995435.1). Lineage (NCBI taxonomy): Eukaryota > Metazoa > Chordata > Mammalia > Rodentia > Muridae > Acomys > Acomys russatus. The sequence goes on along the minus strand of NC_067144.1, from coordinate 70,158,007 downwards.
TTAGCTGGAGGCAAACCTTCTGCATGCTGGACAGTAGTCATGAGCCGTCATGCCCAGGGCAACTGGTTCTCTCCTACCGTGTGCATCCCTGGGGTGGAACACAGGCTCTCAGGCCCAGAGGGATGTTCACCTGCTGAGCCATCTGGCCGCTCCTGGTCCTTTGCCCTTTTCACACAGGGGCTCACATATCCCAGGCTGTGCAGTGAAGAACAGCCTTGTTCTATTTCACCTGGAGTGTGCAGTGCTAGGGATTAGGCCAAGGGCCTCATGCATGCCTGAGCTCTTCCAGTCAGCTCCATCCCAGGCAGGATAGCCCTCAAAGGGATTGCTCCCTGACTTTGCTTTTTAAACATTAAGCACTTTCCAGGTTTATCTGTTATTTTACTTGAGAAAAGAGTTTGGAGGTTGTTGGGTGGTGGTGGCACACCGCCTTTAATCCCAGCACTTGGGAGGCAGAGGCAGGTGGATCTCCATGAGTTCAAGACCAGCCTGGACTAGAGCAAGTTCCTGGACAGCCAGACCTGTTACATAGAGAAACTCGGTCTCAAAACAAAAACAAAAACAAAAAAAGAGTTTCGAGGTTTTCCATAGATGTTTTAAAATGAATTTCAAACTATCTTAAACATTAAGATTATGTAATTTTCTTATTTTGTCAGTTTAGAAAAGGGTTCTTACACACTGTCCTCAGTTTCTCTGGGACAGGCCTTAGCACCTGTCTGTTTAGGTATGGTCAGTTTGGTTGACATGGAAACCTTACATTTTATAAACTCCTGTCCAGTCAGCTACAGGGTATATAATTAAATGACATAAGCTATAACAGCAGCCGGCCTTATAGTTTGGAGCTGTGGCACTGGCTGCTGGGGCAGAAGCTTGTGGGCTGTTCGGAGAAGAAAGCTTCAGAGCCAGGGAGCATCGGTTACTGAGGAGGGCTGCTGCTGGCAGGATGGTGGAGGGAGGGAAGGAGCCATCCACAGGTGAACCCAGCGTACTTGAGTCTTACACCATCAGTTGAAAGGAGCTAACTTCTTACCGCTAGCACCCAGGGCATGAGTGCAGTGTTCTGTTCCCTCATGCAGTGGGGAGGTAGGCCACTGAAGAGCAGATGCTGTGAGCTCAATGTCCTGCCCTCTCGGGCTTTGTGCAGTTTTTTACAGGTTGGTGGATAATGATCGATGCAGCGGTGGTCTATCCTAAGCCTGAGCAGTTGAACCATGCTTTTCACACGTGTGGTGTGTTTTCCACACTGGCTTTTTTCATGTAAGTGTGAAGTGATTCTCAATTCAGCATTGCCTTTTGAAAAAAAATAGTCTTCTTTAACCTTTAGTGATGTTTTTTTTTTTTGCTGTTGGGTTTTTTGTTTTAAGATTTATTATGAGGGATGGGATAAACATTGAGATGTAACAAGAATAAATTAATAAAAAAAAAAAAAAAGATTTATTATGTAAACAATGTTCTGCCTGCATGCCTGAAGAGGGCGCCAGTTCTCATTATAGATAGTTATAAGTCACCATGAGCCATCTCTCCAGCCCCTGTTTTTTTTTTAAAGATTTATTTCTTTATTATGTATACAATGCTCTGCCTGCATGTGCACCTGCAGGCCAGAAGAGGGCGCCAGATCTCATTGTAGATGGTTGTGAGCCACCATGTGGTTGCTGGGAATTGAACTCAGGACCTCTGGAAGAGCAGACAGTGCTCTTAACCGCTGAGCCATCTCTCCAGCCCTGTTTTTGTTTTTTGAGATAGGCTTTTCTGTGTTGTCCTGGCTGTCCTGGAATTCACTCTGTAGACCAGGCTGGCCTTGAACTCATAGAGATCCGCCTGCCTCTCGAGTGCTTGGATGAAAGGAGTGCAGCACCAGTGCCTGGCCCTTTCATATTTTTTTAGAAACAACTTCTAAACTTTATTGATGAACTCTTCTTTAACATGATGAATTTATTTCCCTTTTATTGAAAGTCTTTTTTTAAAAATAAATTTAATCCCGGCAGAGGCAGGCAGATCTCTGTGAGTTCGAGGCTAGCCTGGTCTATAAAGCCAGTCCAAGACAGCCAGGGCTACACGGAGAAACCCTGTCTCAAAAAACTAAAAAGAAAAAAAAAAAAAAAAAAAGATAAGAAAAGAAAAGAAAGAAAAAACTTAAAAGACCCACCAAAGTTTTCCAGTTGTTTTGTGCATTGGAATGCCGGACAAACCTTAAAGTGATCTAATCAACAGAGACAAAGCCTCAGACTAATTTCACTTGAGTTAGTCTTGCCTCTGTCCAGATAAGAGCAAGTGCAGTCAGAGAGTATATGGGCAAAAGCCGAGCACTTAGGAAGGTAATGTATTGTATGAGACCTGAGGTGCTGCCAATTTTATTGTAGATATGCTATTGTTTTTTAATACTGCCAAGAAAGAAAAAGTGTTATGGGCTGAAGAAACAGCTCTGTGGTTCAGGGCACTGTCTGCTTGTACAGGGAACCCTGGTTCAGTTCCTAGGATTCAGGAGTGACTCACAGCTGTGTATTACTCCAGCTCAGGGAATCTGATGCCCTTTTCTGGCCTCCTCAGGTACCAGGCACACATGTGGTACACAGACATATATTAAGGCAAAACACCTCCCACACAAAATAAATACATAAATAAAATGGGGACAGTCTACTTTTTGGAGCTGACAAATATAATCCTCAAATCCAAGGAGAAGTGGTGCATGACCATCTTATGGCTGCTAGAAAGATGTGACTAAGTTCTGTACTCATTCTTAGTTACACACGCAAAAAAGAACCTTGGGATGGCAAGATGGCTCAGCGGGTGATGGTGCTTCCTGCATAAATAAGCCTAGAGCCCTGCGTTTGATTCTCAGAACCCACATTAAGGTAGAAGGAGCGCCAACTCCACAAAGTACTTTTCTGACTGCCACATGAACAGAAAGGTACATGTACACACACACACTCATGCACGTAGGCACACATGTACGCACATAACAGTACATGTGGAAGACACATGCACAGACACACAAGCATGCACACATGCTCATGTTCACACATAAAAATTTAGAAAAACAAAACAAAACTTGATTTATTTATTTATTTTGAGATAGAGTCTTACCATGCAGCTCTGGCTGTCCTGGAGCTCGCTATGTAGACCAGAAGGTTTTGTTGTTGTTGTTCTTTATTTATTTATTTATTTTTTCAGAAGGTTTATATTATGAAAGATAAAACTGTTCATTCCATCCCCCCTACAAGCAAGCACCCCCTTCTGTCAGCACACCCTGCCCTCCCTCCCCCTTTCCCCTTTTCTCTCTCAGCTTAACCTCCGCCTTGTGCATGGTAAGCATGCGCTTTCACACTAAGCTACACCCCAGCACCTATTTAATTTTTTAAAGTATTGTTGTCTTATTTAATGTGTACAGGAGTTTTGCCTCAGTGTATGTAAGCATACCACATGTATGCAGCCCCTGTGCCGGCCAGAGGGAGCACTGGACCCTCCAGAACTGGAGCTACAGATGGTTGTGAGCTGCATATGGTGCTGAGAATCAAACCTGGATCCTTTAGAAGAGCAGCCAGTGCTCATAACCACTGAGCCATCTTCAGCCACACCTGTTTAATTTCTAATTATAACAGGATAGCTTAATATCTTCTTTATTAATTCTTTATTAAAATGGGGTAGCTAGCCGGGCAGTGGTGGCGCATGCCTTTAATCCCAGCACTTGGAAGGCAGAGGCAGAGGCAGGCAGATCACTATGAGTTCGAGGCTAGCCTGGTCTACAAAGCGAGTCCAGGATAGTCAAGGCTACACAGAGAAACCCTGTCTCGAAAAACAAAAAAAAAAAAAAAAAAAAGGATATCTAACACTGAGTCATCTGCACATACATGTGTAAAGTAGGTAAAGGAATGAGAAGCCACGTGTGGTGGCTCACACCTTTAATTCCAGCATTCAGGAGTCAGGGCGATGGAGAGAGCTCTGTGAATTGGAAGGCAGCTTGGTCTATATACAGTTCTACGTAGTGGGACCCTGTCTCAAAAGAAATAAAAAAGAGAAGGGGGGAAGATTAGCTCTTGTCTCTGGAACAAGCGATAATCTAAGTGTGTTTTCTGGGTCTGCTTTAGTGAAAAACAATAGGACTAATATTTCTATGCACTAGGATTTCTACTTAACTACTTAGCTATCAAAATACTAGCTCTAGTTAGGAAACAGACTATTTCTCTTCTAAATGATATGTAAACACCTATGTATATTTGCTGACATGAAAGCTTATTGGCTGATTTTGTATCTTTTTAGGATAAATGCTGTGTCCAATGCACAAGTGAGAGGTGACAGCTATGAGAGCGGCTGCCTAGGAAGAACGGGTAAGAGCTGAGGCTATGGCGGGATGCTCACAGGATAAGGACAGGTCCAGAGAAAAGGCAGAACCTCCTCAGCTAGAAGAGGGTGTTAGATCCTCTGGAACTGAGGTTTGGTGCTGGAGGCCTCCCCCAACCCCAACACACAGAGTTTGGGGGTCTTTGCTGACAGGACAGTGCAGAGGAGATAGAAGTAAGTGTGGCAATGGTCAGGGGAATTTAGCAGCTCTGACTGTCCAGCAGTCAGCTCATTCTGTGGCCCTGACCACGAGCAACCGGGTGCTTCTTATTTATACAAGTCTCACAGCACAAAGACAGACTAATGACTACTCAAGTAGTATAGATGTGTTTGATTTTTCATTACATGTCCAAGATTACCAGTTTAGCCAAAATAGAAAATACAAACAGAACAGATATTACTACTTACTACTACTACTATTAGCAGCCCTGTAACTCCAATTAAAAAATCTACAGATGTCTCTTCCAGAGTAAACACATTTATTATATGACAGCCTGTTTTTCGGTTGCCAATGTTTGTAGCTTGAGAGTGCTCCAGACATACAGAAGATATCTGAACCAGTCTTTTTATGAATAACAAATACTAATACCTAACCCTTTTTTTTTTTCTATTTTGCAACAGGGTTTTTCTGTGTAGCCTTGGCTGTCCTGGACTCACTCTGTAGACCAGGCTGGCTTTGAACTCACAGCGATCCACCAGCCTCTGCCTCCCAAGTGCTAGGATTAAAGGCGTGTGCCACCACGCCTGGCAGTAACTAACTTTTTTTGCTCTATTTTTCATCATCTATTCTATAAAGTAGGAAAAGTTTGTTTTAGTCAATATATCCCATTTACGGAATTTTATTCCTCCAGGGTGTACCCTGTATGACTCCCTATCTTAAACTACATTTTTCAGAGAGCACTAAGCCTGTAATAAAAAGAGACCTTGCATCTGTAGCCTATTCTGAACAGTCAGGGCTTGTCAGTTGTCTCTGTTTACCCTGCACCAGTTACACTGTTTGCGTTAGCTCAGGGGCAGACACCCCAAGAGGATTGCTGGAGTAACGACCTCATCTAGCTATGTGCTTGTCTGTGCTTAACATCACCAGGGCATAAGGAAGACTTCCAAATAGTGGCCAGATGAAGTTAATTTTAGGATTTTCCTAAAAAGACTCACACACAATTTTTCTCAGGAAAAGACAGAAACTGAATCATAAAGCAGAAAGTTCCCAATAGTGCAACACACAGAGACCAAAACCCAAAGCTACAGATAGAAGGACAGCGATTGCAGCAATCCGCTCAGCGTTGCTGGGACTGTGTTGAGCAGCTGTGCTGGCTTCATGACTCTTGCTGTTTCCAGTGGATATGGCTGTGCCATGTGTGTTCCAGTGGGCATGGTTGTGCTAGTAAGGACAGCTGCGAGCTGCCCTATGGGTGCTGGGACCTGGACCTGGGTCCTCTGCAAGAGCAGCCAGTGCTCTTAACAGCTGAGCCATCTCTCCAGCCCTATTCCTTAATTTCTAAGACAGGGTCTCTCATTGATCCTGGAGTTCATCAATTTGGCTGGCAGTAGGCCTGCCTGTTTCTACCCACTCAGTGGACACGTGTACTGCTGCACTGGCTTCTTGTTTGGTTGTTTGGTTTTTTCTTTTGTTGGTTTTTTGTTTTTCAAGACAGAATTTCTCTGTGTAGTCTTGGCTGTCCTGGACTTGCTTTGTAGACCAGGTTGGCCTCAAACTCACAGTGATTCACCTGTCTCTGCCTCCTGAGTGCTGGGATTAAAGGCGTGAGCCACCACGCCCAGCTCCACTGGCCTTTTATTAACATGTAGGTGCTAGAGATCTGAACACAGATCCTCACACTGTGCAGCAAGCACTTAGCTAACTGAGCATCTCCCAGCAGACTTCCTCTGTTTTATTGAGAACAGGCTGTAGGCCCTTGGAGAGGAGCCACCTACACTTACACCCTTACAGACACGCGCACATGCATATCCAGGGAGATTTTTAGGCCCATCAAGCTGACAGCCAAGACTAGCCATCAGTCCTGCCTTCCAAACTGTGTTGGATTCACTTGAGCATCCAGACAATTGTCACTGGGGTTCTAGAAGTTCAAACCCCAGGCTGAAAAGACACTTGTGGCCCTGAACCTGTCAAGATAGCGTGTAGGTTGGCTTCCTTGTAGCTAGAGAGCCATCTGACGATCTCTAGAGACAGCTGTTGTGTGATGGTTTGGGTGTGCTGTGGAAGCTTGCCACTGAGTCTCCCTGGTGCCACTCCTATCTGCTGGCAGTGGCCATCTGACACAGCAGTTATTTGATTATTGATGCAACAAGTGACCTTTCAGTTAGGGTTTAATTTAGTGAATTAAGCCAATGTAGTGAAATAGTTGTCAATGCTATTTGCCTAACTTGCTCAGATATTACCTTCAAAGTTGTTTAACCCTTTTAGCTTTTTGTTTTCTCTCTTTTGGTATATATATATGTGCGTGTGCTTGTCTACATATGTGTGTGTGCATATGTATATGTGTATGCATGTGTGTGCGTATGTGTGTATTTTAAATCATCATTCCCTTCAGTGTTGTAGCAGGAACACAGAAGACACACACTAAGTCAGCCATGTAGTGCTGCACGTCTGTAGGACATTATGGATCCTCAGCGTGAGCCCGGCGTGACTCCTTGTGCTCCCCCAGGTGCCCGCGTCTGGCTGTTCATCGGGTTCATGCTGATGTTTGGGTCACTCATTGCCTCCATGTGGATTCTCTTTGGTGCATATGTTACTCAGAGTAAGTGTGCATTTCTCCTTTACGTTACAGGTGGGCTTTGTGTTTGTCTGAGTCTGTCCGGTCCGTTTGGAGTAAATATTAATGTGATTATTGAATTAGGTTAAATTCCTTGTCTGTGAAAGACACACTAACTAATAAAACCTGTTTTGTTTTGTTTTCAAGACAGGGTTTCTCTGTGTAGCCTTGGCTGTCCTGGACTCGCTGTGTAGACCAGGCTGGCCTCAAATACACAGAGATCCACCTGCCTGTGCCTCCCAAGTGCTGGGATTACAGGCGTGCGCCACGACACCTGTTTTATCACATTTATGCTAAGTATCTGAAGTGCTTTATTGCAGGAGTAGATTTGAATTAGTGTGCCTGGCTGTGGGATGCTGGGCCAAACCCAGCCGGAGGTGCTACAGAACATCTATTAGTTTTTAGTTTGTTTCCAGACTAAGAAGTCAGAAGTGGAACTGGAAGTAGAAAGACAGCATTAGGCAAATTCATCTGAGAAACAGACAAACCGTTGCCGCTGGCAATAAGCCAGCATTCCTGTGCAGGGCCAGCAACCTTTGCAAAGGCTGTGCTCATGTCCTGGGTCTTTTGTTTTTATTTTTGTTTTTCTGAGACAGGTTTTCTCTGTGTAGCCTTGGCTGTCCTGGACTCACTTAGTAGACCAGGCTGGCCTTGAACTCACAGTGATCCACCTGCCTCAGCCTCCGAGTGCTGGGACTAAAGGCATGCGCCACCACGCCCGGCCCATGTCCTGGGTCTTAATCTTGAAAACCAGTGCACAGTGAGAAACTTCTCAGTTATAGTCTTATTTTATTTCATCAGTGTTGCTCATTATTTATAGTAGCAGCTACCATTTATGTATACACTGAACATCGCTAATCTGATTTGAAATCCAAAATTGGAAACATTTCAAGACTGACCTGATTCCACAAGTCTTGAAATCAACCCATGTCCTCCTGACCTGCAGAGATTGCAATCAAAACTGGTGTACTAAAAACATTCTATAAAATCACTGTCAAACTGTGTATAGAGGTACATATGTGACATAACTGAATTTCATGTTCACACTGGGTCCTACTCCCAAGATATGCACGTGCAAGTACCCCAAGTCTATACAGTGAAATCTAATCCCAAGCATGTTAGTTAGATAAGGCGTATGCACCTGGTCCATTAATGGTCAAGTACTGTTGCAGCCATTGCACAGGGTCACCATTTAATCCCCACACCCCTTCCACAGATGAGAAAACTAAGACCCTGAGATTTAGGAACCTCCCCAAGGCTGTGTGTTTAGTCAGCAACACCAAGAACTCCGCTCAGACCTGGAGCTCTTCAGCTGACCTGCTGTTTTGATTTGCTATTCTCTCAAAAGCTTGAAATATAGGCCAGTTTCTTTATCATGGCCCATGGTTTTTACATCAATAGTTAGTTTAACAAAATTCCTATCTTCCTGAGTCAGGAACCCCCTTCTTACTTCTCTGTTGGCCTAATCAGGGGAAGGTGGCACTGTTTTGTGAGTTTGTTTTTGAGACAGTGTCTCACTGTTTCCCAGGCTGGCCTTGGTTTCCACTGTTTCCCAAGCTGAAGTGACCCTGCTGCTGCAGCCTCCACGTAGCTGGGACTGTGTTGCCCGGGCCTGGCACCTCTGATGTGGCCTGAGCCGTGTGAGTTAGACAGAGACAGCCAGATGAGTTCACTGACCTTCATCTAGAGTAAAAGTCATCTTTGGTTTTAGGGAATACAGGTATTTGTTTTGTTGTAGACATCTTAGAGTTGATGCATCAATGTCCTGATAACATGTCACTCAGAGCACACAGCCTCTCCACAGTCTCTCCACTAATCTGTCCCACTTCTTGTGTGCAGACATCGACGTTTATCCTGGACTAGCTGTGTTCTTTCAAAATGCTCTTATATTTTTTAGGTAAGTTGTCTAATTTCCTATTCTTTTATATTTTAAAAAAGGTTAATTTTATGTGTATGCATGAGTGGCTGCATGTATGTGTGTGTGTGTGTGTGTGTGTGTGTGTGTGTGTGTGTGTGTGTGTGTGTATGTATGCTGGTGTGGTGTCTGAGGAGGCCTGAAGAGAGCATCAGATCCCCAGGAACTGGAATTGTGGGGGGTTGAGCCACCACATGGGTACTGGGAACCACACCTGGGCACCTCCAAGAGCAGCAAGTGCTCTTAACTGGGGAACCATCTTCCCAGCTCCACGTTCCTAATTTCTCATTTACAGAAATGTCAACAGCATCCCAAGAGTGGCATGGCCATGGAACATTAGTGAGAACCTTTTAGCCAGGTCCTGCTGTGTGCCAAGCCCTGGCTCATCTGGGTGCTTTATATGTTACCCTTTTGGTGCCTACTAATGCTTAAATAAGTAGCAGGAGCTAGTCTCATTTTATGGTGTGGCAAGCTCCTGAAAGACACAGCAGGTAAATGCAGAGCAGGAACTTAAATCCAGCTTGTTGCTTTCACAGCCTCTGCCTTGCTTAACAAAAATCATGCAGATTTATAAGAAAGAAAAAGGAGCAGGTGATTCTATGAGTTTGAGGCCAGCTTGATCTACATAGCTGGTTCCAGCTAGGCCTGCACAAAGACAAAGGTAAAAATACTATATACAGAACCTGGTGAGACTTTAGTGTTCTAGACAAAGTTAGTGTAAAAATAACATAGTATTAAAAATATTTCTGAGCCAGGCTTGGTGGTGCACACCTTTAGTCCCAGCACTGGGGAGGCAGAGGCAGACGGATTGCTGTGAGTTCACTGCCAGCCTGGTCTACAAAAGTAAGTCCAGGATAGCCAGGACTGTTACACAGAGAAACCCTGTCTCGAAAAACTTATATATATATTTCTTAGAGGAAACTTCTAAAAAGCCTCTCATGTGAAACCTGTATGTTGCACTTTTCCAAATGGACATCTGTTGATGTCAGCATGGCCATTTTAGCTGACCACGTAGAGGACTATCTTTCTGCCCAAACCAGAGGAGCTCAACACTAAAGACTTTTGTTATTGGTTACTAGTTGTAGCAATATGGCTATGGTGTGGTACAGTTTTCTGCATATTTCTTATGTTTGGGGCTTATTGCATTAAAAATATGAATTTAGGGCTGGAGAGATGACTCAGCTGCTAAAGGCTAGGCTCACAACCAAAAGTAAAAAGAAATATGAATTTATAGGTGCCATAAAGTTCAGACTTTCAAGCTAATACCTCTTTGAATATTTTTCTGTCCATCTTGTCTTTCTTAGGTTCCAGGTACATTTATAATAATCCTAGCAGACGGCGATGCCTGCTCTGCTTCTCCTTTCATCATCTTCTCCTTCCTCCTCTTCTCTTTCCCTTCTCTGCTTCTCCTCCCTCCCTTCTCTTTTGCATCCCTTCCCTCAACCTTCCTCTTCCTGCTTCCCCCTCTTTTTCCCTCCCCTCTTCTTTATTCCCCCTCCTCTTCCTCTACTCCCGCCATCCCCAATAATACAGGACCTTTTTTATGCATATGATTTAATTCAATTTTTAAAATTCAGTGGCACGTTGTAAACATGTCAGCTCTGGAATGCCTCAATTTTCAGGTAGCTAAGTGGATTGTGTAAGAAAGCGAGGACACTTTTAGCTTCTATTGAGTATTTTGAGTTCCCCTGAATATGAGCCAAGTGACGACATTACAACTGGGCGGGTTTCTATATTTTACAAACAATACTGCCCTGTGTCAGTGAAGTTTCAGACAAACAGCCCCATCATATCCAGACAAAGGTGCTCTGGAGTTCCCAAAGCAAGTGCTGTGAATGCCAAGGGCTTGTGTTAATGTAGGTCGTGATTAGGGATTGTTGATTTTTGCTTAATTTGTAGCACTGGCAGCTGCCTGCAGAATATTGCATTTTAAACTGTAGGCTGCCGCCAGGGCAAATCAAGGGAGGGGGACTTTTAAAAGCCAGCAAATTAACTATTACCTTTTAAGAACCTGAGCAAAGGCTAGCCCTCAGGGCTCTGCAAACAGTACTCCTGCCCCATTGATCTAGAATTCAGTCCCCAGTACAAAGTGAGACTGCCTACAAATACAGCATCTTTCTGTGTTGCCTAGGCTGGCCTTAATTCCAGTGATCTTTGCGTGAAACTCTGGCCTTAGCATCTGGGAACAGAGCAGCCCAGCTCTTACACTTGCTCAAGTTGCCACAGCTCCGAGGCTCCCTGCCCCTGTGTTCTGCTTTTCTGTTGTCTTCTTTCCATGCCCTTGTGGATGGTTTCCAGTGCTGTCTTGAGCCCACTGAGCTGAGCTGCAGTGTCCAGGTGGACTGCTCACTCCGGAGTTTTCAGCCCTAGAGGCTCCACTCAGGTTTTGTGTTGTCCCCTTGTCCCTCCTTAGCATGCTTGCATCTCTGTGCCTGTGCTGTTTTTATTTATTGACTATTTCTATTTATTTCTCAGTTTGGGTTTTTTTTTTTTTCCTTCAATTTGCAGCATTCTATGCAGTTTGTTGGGGTTGTAGTTTGGTGTTCTGTTTTGAAAGTATTTTTGAGTCCAAGTTTCATGTGTAGTGTGACTAATCTTGTGTGTCTGGCCCTTGAAAGAATCCCCAGTTGCTAGTCAACTGTCCCTTTAAGAATAATTAGCCCTTAGAACTGCTTGACCCTATGACCTTCAATGTTGGTTGCCCTTGGATTTTTGGGAACAGGAGAGGATATAAAAAACCAACAGAGGCTGAGAAAGAGAGATTGAGTAGAGTGAGAGGAGAAGGCAGTTGGTGCAGAAGATATAAGAGACAGTCGGCCAGGAGATGCTGAGCTGAGCGGATAGGCTAGGACAGTTGTTATAGTTTGGAGCTGCTAGTATTGGGAAGACTGGGAGAAGAGATTGTTTAAGCACATATTAGGGAGCTGAGGGAGGAATGGTTGGGAGAAATGTTTGAAGGGGCTTGGCTGGATAGAAACTGGGGAATGGTTGGGAAAGAAATTAGACTCAGCTGCCCACCTGTAACCCCAGTACTTGGGAGGCAGAGACAGGTGGATCTTTGTGAGTTCAAAGTCAGCCTGGTCTAAAAAGGGAGTTTAGTATAGCCAGGGCTACACAGAGAAACCCTGTCTTGAATGCCCCTCCCCCAAACCCACAAAATAAATTAGACTCAGATATCTCTGTCTCTCTCTGTGTGTGTGTGTGTGTGTGTGTATGTGTGTGTCCTTCCCCTCCTCTTTCTCCTATCTTGTGTTAGGGCGTGAAACCAGGGGATAAAGGTTGAAAAAAGAAGAACCCACAAAGTAGCAAAGACCAGGAACAAGTAGCACCCAATGTGGAGCTGGAGCTGTTTGTAGGAAAAAAGAAAAAGAAAGAAAAGAAAAAAGTCACATCCTGCATTGTTGTATCCCAGGCTAGCCTCAAGCTCACTGTAACTGAGGATGACCCTGAACCCCTGATCCTCTGGCAGCCTCAGCATCCTCCAGGTGCTAGGCTGATGGCTTCAGACCTCCTTATCTGTTACAATAGCTGTCTTGTGCCACTCCTTCCCAGCATGCATGTGTGTGGTTGGACTTTAACATGCATCAGCCACACACCTCAGTAGACTCTGTCCCACAAGGAGCATGCTTGTCATTTAGACTCAGCCGTATTCCAGCGCCTAGCCAGAGGCCTGGTGCATACCGGTATTCAGCAGCCTACAGGAGTCACTAAGGGGTGGAGAATTACATCTGCTTGCTTCAGGATATTTCCACGATCACAGCACAGGTAGAGGTGCTCTTAGAGCTGTAAGGTGGCCTGTACCCACCAGCAGCCACGGGCAGCCCCTCTCTTGCACACTCCTGCAGAGCTGTCAAGGCCTTACGTAGATGCTCTTTGTCCAGACATGGCTGTGCATCTGCTTTACAGTGTGCGCCGATATAGATAAACGATAGTGACCTGCCCAGCAGAGCCGCTTAGGGTGTGAACTGTGCTGCTTGTTCAAGTCTCTCACAGCATTACCCATCCCTTTCTAGCACCCTGATCTACAAATTTGGAAGAACCGAAGAGCTCTGGACCTGAGATCACCTTGCAAACCACAGCTTCTACACGTAGTTTTTTTTTTTTTTTTAATCTGTTATAATTTCTATATTGCCAAATGGAACAGATTGTGCAGTCAGTGTTTTATTTCTTCCTAGTTTTGTGCCCCAAGTTTTGAATTGCTTTTGCAAAATGTCTGTCTTGGTTTATTCACTGACTAGACAAGTTAATACGTATATAATATATGACTACATAATACATGATGCCGAATAGCTGAGGTTTTTTTGTTTTGTTTTCTTTTTGTTTTTTTGAGACAGGGTTTCTCTGTGTAGCCTTGGCTGTCCTGGACTCACTTTGTTGACCAGGTTGGCCTCAAACTCACAGCGATCCTTCTGCCTCTGCCTCCCAAGTGCTAGGATTAAAGGTGTGCACTACCACCGCCTGGCTGAATATCTGTTTTTTTATTCCCAAGACTAAGGTTGATGTGTATCTTGAGTCAGGTTACGTTGTCTTGGTGTTCAGAGGTAAAACTGCTTTTGGTGTTTCTGATGTTTGCAAACACGCAAAATACACAGCTGCTCTTCTCTAGAAGAAGTACTGAGCAGTTAGAGACGGTGTTTCTGCCAGGTGTCATTTATTTTGGTTTAGAAATGAGGTTTTTTTAAAAAGAAAAAAAGTTTGTGTATATGTATTAAAGAACTGGACTTTTATATGAAAAATTTTTTAAATGCCCAAAGGACTAGTTTGAGAGCCCCCTTTAAAAAGAATTTCTCTGACATGACTTTCAGTTGAGAAGGGATAACATACAGATAAACTCCATTTTTTAAGGGTAATGTAAAAAGACGGCAGGCAGCTGAGTAGTGTCTTACCAAGCAGCGTCAATGTTCTGGTGGTCTTGGATAGCTCACCACCATTTGGTGTTACACACTCAGAGCAAGTGACCCTGAGACAGGTGCAGGTTAGACAAATGTCACAAGAAGAGGAATAAATGGTTAAAGACTGCTTCCCAAAGGACATTATGACTCATCAAAAAGTCAGACATTTTATTCACTTAGGTCTTGACTCTTTCTGCTGTAGCCCTCAGGCTTTGGTGACATACAAGTGTCGTGTATTGAAAGGTCACACTCTGCTAGAAGCTCCTTCGCCACCCCTGAGTGCTGGGCCTGCTCCATGTGTATTTCTGTGGGCCTCTCCCTCGCTGTGAAGATTTTATGTTTCACTTTTAATCCTAGAGGATTTTTATAAAAACCTTTTGCTGTAAAACAGTAACACCAGTGGTAGCAGATGCAGCTCCTGACGCAGGCCTGCCTTTATTTAGCTTGCCTCTCTGAGAGGCCCCACTAAGCACAGCGTGTGAAGCAGCTGCGGATTGCTGAGCTTCATCGCTTTCCTGCCATCCCCTCAAAGTGCCGGCTTTGTCTTGCTCCCAGCAAACCATAACGCTAACCCTGTATCCGTTCTCAGAGCCTAATGCAGTAATAGCCCCTCTCGCACGGGCTGTGCACCTGCGTGTGCTGGGGAGTGAGCCACAAGGCCTGCCTGTTCACTCTTCTCATGGTCCAAGAAGCACTCAAACAAGGAGAGAGGACATTCTACCCCAGCACGCTACTGTGGAGGTTTATGAAGGGGAAGCCCTGAGGACCGACTGAAAGTGGCTGTGGCTTCTTTTCTAGTCATGACTCTTCATGAATTTGTTGTAGTTTCCTCTGTTTATTGTTTCATTAAATGTGAGATGTTAGCATCCTCTCATAGATACTGTGTCAGTAGAGTCCTTGGCAATCACTAAAATGCACACAATTCTCTATTTAATAAAGGTCTCGCTGTTACTCTAGCTCAAGACTACTGAATCTGAGTCTTTTCTGTGTGGCCATATTGCCAGAGTGTTCTGTAGGCCGTTCTGTGTGGCCACATTGCCAGAGTGTTCTGTAGGTCGTTCTGTGTGGCCACATTGTCAGAGTGTTCTGTAGGCCGTTCTGTGTGGCCATATTGCCAGAGTGTTCTTCTGTAGGCCGTTCTGTGTGGCCATATTGCCAGAGTGTTCTGTAGGCCGTTCTGTGTGGCCACATTGTCAGAGTGTTCTTCTGTAGGCCGTTCTGTGTGGCCATATTGCCAGAGTCTTCTGTAGGCCGTTCTCAGATCCTCACTGTGTTACCTTTCTGGTTGTTTTAGACAGTCTCACTATGTCAGGCTGGCTGCCCTCGGACTTGAAATGTAGACCAGGCTGGCCTTGAACTCACAGAGATCCACCTGCCTCTGCCTCCGGAGTGCTGAGATTAGAGGTGTGCGCCACCATGCCCGGCTCTTGTTTTTGTTTTTCCAGACAGGGTTTCTCTGTGTAAACCAGGTTGTCCTCGATGTCACAGAGATCTGCCTGCTTCTTCCTCCAAAGTTCTGGCATTAAAACTGTACACCACTGTGCCCGGCTGTAGTTTTGTTTTTCGTTTTTTTAGCGCATTGTGAAGTTATTAAATTAAGCTAAACATGTCAGCATAATCATCCCCAGATGTCTTCTGCCTCTTTCCCCCGTTTAAGAAGGAAGCCTTGGACTTGACATTCCGGATGCTTGCGTTCGGATTTTCTCACTAGGTTGGTTCCACGTCCTAGTGGGCACTGCTTTAGAGAATGCCAAACCTTTGTCCCTCAAGCAAGGATAAGACCAGCTTCCTGGGACAATCAAAAAAAAGACCAGCTTCCTGGGACAATCAAAAAAAAAAAAAAAAAAAAAAAAAGACTAGCTTCCTGAGAGCCACTAGTCACAAACTGTCCTCAGGTGATCAATATTGCTTTGCATTTTCACCTTATTTAATAGATACCATTGCCATCTTACTTTGGATCCACCACTACAACCGTCTTGCAGCTATAACTGTAGGTAGCACTTGAACTCAGCCCTCCAGGGTACAGTAAACACCAGCAGGAGCACAATGTGAAAAACGTGTTACCAGGCGGGCAAGACTAGTTTCTACTGTGAGAGCCAAACCAAGGCCGAAGCCTCGCCTTGTCCGCCTGCCTCCAGGTGACTTGGATTACTTTATGCATATCCTTAAAAGATCAGGGTGTCTTCCCAGATACTGATTTCTGGGGTCACAAATGTGTTTCAGCAAGTAGATAGATAGTGTGGGGTCTAAGTAAGGAGGGTGTCGTGGCTTAGGAGGCCTTAAGTCACCTCTCTGTGTTCACACTGAGTGTTTTCAGCATTCCTGTGATAAGGCGTCACCTCCCCTCTGCCATTTTAATCACCAGGCTTCTAGGTAGCCTGAGTCTTTTTTTTTTTTTTTTTTTTTTTTTTTTGTGGTCTACACAGATAGCTGTGGGAACAATGTGTCCTGTTTTCTCTCCTTGGAAGTTCCCTGCTGGGTCCAGAGAGGTCAAGTGACTCCTTGGTGACTCAGACTTTGTCCGTGACCTCAAAGGCCTGCTTTTCACTCAGCCGCCCTTCTAAGCTGCTCCCAGCACACACAACCTTCCAGGGGCCCAGGAACAGTGTGCTGACAAAGAAAGAAGTGTGGGAAATGCTGGGCTGAACCAGGTTAAACATCTTGTTATTCCCCCCTGTGATTTTGTGATTTTTAAAAATTTTTTGGTGTGAAATTTGCATTGGGTGATGGACACAGGGAGATACCTAATGCTCTGGGCCTGGACAGCCAAGCCTAATTGGGGAGTTGAAGGTCAGTGAGGGACCCTGTCTCAAAAAACACGGTGCATGGTTTTTGAGGGATGACACCTGAAGTGGACCTCTGGGCCTGCGCACATGTATTCACAAGTACACACACGTGTGCCCCCTCGTGGACTCACAATTCACATTTTATGCTTTAAAGAGGGGATAGCTTGACAGTGGTTTCCACACTTTTTTCCTCCAGTTTTTTGAGACAGAGTTTCTCGATGTAGCCTTCACTGTCCTGGACCCACTATATAGACTGGAACTCACAGTGATCCACCTGCCTCTGCCTCCCGGGTGCTGGGATTAAAGACTTGCTCCATCGGGCCTGGCTTATACTTTTTTCAATGAATATTTTTTAAAGTATTTTTAAATTGCGTTTTTGGGAGCGGGAAAGATGGCTGCTTTTCCAGAAGTCCTGGGTTCATGTCCCAGCACCCACGTAGTGGGTCACAATCGTCTGTGATTCCTGTCCTAGGGACTCTGACATCCAGAGATACTGCATACACACAGTGATCAGGCACATATTCAGGCAAAACAGTCACACATATAAAATAAAAAATCTTTAAAATTATTCTTTAGTTAGCTTATAAAAATGGTGGTTTTTTTTTTTTACATTTTTGTGCATAAATATCATAGTTTGTACTTTTTGTTAAATTTATTTATTCATTTTACATCCCTATCACAGCCCTCCTCTCCCTTCCTGCCTCCCCTTTCCTCAGAAAAAGGGAACCCCCCCCTTACAAACCCACCCCGGCACATTAAGTTGCATCACGACTGGGCACATCCTCTTCCACTCAGGCCAGACAAGGCAGCCCTGTTAGGGGCAACAGAGTCCATGTCAGAGACAGCCCCTGCTCTAATTGATAGGGGACCCACATAAAGACCAAACTGCCTATTAGTTACACATGTGTCATGGACTTAGGTCTAGTCTGTGCGTACTCTTTGGTTGGTGGTTCAGTCTCTGTAAGCTCCCGTGGGCCTAGGTTGACTCTTGGTCTTCTTGAGAAGTTACTGTCCTTCCCCCCACTCTTCCACAAGACTACCCGAGTTCTACCTAATGTTTGGTTGTGGGTCTCAGCATCTGGTTCAGTCCACTGCTGGGTGCAGCCTCTCAGAGGACATTGATGCTAGACTCCTGTCTGCAAACATAGCAGGGCTGACTTTCCTATGGGGTGGGTCTCTGGTTGGGTCAGTCATTGGTTGGCCATTCCCTCATTGTCGGCTCCTTATTTGTCCCTGCACATCTTTGTTTGTTTGTTTGTTTGTTTGGAGACAGGGTTTCTCTATGTTGCCTTGGCTGTCCTGGCCTCGCTTTGTAGTCCAGGCTGGCCTTGAACTCAACAGTGATCCACCTGCCCCTGCCTCCCGGGTGCTGGGATTAAAGGCGTGCGCCACCATGTCCGGCTCCCTGCACATCTTCTAGGCAGGGTAAATTTTGGTTGGAAGGTTTTGTGCGTCGGTTGGTGTCCACCTCCCTCCACTGGATGTTTACTTTGTACTTTTTAAAGTTCTGCTTGTGTATACTGTGTATGGGTGTTCGTGTGTGTGCATGTGTGCATGCAGTAACATCTGTACATGTGTGCATGTGTGTGGAGGCTAGATGCTTGGTGTCTCCATCCCATGTGGCTCAGGCTGACCTTGAACTGGAGACTTGCCTTCCTTAGCCTCTGGCACTGCCACACTGGGCTGCTCTCTGTTCCGGTTTGAGGTGCCAACCGTGCTCGTTCTTTTGTAGCAGTGTCATTACAGTTGAAACCTCCCCGAGCTTTCTTATGGAAGCACATGCCTCTTCGGTTGCTGTGGTGGCGTACAGACATTTCACGCCTCCAACTGTAAGTGTGGGGGCAGGTAGCTGCTCAAGATTGTGCTATGCTGTGGTAGGGATTCTGGGAGCTGTGACTTCTGGAGCATCAGAAACTGGAAAGTCCTTTGATGTAAAGTAGATTACCTCCCCATCCCTGCCCCCTGCCCTCTGCCCTCTACTCTCTGCCAAAGGCTGGAAAGTGGATTTATGCAGTTTCCTGTGATTTTTCCCATGTCCCTTGAGCTGGATTTACCCCATGTCAGGAGTACTGTGAATTTACAGGTTAACATCTTATTTTGTTTTTTGTTTTTGTTGTTGGTTTTTCAAGACAGTTTCTCTGTGCAGCCTTGGCTGTCCTGGACTAGCTTTGTGGGTCAGGCTGGCCTCGAACTCACAGTGATCTGCCTGCCTCTGCCTCCCAAGTGCTGGATTAAAGGCTAACATCTTATTTTGAGTAACTAAAGTCTTAGAAGTAAGAGCAACATCCTATACGACCTTGTCTTGGTGTGAAGTGTTTGACACTATGCTGCAGACTGATGTCTGGACTGCTTCTGCGCATGTCCCTAGCAATACAAGGCACAGGCAACATGGCTGCTCACTTAAGAAAATCTGTTGTACTTGGAAATACAGTGACAACACAGAGCTTCCTTACACATCAGTGCTTGCTCCAGCTAATCAGGGATGGCCAATCCTGCATTCTCCTAAACTCTATGCCCAGCCTTCTCTGACTCACAATAGACTTTTATGGTATACACACAAGAATGCATTGTCCCCCTCTTATGATTTATGACCCCTGACCCCTATATCATAAACCTTGGTGATAAGAATAGATCTCTTTGTGATTGAATAGTGATTACTTCATTAACTAGGCCAGCAATGTTTGCCACAAATGGCCAGATGGTGTAAATATGTATGGTATAAATATAAATATTTAATATAAAAACTATAAACATAAATACAGCGTAAATATACTTTGTGAGCCATACATTCTGTTGCCTGGCCGTGCAAAGGCAGCCACAGATCACGTGTGAATGAGTGAGCCTCACTGGGCTCCCATGAAATGTCAAAGACACTGGGATTCCAGGTCATTTTCACATGTATTGAAGTGTTATCTTTACATTTAAAATTTTTTCATTTGCATTTATTTGTATAGTGTTTGTGCCTGTCTTCAGCCTTTATCTTTTATTTGTTTCTCCAACTATTTAAAAATGTAAACATTGGAGGCTGGAGAGATGGCTCAGCAGTTAAGAGCGCTGTCTGCTCTACCAGAGGTCCTGAGTTCAATTCCCAGCAACCACATGGTGGCTCACAACCATCTATACTGGGATTTGATGTCCTTGTCTAGCCTGCAGGAGTACACGCAGATAGAGCACTCATACATAAAACAAACAAAATCTTATTTGAAAATGTAAATATGGTTGTTGGTGCACAGCTGGAGACAAACAGGGTGTGAATTTGGTAGTAACTAGAAATTGCTGCAGTTACAGCTGGTCCGTGGTGAGAGAGTGCCAGCTGGATGTTTCACAGATGGACTTCTCATTAGAAATTAAGGTTTCTGCCGGGCAGTGGTGGCGCACGCCTTTAATCCCAGCACTCGGGAGGCAGACGCAGGTGGATTGCTGTGAGTTCAAGGCCAGCCTGGTGTAAGAAGCAAGTCCAGGACAGTCAAGGCTACACAGAGAAACCCTGTCTTGCAAAACAAAAAACAAACAAACAGAAAAAGAATCAATCCTGCTGACTAGTTGTTTATTCTACAAGGCAGACCTAAGCATTTCTTTAGGAGAATAAATATGCAGGTATCTTTCTTACTCAAAATATTCTGGTCTTGGGGGCTGGAGAGATGGCTCAGAGGTTAAGAGCATTGACTGCTCTTCCAGAGGTCCTGAGTTCAATTCCCAGTGACCACATGGTGGCTCACAACCATCTATAATGAGATCTAATGCCCTCTTTTGGCCTGCAGGTGTATATGTAGGCAGAACACTGTATACAAAATAATAAATAAATCTTTAAAAAAATATTCTGGTCTTTTCAAGGCAGCCTTAGCTGTCCTAGACTCATTTTGTAGACCAAGCTGGCCTGGAACTCACAGCGATCCACCTGCCTCTGCCTCCTGAGTGCTGGGATTAAAAGGCGTGCGCCACCATGCCCAGCTCAACTTAAAACAACATCATTGTCAATAACAACCCTGAATAGGTCACTACAATTGTGAAGCGAGTTTTAAAGCTGCCTGTTTCTTCTGGCCATGGTAGCACAAGCCTTGTGAAGTTGAAGCTAGCTTGATCCACACAGCCAGCCCAGTTCACTGAGATGGTTCCATGCCAGCCAGGGCTGCGTCAGACCCTGTCTAAATAACTATAACAAATATGCACATTTACAGCCATTTCAGTTCTCAGATGAAATGTGTCTAGGTCAGCCCCTCCCTCAGAGTGACCTTGGACAGCTCCCCCCGACTCCTGCTCCCAGAAAGCGTTTGCTTTGAGATTGGGTCCATGTTACCTACTGGCTTCACTGCCACCTTCAGCCAATTTGGCTCCCCTTTGGGGCTCAACTGCAGCCATCTTTTGCCTCAGGACAACAAACCAATTTTACCCCCGAAACAGCTTGTGATGGCTACTCTTGGTTGTCAACTTGACTACACTTGGAACTAAAACCCAAAAATGGAGGGACTATGGTGGGGTGTCCTTTATCACTTTCTTTTTTGTAGTCCTGAGAGTGGAACTTAAGGTGCTGGCATGGTGGGCAAGCACTCATTATAGTCATATTCTCAGGCCTGTCCTTTTAACCTTCAACTCCCTCCACCCCACCACCAAGAAGGCCAGCTATGTCATTGCTTGTCCAGTGGTAGCCTGGGTTCCATGGCAGGTGGTCTGGTCCAGGCACTGTTTGCTTCCAGATGGGAACAGAGGGACTTTAAGATCAAAGGTCCTGTTTCTCTTTCAGGAGTGGCTTAGAGCTCTCAGGGCAAGGCCTGTGTCCTAGGTAAGACTCCCGGTCTCACTGGGGAAGGGGCATATGAGTTTTCCACTGGGTGCTACAGTTAGCTCTTTTAAAATGAGATTGTTGTAGCCAGGCAGTGATGGCACATGCCTTTAATCCCAGCACTTGGGAGGCAGAGGCAGGCAGATCTCTGAGTTCAAGGCCAACCTGGTCTACAAAGTGAGTCCAGGACAGCCAAGGCTACACAGAGGAACCACGACTCAAAAAACAAACAAGGGGGGGGGGGAGGGAGAGAGAGAGAGAGGGATTGATTGATTGCTGGTATCAGACTGCAGTGGAAATTTGGGAGTTCCAAAAGCCTGTGATACCAAAAGTGGTCTAGCCTGTTGTTAAGCTTCTGAGCTAAGCACAGCGGAGATGTGGGCAGACACTGGAAACCAGCCAGAAGGCAGGTCCAGTGAGATGCAGGCCCAGTGGCCGGTGGTCAGCATCGATCTTGTGGTGATGGAGCAGGCTGCAGTGGCCCAGTTCTATCATTACTGCCGGCCCAGCAGTCAAACCTGGGAGGCCAGTGGCAATTCTCCCCTGGAATAAATGAGTCTCAGATGGGTCGTGATGAAGTCATGGAGTGAGAGAGTGAACCTTTATGTTCATGAAGCAGGGACGTCATAAACCTCGGGCAGTGGAAGGGATTTCGTGTTTGATTCGATGGCGCCAGTGGTGCCAGGGATCCTTGGTCTACATGTAACAACACAGCCCTGTCATAAGGAAAAAGCAGTACTTAATTATCCTATGGGTGGGGGAAGATCTCCAGGCACAGTCAAAGGTCATTGGTTGAGAGCCAAGACACCAGGGCATCTTACTAGCATAGGGTGGGTATCTCCAGGAATCCCCAGGTGCTTGCTCAGATTTATCAGGAAAGGGGTTGGGTCTGTAATCTTCCCCGAGGGCTCCTTAGAGGAGGATCTGGGTTTCCCCAGATCAAAGAAGGAACCCTGCTGAGAAAGGGAGTCCTGTTATTTTATACCGAGTTTAGAGGCTATCAGGAAATGCCATGCTTCCCCCTCAATAGCAGGATTCCACACAGCTACATAAGCCTCTGAAACATCCTGTCTCCCACTAGCAGCACAGGGCCCACCTGAGGGTGAGGTGCTCTACTAACAAGTGCTAGAGGTTTCATTAGCCTAAGGCTGAGTCTCCTCCCACTGTCAGGAGAGAGCTGTGGGTGGGGCGCTTCAGGGTGGACCACATTGGTACTGTGTCACTGCCTGTGAGAAGGGCAATATGGACACCCTTTCCTAAATGTTAAATCACGCCAAAGGGTTTGAAATGTGCCTTTGGGAAGCCAAGCAAGAGTAGCAGTGAGCTCACATACTTGTGGGTAACACGGTTGGGAGCCTACTCCTTACTGGGTGAACACTGTGACTCATTTGTGCCCTATGTGTTGATGGCACCCTCGTGACTACCCTCATGACTTTGAAGGAGAGATGAGACAGACGGCAGGGACTGATTTTTTGCTGAAGTCCCCTAAGGACTCATCAGCTTTACTGAATGTAACTTAAAACACAAGTTAGCCAGGCACAGTGGTACTCAACCTTTAATCCCAGCACTCAGGAGGAAGAGAGAGGTAGATCACTGTGAGTTCAAGGCCAGCCTGATCTACAAAGGGAGTCTAGGACAGCCAGGGTTACACAGAGAAACCCTGTCTTCTTGAAAAACCAAAACCAAACCAAAACCAAAAAACCCAAGTGTAGATATAATTATTTTGTTTCATTTATTATTTATTTTTAGTTTTGAGACAAAGTGTCTCTACATAGCCCTGGCTGTCCTGGGACTCACTATGTAGATCAGGCTAGCCTCAAATTCACAGACACCCACCGGGCCTCTGCCTCTGGAGTGCTGGGATAAAAGGCTTGTGCCACCACACCTGGCCAGAACTTTTCAAAAGTAAGTAGTTTGTAGAAAACAGGCCAAAGCAAAGAAGGCAGAGGTGAGAGATGGGGGAGGGGAGAGGAGGGGGGGGGAGGATAAAGAAGAAAAACTCAGACTTAAAAAAGAAAGTTCAATATACAATCTTTTATTTCTAGATTTGAAAAAAAGACTTAAGTTATCAGGACACTATTTACAAGGTTGATCACCTCTTACGTGTATGAAGTGTTGGGGGGCCCTGTACAAGCTGGGCAAACACTGAGCCCAGGGTAGTCCCATATAAGACATCATCCTGGACATGAAGGGGACACTAGGGGCCCCTATTTGGGACAGGCTGGGACAGCTGGAACAACTCATTTCCCAAGGTGAAGGCAAGGACCTAGCCTCCTGGCAGTCAGGGCGGCTAACAATGAAGAAAGCATCACAGAATTGCAGCCTTGTTGCCAGTAAATGATTGTTTGCCTTTTTAGTGTTTAAGTCTTTTTTTTTTTTTTTTTTTCCTGAGACATTTTCTGTGGAATCCTATTAGATACTTGAACAATCCAGAAGACTCACAGAATAAACAATACAGTCTCCCCGGCACCCAAAGGCATACCTGAGGCAGAAGTCCCCAGGATACTGGTGATCCCTTTGGGGTCCAGGCAGAAGGTCAGCCCCTGTGCTGATCATCGTCCTCCTGGGTAAGCAGGGAGGGACCAGTGCCCTGATCTTCCTCCTCCTGGGTAAGCAGGGAGAGGTGCCCTGATCCTCCTCCTCCTGGGTAAGCAGGGAGAGGTGCCCTGATCCTCCTCCTCCTGGGTAAGCAGGGAGCGGTGCCCTGGTTCATAGTGTTTGGAGCACATCATCTTGCTCCTTTTCTGGAAAGAAAACAACTGATACAGAGTCCCAGGCATCGTCCTTTGGTGAACTGTCTTTGTCCAAGTCTTCTAAGATGAATTGATCTGGGTCCTTTAAATACTAGGAAAGGGTAGAAGGCAAACCAGTTATAAGCAGTTTCACACACACAACCTGTAGTTGGTGGAGTCACAGTATAATCAGGACAATATAACTTTGTCCACCAATGAAGAAGTATTACAACCACCACCAATCATTATTGCTACTGTTGTGTTCCTGGGGTCATGTCCAAGCTTGGCCCATGGTGAGCCCACACCTTGATGCTAACCTATGCCTAGCCCTGATTTCCAGCATGTGCCTGTCTCTTTACCCCTTATCTCTGTAATGGGGGGGGGGGAGGTGTAGTTCAGAGCAAGAAGCACAAGAGCCTGGGTTTCACTCTCAGCGTTGTAAAAACCAAACCAACCTGAACAACATGAGGCCTAAGGGCCAACCACACTCATGTGGTGAAAGCCGTGAGGGCAGAACACAGAGACTCTAAGTAGGAATCTCCACTGTCCTCAGTGTGCACTTTGTGGGCCATGAGCCTTCAAACATAACGACGTGTGGTGGGGAGATGACTCGCTGGGTAAGGGTGCTTGCTGCCAAGCCTGACCACCTGACTTTGATCCCCATATGATGAAAGGAGAAAACTGACTCCCAGGAGTTGCCCTCTGGGCCGCTGGAGAGATGGCTCAGAGGTTCTTCTGAAGGTCCTGAGTTCAATTTCCAGCAACTACATGGGGGCTCACAACCATCTATAATGAGATCTGTTACCCTCTTCTGGCCTGCAGGTGTCAGACAGAGCACTCATACACATAAAAGAGTTGTCCTCTGACACACATCTGCACACGCCACCCAATAAATTTTTTTTTTAATGTAATCTTTAGTTTTCATTCAGCTATGGCTGGGTAAAGCCCTGGGGTGCATTGGGGTGGGGCCAGGGGCCTCAAAGCCCTGAACTTCCTTTCCCCTTTGTCTTTGGCTATGAGCTCTGCTTCCAGCTCTTAGAAACGCTGAGAGATGCCAAACGCTAACTGCCAGCAAAGAGAGGAGCAGAAGAGGAGTCACGTGTGTGCGCGAAACCTCTAGATACAGAAGCGAAACCATGTTCTATTCTCATGTAACACCAGTGACCTTTGGCAGTTTTCACACTTTCCCAAGAAACTGCACCAAAACCTTAGATTTCTCCCCCAGAGAGACAACTGTGGTAAACCCAGACTCATAGCCTCTGAGGGCTGTAGCCAAGGGGCAGGACGAGCCCAGTAAAACCCAAGGGACATGGGGAACTGCTCCTCTCTGACAGTGTCAACCAGGGGGTCCTTGTACCCATCACCACAGGTGCCACATGTCGTTGCAGACTCCGACCATGCCCAACATTCATTTTTCTAATTTAATCTGTGTGAACATACGTGTGTGTGGGTAAGCGTCCATGGATGGAGGGCAGAGGACAACTTTTGGGTGTCAGTTGTCTCCCACGTGAGCGCTGGGGTCACAGTGACTCACATGCATCTGCACACTGACCTCTCTTATTTGTTCTGGGATCCTGGGTGGAGCCTGAAACCAGTATTTCACCCGACTTCGGTGTTTGAGGAACAGGAAGAAGCAGGCTACTGTGAGCACCAGCAGCAGCATGAAGATCCCAAAGGGGATAAGGATGACTTGCTGACGCCTGGTGGAGGCTGAAAAAGACGTAATGAAAGTGAGTAAGGCACAGACAGCTGTCCGTGTCTCTTAATAATTCCGGAAGATCTGAAAATGTGAAATCTAAACATTTCTATTCCCAGTTCAAAAACTGTCATGTCATAATACTGCAAATGGAAAAGTCCACATCTAAATTCATGTGATGGGTCACAGTTCAAGAACCCGCGTGCGCACTTGGGGCAGTGAGATGGCTCAGCAAGTAAAGGCGCCTTTGTCTAAGCCGGAGCTTCATCATGGCGACCCACGTGGTGACAGGAGAGAGCTGTCCTCTGACCTCCACTCAAGTGCGCACACACACACACACAAATACAATAAAATATTCCACACCCATGTAGTTAAAAAATCTTACATAAAGCCTCCTTTAGGCTATGCGTATATGGTATCTATGAAACATAAGGGACTTTTGTGTTCAGACTCTGGACTCATCCCTAAGACACCCCATTATGTATATGCAAATATTCTAAAGTCTGAAACAAGTCAACCCCAAACCTGACAAACTCCTGGTCCCAAGTGCTTTGGAGGTGACTCGGCCTAGTCATGCAGGCCGTGCTGCTGTAGACCTCAATACAATCACCCTTTCAGGCGAGCACTTCCGGGTCTCTGCTCCTACCGCCAGCCGCCTCACAGCATGCCTGCCTTCACTATTACAGGAGAAGCCTTTTAGCAGCACATAAGGGATACAGGAAGGTAGGTCTTACCGCCCGCTGTGGTTTCATGACAAGATACGTTGCTTATCCCAGGTGGACGGACACTTTTGTCTTGCAAAACCAGCTGTGCCTCAACTTGTAAACAGTACACCGTGAACGGCTTCAGGTTACCCAGTACAGTGAAGTTGTTCAAGAACGGGCCTTTCACCTGTGTAGACAGCACCACAGCTACACAGGTGAGACAGGCAGGCAGGGCCATGTGGCGTCTACCTTCCCTAGTGACCTCTCGAGTTCACAGTGAATACAACTACTTGGTCACAAGACCGCAGGGCTGTGAGCACTCCTAAGCCAGCAACCAGAACTTAATTTTTAGTATAAACATTCCTCCTGTAAAACCGAAACCTTGGACTGTAGAGATGGCTGGGTGGGCACAGTGTTCGCCGTGTAATCAGGAGGAGCTGAGTTCATATCAGCACCCGTGTAAAAATCTGACAGGTTGGGCTGGAGAGATGGCTCAGTGGTTAAGAGCACTGCCTGCTCTTCCAAAGGACCTGGGTTCAATTCCCAGCATCCACATGGCAGCTGCAGACTGTCTATAACTCCAAGATCTGACACTCTGTCACACTAATGCACATAAATTAAAAACTAAATTAAAAAAAATCTGACAGGTTGACATTCTCCTGTGTCTCCAGAACTGGGGGGTAGGTGGGGTGTGTGTGTGTGGGGGGGTGAGCAGAGACCCCAGTGGCCAGCCAGTCTGGCTGAATGGTGAATGCCAGCTTCAGAGAGAGACCCTGCCTCAAAAACATAAGGCAGAGAGCAACAGAGGAGGCCACCTCTGGCCTCCACACATGCAAGTATGGATGTGTGGGCTTGTGAGCACGTGTACATGCACACACACACCCCTCACACACAGACAATAAAATAAACATCCATGTCTTGAGTTAGACACAGAGGGGAAAAAAGAAATCCTACGATGTTGCTTTAATTCCCAAGCAGCTTCTGGTTTGACGTCAAATGCACTGATCTCTTCATGGTTAAAATGACACAGGTCTTTATGTCTTTATATCCTCAGGAGAGAGCTGGGCCAGCAAAGTCCCAGTCAGCCTTTCTGTTGGCCACATCTGTCTGCGATGCCCCAGGTGTGTTTTGCTTTGTTATACTTGGAGGTCCTAATCCCCGATGTGTTTTCTCCTGCCAGGCAATCTCCGTCTAGTCATGTATGGCCTTTCGTGCAGACCAATCAAACCCTTCACATGACACTGCAGACCCCTGCCATGTAGTCCACATGAGAAGTGGCTCCAGGGGAGTGGCATCAAAGGGAAAAGACACAGAGGCCTTGTTCTAGGTTTGCTCCCATGTTGGTTGGTTGGTTGGTTGGTTTCTGCTTGGCTGACAGCAACTGAGAAAACATCACAAAGGTATTGCCATCGGCCAGGCCTAACTAAGTGGTTTGAAGGTAAACAGATCACTAGGCTTCCCCAAAGTCCAGACATAGCAAGCTCACCACAGGCAAGGAACTAGCAAAGCCTATGAGTGGAACCAGACAGCAGGAAACGATGCCACCAAAGAGGCCAGAGGAGGGCTCCACAGAGCCGGGAGGATTAAAACCACCCCAGGGCTCAAATCTCAGGAGACCCTAGCAACCTCCTGGCTCATGTGGAAAATCTTCTTTCATCCAAATCAGAAACTCTAAAGAGAAGAAACCGTAAACAAAGGAGAAAAGCATCCTTGCCTGCTGGCTTCCTGTCTTCTCCCAGTAGCGGACACGATACCGAAAAACTGTCTCACCGATCACATGAAAGGGAGGGGTGAAGTTGATGATGAGGGAGGAGTCCTCTCCTGGGGCCACCGCAATGCTCCGTGGAGGCCCCACAATAACTGAAATAGAATTAGAAACAAAAACCCCACATGAATGACACATGACACTCACCGGATATACTGTGTCTCTGTTATACACAGTATACATTTAAACTGTGTGTACGCACACATTTGTAATTATATATAAGCAATGTGCTGCACTCAGATGCCCGCTCTGAATACAGGGTCACTGGGAAGCCAGCATCCAAGTGGAAGGAAAGGACTTTGCAGAACCTACCTGCGACCCCACACCAGGCTCTAGCAAGTGCAGGATTCACCCTACTGAAAGGCCCTTTGAGCCGGTATCCCTGGGAACTACATGGATGGTGTTTCCTGGTCCCCAAAAGGGAGAGACATGGCTAGTTACAAGAATCTGTACGCAATTTTCAAATCTTGCATTTCTTTCTCCACCTGAATGAAATCTTCACCCCTGGCCTAAGTTTCTGTTCTGTTTCTCTGGGATTCTGATGCCAGCCATGATTCTGGAAGTTTTGCTTACAAGCGACTCTCAGCTAGCATAGTCTTGAGTGCCTTGTGCAAGGCCATACCCTTGAGACGTGCTGCATACAGATTTCTTTTTATTTTATTTTTTGGTTGTGGGTTTTTGAGACAGGGTTTCTCTATGTTATCTTGGCTATGCTGGACTAGCTTTGTAGACTAGGCTGGCCTCGAACTCATAGCGATCCACCTTCCTCTGCCTCCTGAATGCTGGGATTAAAGGTGTAGATTACCACCCTTAACCCCTAGCAGTTTTCAATAAATTTGCACTGTAATGGCTCTGGATTACTTTGAGGATTTTTACTTATTTGATGATTTATTCAGTTTTATTTTAAATTTTCTATTGCATTTTGTTGTTATAGTGGTGGTAACAATAAAATTTGCCATGCTACCCAAGGCTCCTCCTCTTCTTCCTCCTCCTTTTTGGGTTTTCAAGACAGAAACAGTTTCTCTGTGTAGCTTTGGCTACTCTGGAACCCACTCTGTAGTCCAGGCTGGCCTCAAACTCACACCTTGCGCCACCACACCCTGCAGGATTACACTTCTTACGCCTTTGATCCCAACACTTTAGAGGCAGAGGCAGGCAGATCAATGTGAGTTCCAGGCCAGCCTGGTCTACAATGTTGAGTCTAGGACAGCCAAGGCTACACAGAGAAACCCTGTCTTGAAAAAAAAAAAAACAAACCAAAAAAACAAACAAACCAAAAACCAACCAACCAAAAACCAGCCAAAGTAACTAACTGTAACTGCTTAATTCAGTATCATCTATCTAGACAGTGGGCACATCTCCACTTATCTTATACTTGAATTTTGAGGGCACGAGCGTGTATGTGTGCATGTGCATATGCATATTGTGTGTATGTGTGTGTTTGCATGTGTAGGCACATGTATGTGGATGAACATGTGCCTGTGTGTTCATGCATGTGGAAGCAGGCGGTCAATATCAGGAATCATGTTTGATCGCTCTTACCTTTTCATCGCTGTTAGCCACATTCCTTTGAGGACCCCACCTGGGGACCCCATCTCTGTCTTCAGAGGCTGTAATTATACCTGGCAGTTGTGTAGGTTTCTCAGGATCTGAATTGTGGTTCTAAGCTTCCATGGCCAGAGCTTTAACAGCTGAGCCATCCATCTCCACAGGGTTACCTCCTTTGTGCATGAGCCAAGCAGAGACAGGAAGCTTCTGGCATGGCCACACTGTGACAGGAACAGCATAGGGCCTGAGGTTTCTGCTTCCTCTGAGTACCCAAGACACAGTTGTGCTGGATCAGGGAGTGTGACCAGGATCCAATACACTTGGGTGCATGCTCTCAGAACTGAGATGGAGGCTGGGCGTGGTAGCACACGCCTTCAATCCCAGCCCTTGGGAGGCAGAGGCAGGCGGATCGCTGTGAGTTCAAGGGCAGCCTGGTCTACAAAGTGAGATGGGTGGGGACTATGGCTCAGTGCCACAATACTACCTAGCATGTTATCAGACCTTGCTCTCCAGCGCCACAGCAAAGAAAACAAGAAGCGAGTGTAACTGTCTTCCCATAAAACATGGCTTACAGTAACAGGCAGCAGGTCAAATTTGGAACCTGGTGTGGCAAATCACGCTGCTTTGGCCTGAGCCTCCAGGGTCAGTAGCTTCTGACAATTCTACCTATTGTCTTCGGCTTATTTAGGAAGAGAGCCAGGACCAAGGCCTAGGGTTGGTTCAGTACTGCTCACAGCAGCATGTAAGGAAACCTGAGACTGCAGCACTTGCTTTTTTTTTTTTCCCCCAGACAGGGTCTCTCTGTGTATCCTTGGCTGTCCTGGACTTGCTTTATAGACCAGGCTGGCCTCGAACTCACAGTGATCTGCTGCCTCTGCCTCCGAGTGCTGGGACTAAAGGCATGCACCACCACTGCTCGGCAGCACTTCCTTTTAAAGACCTATTTATTCTGTTTATCTGTGTGTGGGTGTGTGGGTGTCTGAGGAGGCCAGTAAAGGGTGTTGGATGTCCTGGAGCTGGGGTTTCAGGCAGTTGTGAGCTCCCCAGTGTGGGTGCTGGGAACTGAACTCTGGTCCTCTGTGAGAGCCACAAGTGCTTTTAACTGCTGGGCCATCTCTCCAGCCCTATAAAGTGTTCTACCCACATTCTCTTACCTTCTCGGTAGTATTCATATGGACCCACTCTGACCCAGTCAGAAGTGTGCTCTCCTTGCTTGGCTCGAACGCGCAGGAAGATCTTGTTCGCCCGTGGGAAGTTGTCTTCCGTGAAGTCACAGTTTGTCTCTGTGATGTCTGTACAGTTCACCTTCTGGAACGTATGCCAAGAACCACCAATGCTGGGAAAGAAAATAAGGTTTCAATTCCCAGAATCCTCTCCTCACACATAACACTCTTCTCTGGAAACATTAGCTTTTCCATGATTGTTGCAATCACTTAGCCTTTCTGGCAAAGGTCAAGTTCAGAGACTCTTTACCAAGAATTAGTTCACAGGCCACGCCTACTTCGAAGGACTGACTCAGTGCTCTTAGGATACGCACAAGGTTAGGTAACTGCCACCATGACCGATTTTTAAAACATGTTACTACCCAACCCCGACCCGAAACCTCCCGTGATACCCTTTCAGAGTAATTCTCCATTTTTCCTCAACTTGGTGCCCCAGTCACAGGCAACACTGATGTCTCAACAGGTCCCCTCCTTCTGAACAGAACCATATGGATAACCACTGGTCTCTTGTGGCTGCCTTTGTGCCAGGCTCACTCAAGATAGTTATCAGGATTCCCCCCCCCCCCCAAAGCGTTTACATTTTGTGTTTTATTTTTATGTGCTTGAGTGCATTCATGTGCTGGGATTAAAAGCAGGTGCCGCAATTACTCATCTCAGAACAACTTTTTAAAGATGTTTCTCAGAAGACAGACTTATGGGGGAATAGGAGTTCTGAGGGAAGGGAATCTCTTTCCATACAGAGGGTAAAAATACGGTGATATTGGCTTCATTTAAGAGAATGATGAGCATATCACACGGTTCATCAAGACTCCATCAAGAGCCGGGCGGTGGTGGCACACACCTTTAATCCCAGCACTTCGGGAGGCAGAGACAGGCGGATTGCTGTGAGTTCAAGGCTAGCCTGGTCTACACAGCGAGTCCAGGACTGCCAAGGCTACACAGAGAGACCCTGTCTCAGAAGAAAAAAAAAAAAAAAGGCTCCATCAAATCAGTCATCCCAGCTTTATTAATCAGGTGAGACACCCCAGCCCCTGTGCACTGACTCATTTTGGGCTTCTGTATCAGAAATTACCTAACTCTTTGTGTATGAGTGTACTGGGCATCTGCGGCAAGTAATTTTAGCTGCCAACTTGACAGATCCTAGTCTCTCCTGCGAAGGGTCCGTTGAGAGAGCTGTCTGTATCCAGCTGGCCTGTATACAGTGTAGGTGGCACTGACCCTGAGTTTGGGTCCTAGACTGTGTAGGTTGGGTGTAGGTGAGGGCCAGCAGCGAGCATGCATGCATGCATGCATGCATTTTGTCAGGGTATTTGTTTGTTTGGTTGGTTTTTCTGAGACAGGGTTTCTCTGTGTAACAAACTCTGGCTATCCTGGACTCGATTTGTAGACCAGGCTGGCTTTGAACTCACAGAGATCCAAACTGCTTCTGCCTCCCAGGTTTTGGGATTAAAGGCATAGGCCATGATGCCCAGCCTTGTTGGGGTATTTTACCACAGAAAAAGAAATGAAACTTGGACAGCATCAAACCCTGGGTCTTATGTAAGTTAACCCTATGTTCTATTAGCATTAACAAGCCAGAAAATATGCATTTGTTCTTTTTAAATTTTGAGACACAGTGTTGCTGTGCAACCCAGACTGACTTTGACGTAACTCATCTGCTCTAAATATGAACATTAGTTACATGTCACCATGCCTGGTGTGTGTGTGCGTGCGCGCGCGCGCACACGCGCGCACAGGTCAGAGAACACGCTGAAATAGTTAATTTTTCCTTCCAGCAAGTGGGTCTTGGGGATCAAACCTGGCAGCAAGTATTTACCAGCTGAGCCATTTTGCTAACCTCTAGAATCGAATTTTTTAAAGCAACAGTCTTCACGAAAAGGAACAATGCGGCCAGGTGTGGTGGTGCAGGCTTTTAATCTCAGCACTCAGGAGGCAGAGGCAGAGGCTGGTGGATCGCTGTGAGTTCGACGCCAGCGTGGCCTACAAAAGCAAGTCCAGGACAGCCAAGGCTACACAGAGAAACTCTGTCTCGAAAAACAAAACAAACAACATACATGGTAGTTTAATACTTGTCATCAGGATACAGATTTCTTGTATCAAATTCTAGTTTCTTTCTCTGTCTCTGTTTGTTTTTCTGTCTCTTCTCTCTTTCTGTTTTTGGTTTTTTGAGACAGGTTTTCTCTGTGGAGCCCTGACTATCCTGGAACTTGATGTCCATCTGCCTCTGCCTCTGGAGTGCTGGGACTAGAGGCGTGTGTCACCATCCCACCTCCACCCCCACCCGCTTTCAAATTCTAGTGTCTTAACAGTTTCTCAGTCTCCTTGTTTGAAGAGAAGCCTCAGGCCAGCAGATGGCTCATGGATGAAGGCAACCAGAGCCAAGCCTGATGGCCTGAGTGTAATCCCCGCATGGCGGAGGGAGAGCACCAACTCCGCCAGCTGTCCTTTGACCTCCGCAGCGCGCGCGCGCGCGCGCGCGCACACACACACACACACACACACACACACACACACACACACACACACACACACAAAATAAGTAATGTCTGTGGCTTCCAATCCCAGCTCGGGAGGCAGAGGATCTCTGTGAGTTCGAGGCCAGCCTGGTCTGAAAAGTAAGTCCAGGCCAGCCAGGGCTGCATAGAAGAAACTTTGTTTCAAAAACAAAGAAAAGAAGGAAGAAAGAAAGAAAGAACGAACTCTGTGTTAATGTGCATGTACACACATGTACACACACACACACCACCCTTTTCCTTGTTTCACACCTTGGGACATTCCTCTCATGCTGATCCTGCTCTCAGCTTTCAAGGCTGAGGGCTGGAGTGGTTACTATGGGAACCGGAAGTGCCTGTGGACTTCCTCTTGAAGACAACGTAGCTATGGTTATTGTGTCTCTCTGGCCTTGGTCCACACATGCTGAAGTGGTGTTCAAAACCCCAGGCTGGGCTATAGGCGTGCAGCAAGCGTGGAGAACAGCCGCCTACTTTGATTCTTGCTGCTCTTCTGAATTTCTACAAAAAACCATACACTGCTACAGCAATCAGGGCGGGGGAAAACGGTGAGACTGGCAGGGCAAGGCTGCTTGGCAACAAGCTGTGGCCTCGCCCTCCAAGACAGCAGGAGAATGTCATATTTTTTTTTTTTTTTATTAAAGCAAAAATACTCAGATTTCTTATTTTTGGCTACTAATGCTCTTGTTAAACATTAAACACTTGGGGGAGTGGGGAGAGGGCTGGAGAGATGGCTCAGTGGTTAAGAATACTGTCTGCTCTTCCAAAGGACCTGGGTTCAATTCCCAGCACCCACATGGCAGCTGACAACTGTCTGTAGCTCTAGTTCCAGGTGATCTGACACCCCCACATCAATGCACATAAAATAAAATTTAAAAAGATTAAATACTTGGGCTGTCCATCCTGGAGGCTGCTATCTGTGACCTACTATTTCCAGTTTAAAATCTCCCATAATGTTTCCTGCAGATTTGGCGTTGCTACAGTGACCGTAATAAAAAGCAAAGGGGGCACTTTCATTTACAATGACAATGCCACCTTTCCACAGATAAACACAGTTTTTTGTTTTCTTTTGTTTTTTGGTTTTTTTGAGACAGGGTTTCTCTGTGTAGCCTTGGCTGTCCTGGATTTCACTCTGTAGACCAGGCTGGCCCTAAACTCAGAGATCTGCCTGTTTCTGCCTTTGCCTCTACCTCGCCTCTGCTGGGATTAAAAGTGTACGCCACCACACCCAGCAAACACAGTTTTTAAGTCTTAGTCTCAAAATCAGTAAAACCTCAAACAAGAAAACATTTTAAAACAAAAACAGGGGGGCCTCCCCCACCTGAACCCACCTCTGCCATCACCAGCCTCTCACGGAAAACCAGCCAGCTTTAGTTTTTACCAAAGCTTTTTCTCTTACTAAAACCAACCTCAACCCCTGATGAAAAGCTATAAAATGTTTACCAAAAAGAAAGGAAGGAAGGGGGCTGGTGGAATGACCGTTGTTAAACTGCCAGCCTGGGTTCCGACCCTCAGCATCTGAGCGAACCCATAAAAGCCCAGCACAGGGCGGGTGAGAGAAGAGAGGCAGATCCCAGGTCCGCCTATTTAGCCTGGACAGTTCTAGGCTCAGTGAGAGACAGTCTCAAAAACTGAGGGAAGCAGGACTCAGGCAGGCACTTTGCCATGCTCTTTGGCCTCCATGTGTGCACGCCCACCTGCACACACACATACATACACACACACCACAAAGAAGCAGAAACCTTCAGTCAAACAAGTTCGTCTGCAATACAAAGCTGTGTGGGAGCCTTTTTGACTACAGCCTGTGCTGCTTGTCAGTGCTTTAAGAGGTTGAGGCAGGAGGATTGTTCCAGGGCTCCCTGAGGAAAACAGGAATGCTGGTCAACAAACAAACAAACAAACAAACACAGGCTTTGTTTACGAGTATGTGCCCAGAGATTTCACCTGAATCTTCAATTAACTTGTGACAAACGAAACCACTAAGCTGAGCGCACTCATTAGTGGCACTTGCGAACCAAGTGGCCAACAGTGGAGAAAACACAGGAAGGAGGAGAGAGGCAGAGCAGAGGACGAGGAGACGCATTATTCAAAACAGAAAACCAGGTGAGAAAATGAGACACCACTGTAGTCCCCTGAATTCCTTAGTAAGCTCAGTTTGGACTCTTGAGGTTTTGAACCTGAAAGCTTCCTCCTGCCTTTCCCAGGCGGAAGTGAACTCTTACTCAGAAAAGAACAAAGGGATTAGCTTTCACCACTAAAGGAGGTTTCACAGAGGCCAGACCTGAACCCACCCCGATCAGTGGGAGGTTATGAAATCTCTGTCCTTGGTGCTTTTAAACACTCAAGGGGAAAATACCTGCTGCCCACAGGTCTCCTCACTACAGTCTGCTGAAAGGCCGCGTCAGGAACCGACTCCAGTTTCCATCCCACTCCCCAACACGTCCCAGCAAGGGTACCCACAGAACATCCACTTACTAGCAATACTCCACCTGGTAGACCACTGGGCTTGTGTCGTTGCTGGGGGGCGGGGGCTCCCAAGTTAGAATCTGCTTATCATTGACCGAGTAAATGTTCATGTTCAGAGGAGCAGCAAGCTGGGAAGAAGGGTCTTGAGAGGAGCAAGGAATGAGAGTGGGGACAGGGTGATAAAGAGAATGAGGGGGGGATGGAGTGATAGAGAATGAGGGGGGATGGGGTGATAGAGAATGAGGGGGGATGGGTGATAGAGAACGAGGGGGGATGGGGTGATAGAGAACGAGGGGGGATGGGTGATAGAGAATGAGGGGGGATGGGGTGATAGAGAATGAGGGGGGATGGGGCGATAGAGAATGAGGGGGGATGGGTGATAGAGAACGAGGGGGGATGGGGTGATAGAGAATGAGGGGGGATGGGGTGATAGAGAATGAGGGGGGATGGGGCAATAGAGAATGAGGGGAGATGGGGCGATAGAGAATGAGGGGGGATGGGGCGATAGAGAATGAGGGGGGATGGGTGATAGAGAATGAGGGGGGATGGGTGATAGAGAATGAGGGGGGATGGGTGATAGAGAATGAGGGGGGATGGGGCGATAGAGAATGAGGGGGGATGGGGCGATAGAGAATGAGGGGGGATGGGGCGATAGAGAATGAGGGGGGATGGGGCGATAGAGAATGAGGGGGGATGGGGTGATAGAGAATGAGGAGGGATGGGGCGATAGAGAATGAGGGGGGATGGGGTGATAGAGAATGAGGGGGAGATGGGGCAGATAGAGAATGAGGGAGGGGGAGGGGGCAGGAGAGAGGGAAAAAATTCAGAAAAGAACATCAAATTACAAAAACATTTCGGTGCATGCTATCAAAGCCATTTACTCAACACAGCTCTGGTCACAGTTGAGGAATGGGAGAGCCTGTTCTCCCTGGCACACCCTTCTAGGCCTGATTGTGAGGATGATATTATGAGCAGTGGGGGGAGAAGTGTTTTAGGTCACCCTCTACATGCAGGCTCCAGCTGGTAGAGCAGGGCTCGGGAACCACAGATCTGTGACTGCACGTGACTCTGGGCTGCGCACACCTCCATTTTTCTATAGGAATAACTCCTAACCCTAAACAATAACAGAACATCCCATAGAGCTTGGGTGAAGATGCTGGTAGGAAGTTATCTACTTGGCCTGCACGGAGTACCAAGGTGACCATGCATACATGTGTGGATGCGGACACCCCAAATCGAGCAGGCAACTCCCAAAGGCTCGGGACACATCATTTGCTCCTCAAAGGGTCTCAGCATCCCACCGCTGAGATCTGGATAACAGGCTGAATCCCAGGTTCCAAGCCACAGAGGAGGAAACGCGCACTTTCAACACGACTCCCAGCTCTGAGGGCTGCAAATGACCAAAGAATGTATTTGCCCCAGAGGTGGCAGATTCTCCAAAGAAACCAGTTCCATCAACCCTATCCACCCTGCCAGGCAGATACCAGGCGGGCTGGGCTAGAGACGTAAACACTGGAACCTTTTCTCTAAAAAGATATCATCAAAGCACTTTCTTTGATCGAAAGATTAATGAGAAACAGTCAGAAGATGGAAAGAAAAACATGCTGCTCCCGTACTCAAAGCAGGAAACGCAAATCGCAGGTTTTTAGAGAGTTCTTCCAAGCCAGGAGTGTAGAGGGGCCTCCAGCGCCCACTGGGGCCACCTATCTACCCAGACTGCCTTGCCTCCACCTCTGTGGGTCCGGCTGCTCTCACTCTAGCTCCTTGGTCAGCCCTGCTGTCCATTCACACACGGCAAAGCAGTGTGTCAGAGGACAGGCCTGGTCAGCTTGCTGAGGGCTTGGCGGAAGCTATGTACCCACCAAAGAATCTCAGAGAGGCGCTTTTCGGGCCTGCATCGGGTTTCTGTCGCTGCATGTAGCCTATCACCCCAAATGCAAGAGCTTCTAACAACCCAGATGTATTATTTCATTTGTTATTTTATCACATTTATCATCTCTCTGGCAGTTGGATGTTAGAAACAGGCCTAGGGTGGAGGTGGCAGCAGGGCGCAGTTACTTCTGGAGTTGCCAAGAGAAAAGTCTGCTACTTCCATTTTCGTGCTCTGGAGCCTACTTGCATTGTTTAGCTTGTGGCCCCGTTCTCTGGTGATGCTGGGCCCCGTCAATCTTGTGTTAACTTCTGTCGGGCTCTTTCCTGGCTCTGTATTCTGTCTTTCGTGGGCCTTTGTAATGACCCTGAGTCCATGTAGCTCAGCGCCCAGGATCATATCCCCACATGGAGGAGATCTTCAACTCAGTCATACCTGCAAGGTCCCTTCTGTCATATAAGGTCACATATTCCCCAGGTCCAGGGATTAATGCCTGGGCTATCTTTCAAATGACATTATTTTGCCCCCTCACCATCTCTCACATCTCTGGAAGAACCATAAGGAATTTGTCTCCCTCTCCTGGGTCCCTATCTTCACAATCTAAACATCCATCCAAGAAAGGGGTGGCAAGGGACCAGGTTAGAAAGACCCTTACTCAACCAGGCGTGGTGGACACGCCTTTAATCCCAGTACTCGGGAGGCCAGGCAGGTGCATCACTGTGAATTTGAGGCCAGTGTGGCTGACAAAGTGAGTCCAGGACAGCCAGAGATACACTCTGTCTCGAACTCCCCCCCAAAAAAGAAAGACCCTTACTCTAACCATATGTGAGAGAGGAAAGACACCCTGTTCTCAGATACAGAAGAAACTTAGGACAAATGGCTGTGGTGTCTATTAGCACACCCAAGTGTCTGCTGGCCTCCAGGCTCGCTCAGGACCCGTGGCTCCTCTCAAGACCTCTCACCCGAGCCCCCCTCCCTATCTTAAACTCCAACTCATGGGCTTCTGTTCCCAGCTTGATTCTTATGTAATCCTGACATCTTTTGGCTACACACTTTCTTGGGTTTCTTTTGTCTTCCTCACTCTTCCGCTGCCCTGCTTTCCTCATAGCCTGATCTAGTCTGTTAGCCATGTTTAGCCTACTACTTTCTCTCCCTACTCTGGACTCTCTCAGATGCCTCTGGCTGTACTCCCCCTCACATCTATAAAAACGTTCCATTCAACCATACCTTGGAGCGGTCATGTCCTTACTTTATACACTTGTCAGTGCTGGGGGCAGGGTGGGGCTAAGTGGCACAGCACTTGCCTAGCAGGCTCAAAGCCTGCGTATGATGTCCAAAACTTAAAAAACGAACAACAAGGGGCTGGAGAGATGGCTCAGAGGTTAAGAGCACTGGCTGCTCTTCCAAAGGTCCTGAGTTCAATTCCCAGCAACCACATGGTGGTTCACAACCATCTATAATGAGATCTGGTGCCCTCTTCTGGTGTGCATGTGTACATGCAGGCAAAACACTGTATACATAACAAATAAATAACTCTTAAAACAAACAAACAAAGAAACAACAAAAAGACAACCTTGCTAGATGGAGTTTTCAGACTGGATATAAGGAAAGCCCCACACAGCATAGCTTTGTCTCCACTGAGTTTCTTGGGAACCTTATCTTATTCATTGAAGAAAATGAATCTCAGAACTGAGGACTCCACACGTCATAAAACACTTTACCAAACAGTCCTGTTCCCGTTCTGGACACCCGTCCTGGAACTTCATCCTCTCCACTCCAGCCCCTCTTTGCCCCTGGGAAACACTGTCCTTGGGACCTTGTGCGCTGCTCCCTCTCCAGCGAGCCTCCCCACTGTCTGTCCAGAAGTCCTGCCTCAGCAGAGTTACCTGTAACATGCCCAGAGCCCTGGGGTAGGCTTACAAACCTGCCCTCAGCTCCACCTCCTTGCTGTATTTTTCCTCCAAGTGAATGCCACACCTGAGTCCTTAGAAGGAGACTGTCTGGGTGGTGGCGCACGCCTTTAATCCCAGCACTTGGGAGGCAGAGGCAGGTGGATCACTGTGAGTTCGAGGCCATCCTGGTCTACAATGAGAGTCCAGGACAGCCAAGGCTACACAGAGAGACCCTGTCTCAAAACAAACAAACAAACAAACAAACAAGAAAAGAAGTAGACTGTCTGGGCTGGCTCCTCTGCCTCTGCCTTTTGTATAGGCCCCTGGATAAAGCCTTTGTGTCTCCCGAGAGGGACTGGCCACTGTAGACTCTTAATATACTCCTCCTGAGGAAGGAGTGAGCTCATGGGATGTGTCCCACCAGCTGCACTTGAAGCTCTTTCTGCTCATTTCTTCATTGTGGACAGCTGTCTGTCAGTCTCTCCTCAACACTACAGCACATACTTTGAAAAGGTGAGGTG
This sequence comes from Acomys russatus, assembly GCF_903995435.1. Taxonomy (NCBI): domain Eukaryota; kingdom Metazoa; phylum Chordata; class Mammalia; order Rodentia; family Muridae; genus Acomys; species Acomys russatus. The sequence goes on along the minus strand of NC_067144.1, from coordinate 70,117,595 downwards.
CTGCCAGACTCAGGGCCGTTTTCTTCTTGGGTCTGGAAGAGCAGGCTCAGAGGGTGTGGTGGAAAAAGACTACTGATGGGCAGCTGCCAACAATGAAAACACAAACAGAACCAGGAGAGGCCCAGGCTCTCTCTTCCTTGTCTGCTCTGTTTGGGCCATGGCTTTGTCTCGCTTCACAGGCCAGGGCAGGGGTGCTGACCTTCTCTGGGTGGTTCTGAAGACTTGGGTTAGTTACTTTGTGTCACGGTGATAGAAGAACTATCTGACAGTTCACGGTTGCAGGGGATTTCAGCCCATCCCAATGCAGAAGGCATGTGAAGAGGCTGTCACTGGCAGCTTCAGTGGGTGGCAGCACCCCAACCTGGCTAATCTATTCTTAAGTGTCTATGAAGTCTCAAGTGTCTGGATCTCATGGACATCACAGGGGTGGGGCAGAAGGGCAGGATGGAAGGACCTGTGGCTGAAGGGCAGAGGGCACATGCTTGCAGACCACACCCAGCTTATCGCCTCTTATCAACAGTGGTTCCTGACTCACTGTCTGCAGGTGCACGGAGAAGGAAGGGAGAGCGGAGCTTTGCTCAGCTCCCTAAGGGTCTTCGAGCTTTTACTGGGCAGGACCGGCAGCGTCTTTGAAACCCTGGGTACACCCATGGGGACCACTTTAGTTTCCCACTGTGGCTGCAGCAAATGACAAAAGCAAAACAAAACTTTATCTTAACAGCTCTCGGCTCAGAGTGTGGCAGGTGTTTCGAGGGCAAAGGTCATGGTGCTAGGCACAGCAGGTGGAAGGACTTGATCCCATCCCCTGGCTAGATTAAACTAAAACAATCTCTGTAGTGATTGCACCAGGTGCAACTCAGAATGCCGGGATCCTCTGCCTGTTCTAAGACCATCTGACCAGGAACCTGCCACTCCTCAAGTAACCTAACAGTCACGGGACAGGGGCTTCTTTGGGGAAGAAGGCATGCTAGTCTGGCTGTGACCAGACAGAGTGTTGAATATTGTGCCTGAGGCCACTGCGAGCCGTTTTTTTTTTTTTTTTTTTTGGTTTTTCGAGACAGGGTTTCCTCTGTGTAACCTTGGCCATCCTGGACTCACTTTGTAGACCAGTCTGGCCTCGAACTCACAGCGATCCGCCTGCCTCTGCCTCCCGAGTGCTGGGATTAAAGGCGTGCGCCACCACACCAGGCTCTGCGAGCCGTTCTTAGCAACCGGCTCACTTTACCCGTGAGGCAGCCATGGAGAATGGGGAACCAGGAAACAGCGCATCTTAAAAATGACGTCTTTAATTAATTTATCTCTGTGTGTATGTAAGCGTGTGTGTGTGTGTGTGTGTGTGTGTGTGTGAGAGAGAGAGAGAGAGAGAGAGAGAGAGAGAGAGAGAGAGAGTCAGAGACAGAGACAGAAACAGACAGAGACACACAGAGAGAGAGACTTGTGGCAGTCACTTCCCTCCTGCTACCATGTAGGTCCTAGATATCAAAGTTGGCAGCTTTCTCACCATCCAAAAACTGATATCTTAAACCCCACGAATAATCACATCTTTGAAAAAAAGCCCAACAGGCTATGCCATCTGGTTTTGCCTTTCACTTGTTTTTTCTGAGATTTATTAGTGTACGTGAGTGTGCCTGCATACAGCTATGTGTACTGCCTGCTTGCAGGTGCCCGTGGAAGGCAGAGGGCGCCTCACCCCCTGGAGTTGGCAGCTGTGAACCGCCTGACGTGGGTGCTGGGAACTGAACCCCAGTCCTCTGTGTTGTTTGGGGCTGAGATGTACCCCACATCTCATGCTTTGCATGTGGGGTCCTCTGGCTTGTGGTGCTATGCGGAGGGCTGTGGAGCCTAGAAATGTAGGGCCTTGAGTGGAGGTCAGCAGAGACGAGTCTTTGACGGTTACACCTCCTCCCTGGTCCTAGTCCCCTGCTTCTCCGTCGGCTTCATGTGAGTCACGACTGACGCCAATGTGACCGGCAAATAAACAGTCCTCACCCTCAGCCACAGCCAGGGAGTTATTCTCTCTAGTAAAGTCGCAATAGCAAGCGGGTTTTGTTTTGTTTTGTTCCTTAGATCACTTGTCTCTTCTGGGCCCTAAAATATGAAGATTACCTCGTTCAGGAGAAGGCTTGGCATCAGAGAGAAACTGTACACAAAGCCCTTGGGAGCTCGTCACAGTCAATGGGAGTTAGGACTATCAAGTATCAACCCAATGACACAGGACCCAAACAGGAGTATTTCCAGTGACTTTTAGGTTATTTGGGACCTACTGTCCTTGTCAGTGGTATCTATGCTAACTAGAAGGTTTGGACATTCTTTCAAGCTTGCTAACAATGGTGACAAAACGCACATACACACACACACACACACATTTGGCCTCCACAGGTACCAGGAACACAAAGTCGTGCACAGACATACATGGAGGCAAAACACTCATACATTGTTTTTGGTTTGTTTATTTTTGTTTTGTTTTGTTTTTTGAGACAGGGCTTTCCTGTGTAGCCTTGGCTGTCCTGGACCTGCTTTGTAGACCAAGCTGGCCTGGAACTCACAGAGATCCACCTGCCTCTGCCTTCTGAGTGCTGGTATTAAAGATGTGCGCCACCACACCTGGCTCCTCATACATTGTTTAAAGCGACCTTATGATTCCCGAAGGCCATTTATACCCTATGGAACAGTATGGGAATCTTCCCATTATCTCTTGGCCACAAGATCATTGTTAATATTTTCACTTTGCATTGTGACTAAAAGGGGTTTCTTTTAAAAAGTATCCTAGCGAGTTTTTTCATAAGAAAGTGAGTATGAAAATTACAAACTGTTATTTGTTAAGAGTGGTATGCAAGCCAAAGAGACTTGCAAAAAGCTACCACTTTGAAAAGATCCAAGGATCCAGTTTGTTCTTAATGGAATATAATAAAAGTTAATCATTAGAAAAATGGCTGTTCCCCTGGGTGCGGTGACAATGTCAATTGTAAAGTTTCAACCTCTGCACTCACAGTTCACAGACACCCTTAGTGGCTCTGAAAGCAAGTACCAGCTCTTCTATCACAACTCAATCGCAGGCTCTCCCCTGAAGGAGAAGTGGGGAGAAGAGCAGACACAGATTGCCCAAGGCAAAACTGAGGAACATCAGAGTCCCTGAGAAGTTAGCCATGTAACCGGGTCCATCCTCTGCACCTCTGCCCTTAAGGAGATAGGGAACTTGAGGGCCTTTGCGAGCGATGCTAATGGAAGGACCAACATCTCAACACTGCCTTTCAACGTATTATCTAACTAACAGGCCAAACTTATAACAACAACAAAACCAGGACTGGTTGCAAGCAGCCCAAGCTGGCCCGGAAACTTTAGGACCCTTTTTCTCTCTCAACCAGAGTTCTGCATTTTCACAAGCGTGCACCACGCACTCCCTGTGGACTCCAGATACCCAAGCTTTGATATGATCTCCCCATGGGAAAGAACCCAGCAAAACATAAAACATGTACGAAGAATGAGGTCTTTTCTTTTGGTGGTTTTGATGACTCGCTCATAAATATGGCCAGGTGGTGATTGAGACAGGAAGCCGAGCGCAGGTAAAGGGCTGTCTATGGGGAAGAGAGTAGAGCTGTGATCCGAAGGGCCACAGCTGACACCCCTGGTCCCCCATACACTGGAGGGGACACGGATATTTCTGCTCCCCATTTATAAGATCCTGAGGAAGTAAGTCCAAGATTTTATAGGTCACCCAAAGCAAATGTTGGCCCTGTCCTTTAGCTGATCTCCCTGGCACCAAGCAGCCAACGACTTCGGCTCTCCAGCTCCAGGCCTGGAATTCCCCGTGGTCCTTGCCACACTCACTGCAGCTCCCTCTCGAAGATTCCTCCGGTCGGTCACCTACCCGATCGCGGACGCCTGCAGAACGGGAACCGCTGGAGACTCCCACCCCGCGCCTGCTGCAGGCTCGGGGCGATACCCACGCGTGGACGCGACACCCGCGGATGCCTGGGAGAGGGGGATGGGGAAATCTGCTTACCCGGCGAAGGCGCCGCGACCCCGAGGCTACAGAGCAGCAGCGACAGCAGCCACGGCGGCGGAGGCCGCATGGCCCGGGCGGCCCGGGACCGTGGAGTGGACGCCACTCAGGCTGGCACACCCCGGCGGCCATGGCGAGCGCTGTGCCCGCCTCTTCCCAGCCCAGCCGCCTAGCCGCCTAGCCGCCCCGCCCCGCCCCGCCCACGCCCCGCCCCGCCCCGCCCACGCCCCGCCCATGCCCGGCCCGCGGGACTTTCCCGGGTGTTCCCGGGAACCCAGGGCCATCTCCCCGCAGTCCAGCACCCCGCCTAGCCGACCTCCATTCATAACTTGAGGTCCTGTCCGTTTATTTTAAATCCTGTTTTCTTTAATGGCCCCAAAGTACATTCTAAGCTTTGAATTCTTTTAAGGAGAGGATTACTTAGCAGTGTTGTAGAGAGAGGACCATCTAGGACCTGGTGTCACAGAGAAGGGGGAGGAAAAGCTAGAGGAACTTCACGCGTTGCTTAATAGTCTGTGGGTTTGGCTAGTGTGGCTGCGAGGCGTAGGAGGAAGTGACCCCAGAACAGGGGAGGGTCAGGCTCTCAGCCTGTGCCCTTCCTAGTGGCAGAGACATTTGCACCTCAGCCGCAAGGAAGAGACAACAGAAAGGGATGGATAGAGAGAGAGAGAAAGAGTCAAAGAAAAAGGATCATCTGAACCCACATCCTCTTTAAGAGTGGCAACTGCTCCTAACCGCTGAGGCCTCTCTATTCCCTTCTTTGTTTTTGAGAAAAGATCCCAGGGAACCTTGGTTGACTTTAAGGGGGCTGTAGTTGAAGCTGGCCTTAAACTTCCTGTCCTCACAATCTCTACCGCTCAGGATTAGTCACGTGAGGCACTCCCCCCCCCACCCCACCCCGCATCTTCCTTGAGGGCCAGTGGGATTTCTGAAGTTGGATGAATTACCTAGCATTGTGGGTCTCCCTGGGGAGCTGTTGGCCACCAGCTCATGAAGACAGCAGGAGCAGAAGGCGAGGCACAGGCAGTGAGCAGCACAGAGAACGAAGGCAACATAAAACCCTTGGTGGAGGGAGCTCCCAGGATAGGCGTACATAATTGGTTGGAATTAGGCACTTGAAGGACACTTGATCTGCATTTGGCTGTATGTTTTTGTCATACGAAGGGGAACACAGAACCTAATTATCCTATAGGCGCAGGGAGGGGAGGATAGTAGGGAGCTGTGTCAAAGACTGTGTATCAAATGTCATTAGGGGAGCCTGGCATGGTGGTACTCGCCTTTAATCCCAGCACTCGAGGAGGCAGACGCAGGCGGATCGCTGTGAGTTTGAGGCCAGCCTGATCTACAAAGCGAGTCTAGGACAGCCAAGGCTACACAGAGAGACCCTGTCTCAAAAAAGAAAAAAAAAAATGTCATTAGGGGCATTATGGCCAAAGACACTGTCTAGATGAGGTCAGACAGAGCTGGGGAGAGGGAGTCCTCCGGACTGGGAGGACTGCAACCTCAAACAGCTGGGTCCTCCAACCTAGCAAGAATTCGAATTGTACCTTGAGTATTTCAAGACACAAAAGTGTACTTACAGCCAAGGGGAAACAGCAGGGTTTGTCAGATGGTGGCACATGCCTTTAGTCCCAGCACTTGGGATGCAGAGGCAGGGCGGATTGCTGTGAGTTCGAGGGTCAGCCTGGTCTACGGAGAGTTCAACGACAGCTAGGGCTGTTACAACAGAGAAATCCTGTCTCGAAAAACCAAAAAAAAAAAAAAAAAAAAAAAAAGGAAAGAAAGAAAAGAAAAAAAAAGAAAGAAAGAAAGGAAAATGGCAAGTGAGAGAAAACCTACCCCCCAGGCTGTGAATGAGTGTGAGTGTGTGTGTGTGTGTGTGTGTGTGTGTGTGTGTGTGTCGCGTGTGCATGCACTCCTGTTAGGCACATTTTATTTTTATGAGGCAGGTAACAGGCTAAGGAAAAGGACATGTGTGTCTGCCTCAGCTGAAGCCATGAAGAGCTTGTAACCACTGAGCTTTCCAGCCTGTGGTCTTTTCCCCAGATGGTAAATCTTTGGAAGTGCTGCCACCCAGCCCCACTCCCTACCACACCCCCTCCAGAAGGATCTGTCTACCTCGCCCAAGTCCTATGCACATTACCACAGGGCGAGTCCCTTGGATTAGCACCCCATGCCTCAAGCATACGGCACCCCGAGTTCAAGCGGTTCTCTTCTTGCACCAGGGCAGCTTTGTCGGGCAAGGCCAGCACAGGGATGACATTGCATTCTCTGCCCTCCCTGCTGACAGGAGCCCTGACCTGGTTGGTAGCTGGCTCTTCTACTGAGAGCTGGCAGCCGAAGATAACAAGAACTCAGCTCTACAGGTGTTTCCTGTGGAAGGTGTGTGGCTGGCTTGGCTGTGTCTTTCCCCTCTGTGCACCTGTGTAGCATTGTGTCATGTGACCCCCCATTTCTGTGTGTTCCCTCTTAGTGTCCAGCTGTTTCTCCTCTTTTGAGGCAGGTTTATTGTGGACACAGTAAAAGATTAAGCCTTGGGGCATTTTATTTATATCTTCCAAGACCATGAGAGTGCAAGCTGTTCCCAGCACTGTATGCAGACAGTCACGTGGTTTTAAAATTTTTATTTTATTTTATGTGTGTATGCCTCTCTCTGTCTCTGTCTCTCTGTCTCTCTGTCTCTCTGTCTCTCTCTCTCTCTCTCTCTCTGTGTGTGTGTGTGTGTGTGTGTGTGTGTGTGTGTGTGTGTGCAGCACATGTGTGTGAGCCTGTGGAGGTTAGAAAAGATAACACATCCCCTGGCACTGAAGTTACAGACGGCCGTGAGCTGCCCTGTGAGTGCTGGAAAATGAACCCAGGTCCTCTGCAAGAGCATCAAGCACTCTTAACTGCTGAGCCGTGTCTCCAGCCCCTGGTCATATGCTTTTGTGAAATCAGCAAAGCAGGAGGTTTTAGCCACTTTGTTAAGACCTCTGTGTCTTTCCTCTTTGAGTTTCTTTCTGACGTACTTCTTCTCATGTGGGGAAGTGTTAGGGTGGTTATGAGAGTCTTGAGAAAAGAAACGCCATGAGGTTTTATAGAATATATAGATGTAGATCCACAGTAGTTGTGAAGCTAACACAAACAAACTTTCTAAGCCAGCGATTATAAAAACCAAATTTTCAGGGCTAGAGAGTTCACTCATGGGTAAGGGCGCAAGTTGTCCTTGCAGAGATGCAAGGTCAGTTCCTGGCACCCATGTCCAGTGTCTTGCACTCCCTACAATCCAGCTTCAGCCCTTTTTGGGGCTCTAGGCAACTGCACTCATGTTGCAGATACTTACAGACACACAAACTGTGAAACAATACACACACACACACACACACACACACATATAACAAATGTTGACTAGTCATACTAGAGGGAAGACTTAAGTGTATTTGTATATAAATCCACATACACGTGTGTTCACGTATACAGAGATCAACACTTGGCGTTTTACACCACACTTACACACATAGCTCTACTAGGTGTGAAGTTAAAAGTAACTTTGCTGCCAGGCATGGGGGTGCACGCCCTTAATCCCAGCACTCAGCAGGCAGAGGCAGGTGGATTGTTATGAGTTCAAGGCCAGCCTGGTGTACAAAGTGAGTCCAGGACAGCCAAGGCTACACAGAGAAACCCTGTCTTGAAAAACCATTTAAAAATAAAAATTTGATAAATCATGCAGCAGAAGGGACTGGAGTACCTTCCTGTTTCTAGATGATTCTATGCAAAGTCGCCTCAGAGGCGAGGAAGACATGGTAAAGCCGCAAGCAGAGGGAATTATAGAGTGCAGTGGGCAGTCATCATGTGTCCTTATTTTTGTGGAGTTTGTGACACTAGTCTATTTGGCAGCCTTTTTATTTTCTCATTGTAAACTAAAGCTTACTGTTGTGCCTAATTTTATGTTCTTTATTGTGTATTCTTTTATATAAGGAGAGCTCGCACATATTGTATGAACTTCAGCTCTACAAAACCTGAATCCACCCTACCCCTTCTAGAAGCCACTGGCTTCCAGACTGCTGGTCTCTCTAATGCCTGAGCTTCCCCCCAACCCCCACCCCGGCCCAAAACAAGCAGATGAAGGTGACAGGAAGAAGCCAGCTGTGTGTCTGGGGGTGTTGGGTTCCTCAGTACTCAAGGTCAGAAAGGTCCTGACTTCATTGCGGTTCCGGGAGCCATCAGAGCTAGTTCCCAGGAGTGGCTTTGCCTTGTGTCATCTTTGCTGACCGGTGATTTCACTTCCTGGATTTCCTCTCTTGGACTGGGTCAGACTGGGCAGGAACAGGTGTTCGTTCACAGGGTTTATTGGGTAGAAGGGAATGCTCAGCCATTGCTTTTATATTTGGGAGGTTGGGTTGCACTGCTCACAGAGTACGGCTTATCTGCTGGCTGGTATCTTGGACGGCAAGAGTGAGTCCCTGCAGGATATTCCACTACAGCTGCCCTATCTCCTGGGCCAGATGTGTTTAGTTTTGCTCCCTGGCAAAGGGTACCAGCTTTCCCTGCAGGGCACCTGCATGAATATTCAAATTGAAGGCCTGGTGATGGAGAAACACCTTTGGATTCTAGCTAGCCTTAGGTGCTAGCTTGCCTTCAATTCGATTCATTACTTCCAGTTTACCTTCTTCCCAATTTCTTGTCTAATTGCTTTGTCCTCGGACATAAGAAAGACAATGCCACATAGATTGTGGTCAACTCCTATAAGTGTATCAGATAAAATATGTATAATGTCCTACTTACATACCGACATGTGCACGTACGCACAGTGCACCATGCTGGTTCCGTTCCTCTGATCAAATTCTGGCTGAGCTTGCCCAAGATCACATGACCGGTAGGTGATGGTGTGTGTGCCCTCAGTCTTGCCTGATTTCAAAGCCTACTGCTGCGGCCACTCATTCTCCTGTAACCAACAGAATAGCTCTCTGCTCCTGGCTGTGGAGTCTCTGCAGCTGTGTTTCTTGAAGGCCACCTGGGCCCACTTCTCTGCTCCTCTTGCTGCTGTGGTCTTAGCCATTTGCCCCTCTTCCTGTCTTCCTCTGGTCCCTTGTTCCTATACCTACAGTCTAATTCTTCTTTCTTTATTTTTCCTTTTTCTTTTCTTTCTTTCTTCCTTTTTGTTTTTGTTTGTTTGTTTGTTTTTTGAGACAGGGTTTTACTGTTATAGCCTTGGCTGTCTTGGACTCACTTTGTAGACCAGGCTGGCCTCGAACTCACAGTGATCCACTTGCCTCTGCCTCCCGAGTGCTGGAATTAAAGGCGTGCGCCACCACGCCCGGTTTACAGTCTAATTCTAAGCTCTCTCTCATCTGGCCTTTTGCTTCGAGTCACTCACTACTCTCTTCCTTCGCTTGGGGCCACTTGTCGCATTACTGGTCTGGGGGAGACACCTCCATGACAGATCCACTGACTTCTGTGTATGTTCGCAGTTGAATACCATCTGTGGGTGTATAAACTGAGCTTTGTGTTTGAGTCGGATCCAAAGTAGGACCCTGATGATCAGTGAGTGAGGTCTTGCTTTGTTGCTGGGCCCACTCTCTTTCAGAATCAGGCTCTGGAAGTCTTTCCACAAATGTTAATGGCCTTTGTGATTTGCACTTCCTTAAAGGAGGGTTTAGTTTGGCTCACCGTTTTGGAGAGCTTCAGTTTATCACAGCAGGGACAGCACAGCCCTAGGAGTAGGTGGTGGAGGCTGTTCACACCACAGAGGACCAGAGGTCAAGGGAGGATCCAGGGCGGGTTCAAAGACCTGCCACTGTCCCCCACCCGCACCCCTGCTTCTGCCAGCTCCGCCCCATCTCCTAAGAGGTTCCACACCCTCCTGAGTTGGCACCATTGGCTGGAGACAAAAATACAAAACATAAACTCATGGTGGGACAGTTTAGATTCAGATGGGGATCTGCAGGAAAGAGGAAATTCCCTAGGTCTCCAGGCCCCGGCTGTTTTCTTACTGCGTTCATCACTGGCCCAGCACCCTTTTCTTCAGTCCTACAAATGCTGCATTTCTGATTGCCAAGTAGTCACATTCCAGAAACATCTTGTCTCCACTACCCTCTACTAGCAGAGACCCTCCACAGCGTGGGACACCCTGCAGACTGTGCCTCCGTAAGATAAGGGGGGAATAGTGCCCAGCAGAGAAGCTGCCTGTGTTTCAGGTAGGCATCAAAGCTTAGGATCCCTGATCCCCATATATGTGATAACTACATCAACCCCAAGGAGACAGCACAGGGATTCTGGAAGCTCCCAGTGGGAAATGGAAGGGGAAGAATACATGATGTTTGGTCTGCTTAGACTTGGGGCAGGATGTGTGTCATGAAATTGCTTGTGTTTTGTTAATTCTGAGAACCTCAGATTGATCTGTTTTCTAGAAAGATTAAGATCATAGTTGTGTGTGCATGCGTGCGTGTGTGTGTGTGTGTGTGTGTGTGTGTGTGTGTGTGTGTGTGTGATATAATTTACTCTCTGAGATCCTATAAGGTTCCAGGAAAAGTTTGGCTGTTGGGAAAATCAGAGCTGTTCCAGATGCAGGTCTCAGTGCAATGGGGGTTTCTGTGAGTCACAGGGAAGTTCTGGAAGGGACCATCAGACAGACATGTGTGAGTCACTGCTGGTGCTGTCCCCAGACCTGGACTCATGCCCAAGTCCTCCGGTGACAAGTGGCCCCATTCACTCTATGGTGTGCACTTGCTCCAGGGAGCCTCACACAGACCAGTAACAGAAGGCACGACAGCAAGTCTTGCTTTTGGATCTCCAGAATCTTGCTGTCTGCGGGGCTGTTTTTAGTCTTAATGAATACCTTGTCCTTCACAAAAATTCAGATTCCCAGGCCCCGTTTGCATACAGCAGGCAGCCATTTTATTCAGTTTGCATCAGGTTTCGCCTTCCACAGGAATGACTTTACATACACTGCATGTCTTCACTGCCCTAAAGTACAAACACACACACACACACACACACACACACACACACACACTTCCAGTGACTACCTGGCATACCTCGTAGTTGGCAGATTCTTCAACAATTTTTTTAAAGATTATTTTTAATTTTATGTGTATGAGTGTTTTGCCTGTGTGTATGTCTGTATACTATATACATGCCTGGTGCCCACTGAGATCAGAGAGGGCATCAGGTTCATGGTTGTGAGCTGCTTGGGTGGGTGCTGGAAATTGAGCCAGGGTACTTTGTAAGAGCAGCCAGTGCCCTTAAACACTGAGCCATCGCTCCAGCCCTCTCTAAAAGTGCCTTATCAACCCCATAAAACCAAAAGACTCTCATGCCATCTACTCTATTGGTTAAAACTGCTCACCCTAGCTCTCTTTGAAAACATCCAGTCAAGTACCCTTTCCAATATTTCCCTTGCCTCAATCATTGATTCCCTTTGGGTTTTGTTTTGTTGGTTTTTTTTTAAAGACAGGGTTTCTCTGTATAGCCTTGGCTGTCTTGGACTCACTTTGTAGACCAGGCTGGCATTCAACACACAGAGATCCACCTGCCTCTGCCTCCCGAGTGCTGGGATTACAGGCATGTGCCACCTCCTGGCTGATCCCCTTTGTTTTAAGAATATGTATTTTAGCCAGGCACGGTGGCACACACCTTTAATCCCAACACTTGGGAGGCAGAGGCAGGTAGATCTTTGTGAGTTCGAGGCCAGCCTGGTCTACAAAGCGAGTCCAGGAGAGCTACAGCTACATAGAGAAACTCTGTCTCGAAAAGCAAAGCAAAACAAAAGCCAACCAAAACCAACAACAATATGTTTTTATCCTAGTGTGGCAGGGGAGATACTGTGGCCATGAAAGTGGTTTTCCAGGGCAAGCCTCACTCACTGTGCTCAAGACACACTGATGCCTGCGATTTCCCCAACTGAGGGAAAAGAGGCTCACACTTCATTGTAGTCGGGATTGCATTTGCACTTTCCTGCAAGAAGTATTAAGGAATTTAAGAAGTGCTGGACAGTGGTGACACACGCCTTTAATCAGTGGATCTCTGAGGCCAGCCTCGTCTACAGTGTGAGTTCCTCGTCAGCCAAGACTACACAGAGAAACCCTGCCTTGGGGGGAATAAAAAGCATTTGGTTCTTTCTTCTCTCAGCTGTCTATTTGATTTGATCACTGTTCCTCTCTGTGTTTGGGGAAGATGCTGCTGGACTCTCTGAGTCTTCTTAACTGTGCTTCCTTTCTCCTGTGGGAGGAGAGTCTCTCTCCTGTGTCCACGTGTGTCCATGTGGGTGTCCATTTGTATGTACATGCATGTGTAGGTGTGTACTGTGCATACACCTGGGTGTATCTGTTGTTTGTGTACGTGTGTATGTTTTGAACAAGTCTTGAACTTTGAGTAGGCCAACATCGAAAAAACCCAGAGACCAGGACTGCTGGGAGAGGGCGCTTCTCCAGCCCCACTGCACGTAGCTTGTTTAGCCACTGGCAGAAGCCACTTGTGTTGCTGCAATGAAAATGTGGTGCGTGAGTCGAGACTTACTTCCTGCTACGAGCCCCTGTGAGTTGCCAGTCAGTGTTTCCGGAGGCAGAGTAGGCTGCCACATGAGGAGGGTGAAATACAGGCCACAACCAAAAAGGCCTGTGTTGAGGGCTGGCCTGCTGAATTCTGGGCCCCGAGATCTGGCTGGCTGCAGTGCAGACAAATGCATTGCAGAGTACTCTAAACAACATTGTTGTGTAAGCTTTGCTTCCCAATTATCTCTGATTGGTTAATTTAAAAAGCTGGACAGGCTATAGCTGGGAAGAAGAGAGGTAGATGGAGCTTCTGTTCCCAGTCTTGGGGTCTCAGGTAGGGATAATGAGGTGGGAGGGAGAAGGAGGAAGAAGAGAGAGAAAGGACATCACTACTGTGAGGAGGAATTCATAGGGAGAAACAGCCCAGACTGGACCAATATGGCAAGTAACTTGGGGTGTGTGTCTGGGAAGCAGACTAGCTTAAAGGATTAGTGTCAAACACATATTCCTAGCTGTTGAGCCTACTGCTTATTAATAAATATAATAGAGCTGGAGAGATGGCTCAGTGGTTGAGAGTGCCGCCTGCTCTTCCAGAGATCCTGAGTTCAATTCCTAGCAACCACATGGTGGCTCACAACCATCCATAATGTGATCTGATGCCCTCTGTTGCAGATAAAGCACTCATATACAATAATTAAGAAATCTTAAAAAAATAATACATATAATAAGTCTTTTATTTGCAAGATAGAACAGGTGGATAGAAAAGTCCCCAATTAGTAAATTATCTACTACAGACTTGTTGTTTAATATGCCCCCGAGGCCTTCCTAGGAAAGTGAGCGCTTTCCATAGGTTTTTTTTTTTTTAAACTATTGAGATCTCAGGGGTTGTTTTCCTCCCATCTGGGACATCCCCAGCATGGCACAGAGCCATCCTGAGAGCCTCCAGTTCAGAGACTGATGAGCTATCTCCCTCAACAGTGCATTCTGTGAGGCCTGCCTGGGCTTTTGTCCTGAAGTCTGCATTGGTTCCATATTGCTGCTGTAACACGTTACCACAAACTTGTGTTTTAAGACAAATATGGCAGGAATCCCAAAAGAGTTGACACAGCTGCGGCTTCTGGGATACTGCAGGGGAGGAGAGACACCTTTTCTTTTCTTTTCTTTCTTTTGGGGGGGAGGGGTTTCGAGACAGGGTTTCTCTGTGTAGCCTTGGCTGTCCTGGACTCACTTTGTAGACCAGGCTGGCCTCGAACTCACGGAGATCCACCTGCCTCTGCCTCCCGAGTGCTGGGATTAAAGGCCTGCGCCACCACTCCCAGTTGAGAGATGCCTTTTCTTTGCCTCTTCCAGCTTCTAGAGGTGCCCTATTCCAGTTCGCAGCCCCTTCTTTCATCCTCAAGTCAGCAGCACAGATCAGTCAGTAATTCAGCTTGTTCTCTCTCTCTTTTACTCTCTTACTCTCTGATTCCTCCTCCCTCTTTCACGTATAGGAAAACTTGTGGCCTCACCGAGGTCCATTAGTCAAAGGTTGGTCCCAAGCTGTGGCACTGAAAGCAAGTGGTGAAACCTTCATTTAAGGTGTCAGGCCCAGTGGAAGGAAGTCAGGTCATTGGGGCATACCGTTGATGGTTCCAATGAGCTCCAGTATTCCTCTCTCTTTGTCCCCTCAGCCAGGAACCTCCGCTGTGAAGTTTTGTGTCAGTGCTGGTCTAAAGAAGCAGGCCTGAGTGACCTTGGGTTGCCCTGCTTCCAGTTGGTTAACTGCAGGTGTTTTGCCACAGCACAGGAAGCTAGCTGATCTATTTCTTTGTTGGAAGTAAGAACACAGACATCTGCGGAACCACTAGTCATCCCTCTGCCGGGGTACACAGACTGCCTGGTGGCAGGGCGGGGCTGTTCTCAGCTCTTCTTCCTTGTGGGATCCCTTACTTCACTTCCATGTGAGGCTGTTCCTTCTGTACCCAAATACCAGCCCTGGATGGTCGCTATCTCAACTCTAAAGGCCATGACCTGGCAAGGAGAGCCATCCTGGGACCAGCGTTGATCTGTCTTGTCCTTGCTAACTCACTAAAAGCCTGGTTAACTAAAAAGGGAAGTCCCTGGGGTGTAGTTCAACGGTAGAGCATTTGCCTACTATGCCCTAGGTTCCATCTCCAGAACCAAAAGAAAGGGAGGGAGGGAGAGGGAGAGGGAGAGGGAGGAGGAGAGAGAAGGGGAGGAGGAGAGGGAGAGAGAGAGAGACAGGGATAAAAACAATAGACAATCTAAACCAGTGTGGGATTAGAACTCGCATTTCTGGCCTGGTGAACTAGAGCAATGGAGGGCTGGAAGGATTTGCTACAGTTCTTCTCCTCCTCCTCCTCCTCCTCCTCCTCCTCCTCCTCCTCCTCCTCCTCCTCCTTCTTCTTCTTCTTCTTCTTCTCATTTTTGGTTTTTTGAAACTAAGTTTCATTGTGTAGCCTTGGCTTTCTTGAACTCGCTTTGTAGACCAGGCTGGCCTGGAACTCACAGCCGTCTTCTACCTGCCTCTTCCTCCCAAGTGCTCGGATTAAAGGCATGCACTACCACGCCTGGCTTTTTTCCGTATTTTGAGACAGGGTTTCTGTGTGTGTAGCCCTGGCTGTCTTGGAACCACTCTGTAGACCAGGCTGGCCTTGAACTCACAGAGATTCACCTGCCTCTGCCTCTGCCTCCCAAGAGCTGGGATTAAAGGCGTGGGCCGCCACCACGCCCAGCCTTGCTGTAGTTCTTGATGAAGCCTTATACATTCATCTGTGACCTCGGCTGCAGCCTCCTGGCTTCAGGAAGGCAGCAGTGAGCCCGACACTTGGGCAGAGCTGGCCGCTCATTGGGTCTTGGTAGGGGGGGTTACTGGAATAGCAGCTTTCTCTGTGGGATCCTCTGAACCTCTGCACAGGTAAGTCCTGAGGACACGTTCCATTGTACAGGCTCATACCAGCATCAAGGCTTCCAGGAAAAATGGAAGGGAGTAACCCTAAAACCCTCCTGGATTAGCTGGCTCAAAACCTCTGGAAATCAGCTGAAGTCTGATTCCCAATAATAAAAAATTCACTGGAAAGCAGTTTAGAACAGTGAGCACGCTAACGGCCACTTGTGCCGTGTGCATGTACAGGAGCCAAGCTTTACTCACGGTCTGATGTCTGTGTTTTCAGCTGGAAATAAAACAGGTCACGTCTCCATTTGCATCATACTCTGAGTGCTGGGATGACGCTATGAAACCCCCTCTGTGTCATCCTTTTACCCAATGTGTCCGTGCTGCACGCGCCACTCAGCTGCTGGTCACTTAGCAGCTACTTGGGTTATCAAATTGGTTGTTGTAGGGTGGGCCCTACAGCTCCGTGTCAAGGACTCCTCAGATAGTAAGGTAACATATATCATCCTGTTGCGTCATTCACCACACCCCACCTTCCCTTTCAGGCTTTGTGCCATGTTACATCACCAGGAGAGTGGTTACAATTTGACAGGATGTTTTGAGAGCAAAAGACTCTAAAAGAACAGTCTATTACATTGTTATAATTGTACTGCTTGACTATGCATAGTTACTGTTTTTAACCCCTCACTGTGCCTGATGAATCCCATATTGTTGGAGTGATGCTTTTGTGTTGCTCTGTAGAGGTTGCCCTTGTATATTCAAATGCTGACTTCTGGACCCAGAGAGTTGAGCACAGGCCAGAATCTGGTATTGTTAAGCATCACCTGCCTCAAGATTTTGTAAACATTGTTCTCCATCACCTTCTGATTGGTTGAATAAAGAGCTGACCAGCCAATAGCTGAGGCAGGAGAGGGAGGCGGGACTTCTGGTAGAGATAAGGATTCTGGGAGAGAAGCGGAAGGGCAGTGAATGAGCAAAACTAAAGAGGAGCCAAGGAGCCCCGCGGCAGAACATAGATTAATATAATGGGTTAACGTAGGTTAAGAGCTAGTTGGGGGCACACCTAAGCTAGGGCCAAAAGCTGTTGTAAACAAACAGAAGTCTCCGTGTCCAGAAGGGGCTTTAAGGAGGAAAGAACCTTGGTTGGGCTGCACCGTCTTTGCAGAGGAGACATGGTTTCACTGTGTAGTCCTGGCTGTCCTGGGCTTGCTTTGTAGACCAGGCTGGCCTGAATCTCACAGAGATCCACCTGCCTCTGCCTCCCTAAGTACTGGAATTACAAGCCTACACCACGGCGCCTGGCTGAGAAGGATAGATTCTAGAAGAGCCCCTTGAAGTAGCCTCCTTCCTGGACAATTGATGAAGATGACCGGGCTCTACGTCAGGTGCCCCCAGCCAGCGGGGCTTCGACTAAAGCTCGAGAGGAGATCTACCTGTATGGTAAAATGCAAGACACAAAGAAGGAGAGCAAGTCTCAAACGCTGATCACGCTTTCAAACTTTATTAGTCAAGCAGCAGCTTTTATATGTCAGAAGGCAGGGAAGCATATTGCTATAGCAACTCAACTGCAGGCTGTCTCAAAACACAGGGAATTCCAGGCAGGGCCATAACGTCCTGCCACACAAGGTATCTTGCTCTGTCTTCATCTAGCTTTAGTCTATCTGCTAAACCACAACAGGGTCGCTCCATCTCTATCTGTCTTTAGTCTAACTGCTGACCCATAATGGGGTCAGCTAGTTTCTGGTGAAAGGCAAGCTCTGGGAAAAATAGAGACTTAAAGGTGCAAGCTCTGACAAGATGGCTGAACATTGGCCATATGGCCTATTGTCCCCAACAGCCAGGTACCCGTCTGGGGAGGGCCTGCCATCCAGAAGCAGATCCATTAAGCTAGAGAAAGAGCCCAATCAAAGGAAGATGGGGTCATAGTGTGGGACGGTCAGAGCACAGTGCGGACCACCTGCTGTGTCCCATGAAGTTCCCCGAGACGTTTACTTGGCTGGAATGAATGGATATCTAGTAGGGAAAGGAGTTGGACTTCTAGGAGTCGCATCTCGGGGATAGGCCACACCCCACTCAGCCCAGGGCAACCTCGCAGTCACTGACTGATGTGTACCCAATGCCTGTGGGGAGAGCACCCACCTGGATCACAGGCTGTGTGGTTGATGTGAGACAACACTTGTATCGGTGGTGAAAGTCCTGCAGACACAGCGGCATGTGGTTAGCAAGCTATAACCACACAGTATCAAAGGTTACTTAGCTGAGTGCGAAAGCAGCAGTGACTTCTACGAACGTCAAGGAAGCTTGGAAACCCTTCCTCAAAGCTTTCCGCTGACATCCAGAACCACGTCAAAATCACACCGGGTCCTCTGAGGCTGAAGCCGTCCTTTCTCCTGGGCCCAAAGACTCCCCAGGTGCCAGGAAACAAGAGCCCATGAATGAACCTGGGAATGTTCCAGGGTCAAGTAGAAGAACAAGGCGTGGCTCTTCGTGACCCCCTTACTGAGAAGAGACTCTGAGTGTGTGCCACCGTTGCTGTCTTGTTTTGGAACAAATGCGCCCACACGGCTCATCAGAATCCTCTGCAGCCAGTGCTGACTGACAGCCCAGAAGGCAGGTGTCCAGGCAGAAGAGGAGCAAGGCAGAGAGGCTCGGGAGGGAGGGGCCAGTGGACATGTCAATCTCGGACAAAGGAGGAGGGGGAGGTTGGACCAATATGTAAGTGGCTCCTGCAGACAGCAGTGACTTTTGAGAAAGTCTTACTAAAGCAGCAGCTAGGAGAGGCAGAGTAAGGGTGATTAACCACTGAGTGGGTGTGTGGAAGCAGAGAGAGAGGTGTGGTAATAAAGTGTGGGGGTGAGGCAAGGAAATGGTGGAGAAAAAAAGAGAAAGAAAAAAAAAAACTATACATAAGGCTGGTGAGACCTGAGTGTTCTTGTAGCAGAAAGAAGTTGTCGTTGGGGGAGGAAATACAGATTTTGAGCCTCTCTCCATGTCTTGCGCTGTGGTTGAGATGTTAACTTACAAGTCCCCAAGAAGTCCCAGATGTTTTGGCCTTGGTGCTGAGGTTGGCACTGTTGGGAGGTGATGTCCTTTGGGAGGCAGGTTTTGGGGAGGCCTTTAGGTCATTGGGGGGGGTGCCCTTTCAGTAGGAGCTGTGTTCCTTGCTATCCTTCCTTCCTTCCTTCCTTCCTCCTCCTCCTCCTTCCCCTTTCTAAGCTGTTTTAAACACGTTTTAAAAGCTACTTCAGTCTGGGGCTCTGTGGAGAAAGTGGAAGGACCCCGCCTCTCCTCCCCCCTCCCTTCCTTCTTTTCTTCCCCTACTCCGCTTCCCTGCGTTGGGCTTGAGCTGTGGCCACTGGCTCTTGTGTGTATTCTTGGCATAAGAGTTGCTCTTGGAAGGATATTTTATCACAGCAACAGAAATGAAGTCAAGAGTTTATATTAATAATTTGTTTGCGAGGTTAAAAACAACAGCAAGAAAAACCTTGTGTCTGCAGCTTCTCAGAGCAAGCTGGAGCTCAGCTCATACCTCACCGCCCCCCAAAAAAAGAAAAAGTTACCCCAGAGAGGGGAGGGCAAGCTTACTGTGGACCCAGGTTCGAGTCTCAGTGTTTTAGAAAAGCAGCTGTAGATAAGCAAATGTGGTCTACCCATGCAACAGAATCGTGTCAGCCATCAAAGGGATAAAGTATTGATACCGATTATGAGTGAACCGAAAGCCTACACATAGCTAAAGATGTCAGCCACAGAAGTGTGGTCCCACTGTCTTAGTGGCCTTTCTATTGCCGTGACAAAATACAAAAGTGATAAAAAGCAACTGTAAGGGAGGAAGTGCATTAGGCTCACAATTCTAGGTTACAATCCATCATTATGGCGGAGTCAAGACACGAACCTGAAGCAGCTGTTCGAATCCTCGGCCAGGAGGAAGGAGAGAAAGGCTGCAGGCATGGCTGTAGCCAGACTTCATTCCTTTACACAGCCCAGGACCCAAAGCCAGCAACGGTGCCACCCACCGTTAGGCTGGGCCTTCTCATGTCACTTATTCAAAACAAATTCTTATATTTATTTATTTTATTCAATGTATATGAATGTTTTATCTGCATGCATAGATGTGTGTCTTGTGCCTGCCTGGTGCCCTTGATGACCAGGAGAGGGTGTGAGGTAGATGGTTGTGAGGCATCACGTAGGTGCTGGGGACTGAACCTGGATCCTCTGTGAGAGAAGCCATGCTGCTATTAGCTGAGTTGGCTTTCCAGCTCTTTCTCCCATTAGCTGATGGGAAATCCCTCCAAGAAGTTCCTGCAGGCTAGCCTGGTCTGCACGGTTCCTCATTAACACTGACTTCCCAGGTGATTCTAGGATGTGAAATGCTCAGGATAGGTCAGTTCACAGACAGAACTCAAGTTGGTGCTTCCCAGAGGCTGGGGGCAGGGAGGAGGGCTCACAGGGGAGGACCAGCTTCATGCGGAGATGCGGATTCTATTTGACATGATGACTGTGTTTTCGGATTAGGATTCCCAGCCGTTCCATCTGTGTCATGTCCTTACCATCTGGGACTGTGCCTTCTGAGCACTATGGATGCTGACAGCCTGAGGGATCACTTTCCCTAAGCCCTTTAGTGCCAAACATGTCAGTTCACAGCATCTGGATCCTCCCTGGGCCTTTTCTGGAAGAAGAGAATAAGTCCTAGGCTTAGATGGATAGCTCTTTGAAGGTCTGCAAGGAGCAGGCTGGAGAGATGACTCAGTGGTTAAGAGCACTGGCTGTTCTTCCAGAGGACCCGGGTTCGATCCTCAGCACCCACGTGGCAGCTCTCAGCCATCTGTTACTCTGGTTCCAGAGGATCTGATGCTCTCTTCTGGATTCCAAGGGCATCAGGCATGCACGTGGTGCACAGACACATGTGGGCAAAACACCCAGGTATATAGCATAAAAATATGAAATAAGCCCATCAAAGAAGAAGGAGTAGAGTGCCAGCAGCAAGCAGAAAAGATGGGGTGAGCCAGTCGCCAGGGGGGGTCTATGCAAAGCACTGAGGCTCGTGGCGCTTCCCTACCCTTCATTCTAAGACGCGGGGCACGGGAGACCAGGGGGCAAGGGCGAGGGACACTAGAGGATTCCTGCTTTGCTGAGGACAAGGTTGGGGTCCCCAGAGCAACCAGATAGCCTGGAGTTTTGTTCTAATTTGTACACTAAGTTGCATGTCTTTCATGGCAGATTGACAGTTGCCCTCCATGGCACACCAATGGCATGCTGGCAGTTGCTGTGACTGAGACTAACCATAAAGGGGGAAGAGTGGTGGTTGCCAACTTCTCATAAAATCTCTGCCCATTCCCGGAAAAGGTGAGTATCCTTCCTGTCTCTCATTTCCTTACTGTGTCTAGGACCTCCAGACCCCCAAGAGTTAGGAGCAAATTTGTCTTCTACATCTATGTGAGCCAATGATAAAACTCTTCTTCACCATGCACGTGCGTGCAACACACACACACACACACACACACACACACATACATCAACCAAACAACCCCCAACAAACAAACATAAACAACAAGCGTGTAGGATTGATTAGTTATCTTGACTCACAGTATCTGAGATTTCAGCCCAGACTCTTCAGCACTGTTAGGTCTGGGCGCATGAGACAGACCACCATGGAGGAAAAGTGTGTGGCAGAGGCCACTCACCCCATAACAGACAAGAAGCAAAGAGAGAGACAGAGCCCCAGGGACCTCAGCTGGGCCCCGCCCCCTACTTCCTGTCCCTTCTTCAGGATACTTTTGTGAATCTGTGGTTCTGATCAGTGATCTAAGCATTTCTGGAAAATCTGTCACAGACACACCTGGAGCTGCAGTTTGCAACTCTCAGGTATTTCTCAATCCATACTGGTGAGATGAACCATCACAAAGCAATAATTAAAGCAAGGTAGGGTGGGGGTGGGGCTGTAGCTCAGATGGCAGAGTGCTTGCTTAGCATGAGGGATGGCCTTGGTTCTCCCTCCCCAGCACCTCAACCAGCCAGGCAGGGTTGTGCGTGTCTATAATCCCAGGGTTTGGGAAGTACAGGCAGGAGAATCAGAAGTTCAAGGTCATCTTTCTTTACATAGTGAGGCTAGCCTAGGCTATGTGAGACCCTGGGTTAACCCCTGTTCCTCTTTTAAACAGTAAAAAAATGATGCCAGGCACTGCCCTTTCCTGGATTCTGCATCTCTCCTGGCAAGGATCTGTTACTTACGGGCTTTGAATCTGGGAGGGCAAGTTACCACCAGTCTGAGAGCTTGTTTGATGGATTAGTCACAGCACAGTGACATATCAGGATTGCTTTCGCATAGACTTTCTCACACCTAGGGGCACATGGCACTCTGTATAGCATCACTATATGCCCCCCGCCCCCCTGGAATGTTTTATATAGCCCAGGTTGGTCTTGAACTCATGATCCTCTTGCCTCGCTCAGCCTCCAGGGGTGTCAGGATTATATGTGTGCTGTACCACACTTGGCCTTCCCTCTCCATCTTCAACCAATGCTGAAGTTGGGTGTGCGTGCTCTGCCTGGTGACTAGCAGCCCTGCTTTGCCAGAGACCAGAGAGTTTTCCCAAAAGAGGGAATTTCAGTGCCGAAACTGGGAAAGTCCAGGATGAGCGGGTATGTGGGATTGTGCAGAAGACAAAGCCATGGCCAGTCCCAGGCTCTCTCACCCTGGGGTCACCGTCCTTCCCTGTTGGCACAGTCAGGGGTGTGCTGGATTTCCATGAATTAGAGAAGGGAGCTGGATTTAAGGTCAGGGACAGGGAGATGATTCTAAAGCAGTGGCTGCCAGTTCGTCCTTTGGGGATAGCAGCAGGCCTGAGGTCATGGGCTAGCACAACTGAGTCTCTTCCAGCTACATGAAGGCAGGCAGCCACCCAAGTGCCATATGGATGGTGGTGGGTGGATGGTGGCGGGTGGATGGTGGCGGGTGCAGCCGCTGTGTTTAATGAGGGGACATCCGGGTGGGCCAATAGTCAGGCTAACTTGTAAAGGTGCGGAGGGGACTGAGGAAGAGTGGCAGGAACCCTACTTTTCTGTTTTGGGGTTCAAGTCACTGCAGCTCATCTGATGACTTGGGGGTGGGGACAGTTTGAGGCCAATACAAAAAAAGAGCAGCAGAGGTGCTGAGTCATCCTGGGGTGCCTGGGGTCTGTGACACAATCCAGAAGGGAGATTTATGTTGGTTACAGTGGCAGGGAAGGCATGGTGTGTGTGTGTGTGTGTGTGTGTGTGTGTGTGCGTGTGTGTGTATGTGTATGTGTGTGTTTGTGTGTGTATGTATGTGTGTATGTTTGTGTGTGTTTGTGTGTATGTGTGTGCATGTGTGTATGTGTGTGTGTTTGTGTTTGTGTGTATGTGTTTATGTGTTTGTATGTATGTTTGTGTGTGTGTGTGTGTGTGTGTGTGTGTGTGTGAAGAGGCTGGTTATGTTTCTGTAGTTGGGAGGCAGAGACAGTGCAGAGGCCCAGCTTGCTTTCCCCTTTCCCTCATTCCAGCCTATGTGGGTGTCTACACTAAGTAGGTCTCCCTACCCAGTTAAAGCTCTCTGAGAATACACTCACAAGCATGTCCAGAGGTGTGTCTCCCAGGGAATTCTAAGTGTAATGAAGTTGACAATGAGGTTAGTCGTTACAAGGGGGTGAGGGTGAGGGGAACCTCAGCTGTGGTCCCGGAGTATGGCTCACTGTGGGAAGAGTCAGCCTGGGATAGACTGCGAGGGCCGTGGCTGTCAGCGTTTGATAGGTGCATTTGGGGCAGTGATTGTCCATGATTCAAAAGTGAGCAGCTAAATACTATATGTGTTAGTCACAAAGTGAACAGCCCAAGTGTCTATCTGCTTATGACTTGATAAACAAAATGTGGCATATTGTGGAAATTATCTGGCAATTTTTGAAAAAGTCATCTTGGGTTAGCAAGATGGTTCAGTTGGCAACGGTGTCTACTGCCTAGACTGATAGCCTGAACTTGATCCCTGGGACCCACGCTGTGAAAAAAGAAAATCAACTCCTATAAGTTGTCCTCTGACCTTCAAGAATTTACCAGATGTGCAAAAATTTACACACATATACTAAGTAAATAAATGTAAAATGAAATATTGAGCAGCATTGATGAAGCTCTATGATGAGGATGATGATGCTCTATGATGATGCTCTATGATGATGCTCTATGATGATGCTCTATGATGAGGCTCTATGATGATGCTCTATGATGATGCTCTATGATGAGGCTCTATGATGATGCTCTATGATGAGGCTCTGTGATGATGCTCTATGATGAGGCTCTATGATGAGGCTCTATGATGATGCTCTATGATGAAGCTCTATGATGATGCTCTATGATGAGGCTCTATGATGATGCTCTATGATGATGCTCTATGATGAGGCTCTATGATGAGGCTCTATGATGAGGCTCTATGATGAGGCTCTATGAGAGGCTCTATGATGATGCTCTATGATGAGGCTCTATGATGAGGCTCTATGATGAGGCTCTATGATGAGGCTCTATGATGATGCTCTATGATGATGCTCTATGATGAGGCTCTATGATGATGCTCTATGATGATGCTCTATGATGATGCTCTATGATGAGGCTCTATGATGAGGCTCTATGATGAGGCTCTATGATGAGGCTCTATGATGAGGCTCTATGATGAGGCTCTATGATGATGCTCTATGATGAGGCTCTATGATGAGGCTCTATGATGAGGCTCTATGATGAGGCTCTATGATGATGCTCTATGATGAGGCTCTATGATGAGGCTCTATGATGATGCTCTATGATGAGGCTCTATGATGATGCTCTATGATGAAGCTCTATGATGAGGCTCTATGATGAGGCTCTATGATGAGGCTCTATGATGATGCTCTATGATGAGGCTCTATGATGAGGCTCTATGATGAGGCTCTATGATGAGGCTCTATGATGAGGCTCTATGATGATGCTCTATGATGAAGCTCTATGATGAGGCTCTATGATGAGGCTCTATGATGATGCTCTATGATGAGGCTCTATGATGAGGCTCTATGATGATGCTCTATGATGATGCTCTATGATGAAGCTCTATGATGAGGCTCTATGATGAGGCTCTATGATGATGCTCTATGATGAGGCTCTATGATGAGGCTCTATGATGAGGCTCTATGATGAGGCTCTATGATGATGCTCTATGATGATGCTCTATGATGAGGCTCTGTGATGATGCTCTATGATGATGCTCTATGATGATGCTCTATGATGAGGCTCTATGATGATGCTCTATGATGATGCTCTATGATGAGGCTCTATGATGAGGCTCTATGATGATGCTCTATGATGATGCTCTATGATGATGCTCTATGATGATGCTCTATGATGATGCTCTATGATGATGCTCTATGATGAGGCTCTATGATGAAGCTCTATGATGAGGCTCTATGATGAGGCTCTATGATGATGCTCTATGATGATGCTCTATGATGAGGCTCTATGATGAGGCTCTATGATGAAGCTCTATGATGAGGCTCTATGATGATGCTCTATGATGATGCTCTATGATGATGCTCTATGATGAGGCTCTATGATGAGGCTCTATGATGATGCTCTATGATGATGCTCTATGATGAGGCTCTATGATGAGGCTCTATGATGAGGCTCTATGATGAGGCTCTATGATGATGCTCTATGATGATGCTCATATGATGCTCTACTGATGAGGCTCTATGATGAGGCTCTATGATGATGCTCTATGATGATGCTCTATGATGAAGCTCTATGATGAGGCTCTATGATGAGGCTCTATGATGAGGCTCTATGATGAGGCTCTATGATGATGCTCTATGATGAAGCTCTATGATGATGCTCTATGATGAGGCTCTGTGATGATGCTCTATGATGATGCTCTATGATGATGCTCTATGATGAGGATGATGATGCTCTATGATGAGGCTCTATGATGAGGCTCTGTGATGATGCTCTATGATGAGGCTCTATGATGATGCTCTATGATGATGCTCTATGATGAGGCTCTATGATGATGCTCTATGATGAGGCTCTATGATGAGGCTCTATGATGATGCTCTATGATGATGCTCTATGGTGAGGCTCTATGATGAGGCTCTATGATGATGCTCTATGATGAGGCTCTATGATGAGGCTCTATGATGATGCTCTATGATGATGCTCTATGGTGAGGCTCTATGATGATGCTCTATGATGATGCTCTATGATGAGGCTCTATGATGAGGCTCTATGATGATGCTCTATGATGATGCTCTATGGTGAGGCTCTATGACGAAGCTCTATGTTGAAGGCTCTATGATGAGGCTCTATGATGAGGGTCTTCACATTAATGTATAGGTATAATGTTATCATTAGGGGTTGGTTTAATACTATGTACATTTAGTAGAATAGTAATAGTAGGTTCTCTTTTAGGGCCTATGATCTGTATAGCTGCAAGGTCTTGGCAATGAAATCATTCAAGGTATGTGTTTCATCTTGTAGAATGGGCCTTAAGGTCCAATCAGAAAGTAGCTGGTTACTCCCATGATGTTTGTGTGACTATTGCACTAGTGGCCAGATTTTGCCAGGTAGGTTGTTATTGTTGCTTGCAGGGTTCAAAGCTGGGGAAGACTGATGATTTTTCTCCTTCTATAGTATGAATTGCTGCTTCCAGAACTATGAAAGCCAGATAATAGGTGTCATGGCTGTTTTTGTGTCAACTGGACACAAGCTAGAGTCATCAGAGAGGAAGGAGCCTCAGTTGAGGAAATGCCTCCATGAGGTCCTGCTGTAAGGCATTTTCTCAACTAGTGATCAATCGAGGAGGACCCAGCGTACTGTGGGTGGTGCCATCTCTGCACTGGTGGTCCTGGATATGTTCTATAAGAGAGCAGGCTGGATCTGGCAGCCGAGGAGGCTCCACGCAATGCTGCCAATGTCCCGGAGGAGAAGCTGAGGTCAACATCTAATTTAAAATATTAAAGGTGGATACAGAACTATTTCTGCAATGCAGACAATTAAGTGTGTTGTTGTCGGTGATGGTGCTATTGGTAAAACATGTCTCCCAATATCCTACACAATGAACAACTTTCCTTTGGAATATGTACCAACTATTTTCAACAACTCTTCAGTCACCGTTATAATTGATGGGGAGCCATGTACTCTTGGGCTTTTTGATATTGCAGGGAAAAAGGATTATGACAGATTATGACTGCTGAGCTACTCACAAACAGATGTTTTTCTTTTTCTCTTTCTTTCTTTTTTTCTTTCTGTTTTTTGTTTTCTGAGACAGGGTTTCTCTGTGTAGCCTTGGCTGTCCTGGACTCACTCTGTAGACCAGGCTGGCCTCGAACTCACAGCGATCCACTTGCCTCTGCCTCCCAAGTGCTGGGATTAAAGGCATGTGCCACCACGCCCAGCCAAACATGTTTTTCTTGTGTGTTTTTCAGTGGTCTCTCCATCCTCGTTTGAAAATGTGAAAGAAAGGTGGGTGCCTGGGATAACTCTCCACTGTCCAAAGACTCCTTTCTTGTTTGTTGGGACCCAGATTGATCTCAGAGATGACCCCTCTACTATTGAGAAGCTTGCCAAGAACAATAGAAGCCTGTCACTCCAAAGACTGCTGAAAAGCTGGCACGGGATCTGAAGGCAGGCAAGTATGTGGAGTGCTCCCAAAGGCCTAAAGAATGTGTTTGATGAGACAATATTGGCTGCCCTGGAGCCTCCAGAACCCAAGAAGAGCCACAGGTGTGTGCTGCTATGAACGCCTCTCCAGAGCCCTTTCTGCACAGCTAGTGTTGTCATCATACTAAAAGCAATGTTCAAATCAAATTAAAGATTAAAAAGTAATTTTTTTCTGAAGAAAGAAGGAAAGGAAGGAAGGAAGGAAGGAAGGAAGGAAGGAAGGAAGAAAGCAGGCTGAGCAAGCCATGTGGAGCAAGCCAGTAGGCAGCATCCCTACCTGGCCTCTGCATCAGCTCCTGCCTCCAGGTTCCTGCCTTGCTTGAGTTCCTGCCTCCAGGTTCCTGCCCTGCTTGAGTTTCTGTCCTGACTTCCTTTGGTGATGAATAGCAATGTGGAAATGGAAGCTGAATAAACCTTTTCCTCCCAGACTTGCTTTTTGGTCCTGGTGTTTCATCGCAGCAGTGGAAAGCATGACTAATACTGTAGGGTTGAGGAGTTCAGGCCACACAGCTGGATTTCTTCATGCTCCACAAGGCAAGCATGTGGCATTCAGCAACAGTGTCTTCAAGTTCTGGAGAGTATCCAATACCATCCACAATGTTCTGTAATGTCTGGATGTCTATGGGACCTCACTGGCCAACAACTCCAAAAGGTAACCTATTCCTGGCTTTTTATTTGTTAGCCTGTGGTGTCTATAGAATTGCTGTTCTGGTATAGGACAACTCTATTTGAAAACTTTTTATATATGTGTATGTGTTTATTTTATGAAGCATCTATGGTAGTGGGTTTTCATATGACTTTTTCTAAGGTGTGTGTGTGTGTGTGTGTGTGTGTGTGTGTGTGTGTGTGTGTGTGTGTGTGTATTTGTAAGAGGCCAAAAGAAGTCATCAGATTCGCTGGAGCTGGAGTTATAGGAAGTTTTGAGCTGCCTGATGTTGCTGCTGGGAATCAAATTCAGGTTCTCTGTAAAAGCATTAAGAGCTTTCAACTGCTGAGCCATCTCTCCAGCTCCCATGGAAAAAAATATTTTTTTAAAGATTTATTTATTACGTATATAGTGTTCTGTCTACATATATGCCTGCATGCCAGAAGAGGGCACCAGATCTCATTATAGATGGTTGTGAGCCACCATGTGGTTGCTGGAAAATTGAATTTAGGACCTCTGGAAGAACAGTCAGTGCTCTTAACCTCTGGGCCATCTCTCCAGTCCCTGAAAATATTTTTAACTCATTGCATTTTTCTCTTTTAATGACAATAGCTTAAATGAAACCATTTGAACCACTTTAGTGAGCCCATTAACTGTTCATCTTTTAAACACCAAGGAGGCTGATTGGATATGTCCCTGGGGACACCCAGATACTGGATTAAATGCTGCTCTAGACATTTCTATGCCAGGGTTTTTATGACAAGTCCCACTTTTCTAGGTGGTTGGTGGCTTGGATCAATGTAATGGCCGTGGATGTAGTGATGGTGGTTAGATCTGAGACATTTCTGAGATGGCCCTGGCAGGATTTCCTGACAGAATGTAGGGCAGGAAAGGGGACGTCATGGCGTGTACACACTTTTAAGCAGAAGAAAGGAACTAACTAACCTGTTCTTCTGGGAAACGATTGAGCAATGAGACAGTTTGACCTGGAGTTAGCACCCCTACCCCTCTTTTGTTTTTTTCAGACAGGCCTTAAGCATGACGTCATCCTGCCTTCGAGCCAGGGTGCTGAGGCTATGGCATCTGTGTGCGATGGTGACTGGCTAGTGTTCTTTATGTTGTAATGAAAGACTTTTTTTTTTGGTGGAAGTTTTCTGTTTTGTGTTTAGGAAGGAAGTATGTGTGAAGGCTGTGCATGCAGAATCTTGAAAATACTGTAACTTTGAACTGCGTATTTTATGACCGCCAATCTTCCTGCCGTGTGAGGATATCTTTTTCACGTCCATCACTCTGGTACCATTTTTGTCCTCTAGTTTCTGAGCACTTGGGCGTTTGGCCAAGCTTACCCAGGTCACGGGAGTCAGGGCTTGAACTTGCGCTCAGGACCTTTATTCTTTCAAGACACCTGGACCCGAGT
Source organism: Acomys russatus (assembly GCF_903995435.1). Lineage (NCBI taxonomy): Eukaryota > Metazoa > Chordata > Mammalia > Rodentia > Muridae > Acomys > Acomys russatus. The sequence continues at coordinate 70,088,483 of NC_067144.1, read as the reverse complement.
GCAAAACTATATATCCTGTCCGCCGCCTCACAAAGAATTGCAATAACTCTGAGATACCTATTTATACACTCCAGGTGGCTAAAGGCAGTATATTATCCTTTGGGTCATTTCCAATGTTTGTTCTTTAAATTCTATACATGGGGAAAAAAAGGACTTCCCTGCATTGATGAGGAAATGTAACTAGACACTGCATGCTTAGTCAAGAGGGAAAATTTCAACATAAAAAAACTCCATGCATTTGAGGAAGTGGGTCCACAAAGGAAGCAGACCAACAAAGAATCAGTCAGCTGTACATACTTTCATAACAAAATTACTTTAGAGAAAAGGAATGACACTAGCAATGTACCAATATTGTAATTGGTCCAGGCCCGTTTTCCTCAACTGGGTTAGTGAAAGGATGTGTGAGGGTATTGGGCATAGGGTATACAGTGTGAGATGGATGCAGGCTTAGATGCTTGGTTTTTTTGTTTTGTTTTGTTTTTTGTCTTGTGTTCCTCAGATGGCGAGTAGCTTTGTTGGTGTATTTACTCCTGGTGAATGGCCAGGCTGCAGCTCAGTGGTAGAGAGATTGCCTAACATGCATGGACCTCTGGGCTCAGAACTCAGCACTGAAAAACAAAACAAACAAAACAAGAGTACAGGATGCAGGAAGCAGGCACCACCCACGGCCTGTAATGGACAGATGCAGGGGAAGATGTGGGGTACAACACAGTTGGGTTCTAGAGAAAAGCAACTGTACAAGACAAAGGTTTCATTTTTATCACTTCTGGTTTTAGAAAAAACAAAACCAAAACCAGCCCCACTATTTATTTTTTTGTTTATCCTATTGTGATTGTAACAAAAACAAACCCAATCTTCTTGACTGGGGTAAATATATACCGAATTCATTATGATGAGTTCTCTCAATTTCTAAGCCACAGTTTTTGCTCCCAGACCTAATGCACTCCTCACCTGACCTTGGCACCACCCTCCCACCAACCTGCTGTAGGCTCTGTTCACCACCTTGGCCTACTGGGTCATCTCATGTGGACATGGAGCCCCCCCAAGGTTTCCCAAAGGCACACTAAAGATGGGGTTGCAGATGTAATGACTGTCCTGCAGGGTCCAGGACAAAGGCCACTCCAGATCATGAGCTCATTTTCCTGCCTCCCTTCCTCACTCTTTCCCTCTGTCTCTCTCTCTCCTGCTTATGGGACCACTCTCAGACTGTGCAGGGCAGATGGGGGTATTGCAGTTCTGTCTGCTCCTTGTTCCCAGGGGCCCCCTGGCATTACAGTCTTAGTCACGGTCTCACTTTGATAGCAGATGCCGACATAACTGAGATCAGGAGAAAGGATGGCAGATGCTGACATACCCCGAGATCAGGAGGAAGGAGGTGAACCTTCTAGAATACACACTCTGGATCCCAGGCAAGCCTTTCTTCCTGGCTCCCCAGGAGGACTCAACTTTGTTGTTCTTCATCTCGGGTGAAGTCATTCTTCCTCTGGGTGGGCCTTACCCCATACACCTGCTTGATGCAGGTCTTGTGTGGCCCAGGCCAAACTCAGATTCATGTTGTTGGTATGTAAGTGGCTGCCTCTAGGTTGCTTAGCAGAAGGTGGTCATCACCTGGCGCCACCGGGTGTGGTCATCACCTGCCGCCACCAGGTGTGCCAGACAATAAAGCAGCCAGCCTACCATCTTGTCTCTGTCTCTCTTTCTCTTGAACTCTCTCCAAGGGTGCCCCCGTCTCTTTTCTCGCCGTTTCTTTGTCTCTCCCTACCCTCATGGCCCACTCAGGCCCTAAGTCTTCTTCCCTTCTCTCCTCCGCTTCTATAAATCTCTCCATATTATATCTGTTGTGTACCATCTCATTTTTAATGCTAACACATGTAGCCAGGATGACCTTGACCTGCTCCCCCAGCCTCCACCTCCTGAGTTCTGGAATCACAGGCATACACCCTCCCGCCTGCTTTCCATGGTGCTGCCGGTAGAACCCAGGGCATCAGGCATGCTAGGCAAGCTCTCTATGAACTGAGCTGTATCTATCTCCTTCTTAAAAAAATAACTTAATTGAGTAATTATTATCATTTTGCTTTGTTTTTTTTTTCCCCTCTGAGACAGGGTTTCTCTGTGTAGCTTTGGCTGTCCTGGACTTGCTTTGTAGACCAGGCTGGCCTTGAACTCTCAAAGATCCACCTGCCTCTGCCTCCTGAGTGCTGGGAATAAAGGCGTGCGCCACCGCTGCCCCCACCCATCTTGATTTGGTTTTTGAGACAGGCTATTGATATAGCTGACATGAATTCCTGATCCTCCCACCTCTGCCTCCCAAGTGCTGGGATTAGAAGCTTTTGCCACCATTTGCAACACCAACCCACAAAATGTTTAAAGTCATCCTAGACCCGATCTCCCCATCCTGCTCCTCAGTGCAAGCACTGCATTCCTCTCCTTCACAGACTAAGTACAACAGGGAAGTATTTGCTTCATGTTAACACTGATGAAGGTCTAAGGGACTACTGTATGCTCCCTCTCAAAAAATGATGCATGATTCATAACAAAAAAATGTCTTACATGTACTCTCGGCAGATAAAAGAATAAGTGGTGTAGAGACAAGAAAAAAAATAATATATGAGAACCAAAGACAAAGTGACTAATGGAAGGTTGCTCTAAGTATTCTTCTGTTAAAAGTACGACATTTCAGGGCCTGGAGATGGCTTGGTGAGTAAAGTGCTGTCATATATGTTATACACAAGGATCTGAGTTCAATTCGCTCAATTACATAAAAAAGTCCTATGTGATGCATGCTTGTAATCTCAGTGCTGGGCACATGGAGACAGGTGGGCCTCTTGGTCTTACTGGTCAACCAGCCTGGCCTACTTAGTGAGTTCCAGGCTAATGAGTAACCCTATCTCAAGAACAATCAGAGAGACTGGGAAGACAGCTCAGTGGTTAACAATGCTTCTTCTTTTTCTTTTTCTTTTTTTTTTTTTTTTTTTTTTTTTGTTTTTTTTTTCGAAACAAGATTTTTCTGTGTAGTCTTGGCTGTCCTGGGCTCACTTTGTAGACCAGGTTGGCCTCGAACTCACAGAGATCCATCCACCTGCCTCTGCCTCCCAAGTGCTGGGATTAAAGGCGTGTGCCACCATGCCCGGCTAACAATGCTTCTTGCTTTCGTAGAGGATCTGGGTTTTATTCCTAGCACCCACCTGGTCTGATCCCCTCGTCCGACTTCCTGAGGTACCAGGCAGGCATATGGTACACATATATATGTGCAGGCAAAATGTTCAACTATGTAAAAAAAAAGCCAACTAGAAGTTGGGTGGTCCTAAGGAATGACACACCTGAGGTGTCCTTTGACTTCCACATGCATACACTTGCACATGTACACACACACACACACACACACACACACACACACACACACACACACATACTGTCTCTCTCTCTCTCTCTTTCTCTTTTTATTTACTAGGCTTTAAACCTTGGTGTATTTAGGGTTTTTTTTTCCTGTGATTTTTTTTTGGGGGGGGACTCATTTTGTGTATGATTCAGATGATTTGCTAACATTTAACTTTAACAAAAATAAAAGAAACAATGACAATTTGTGATAGAACCTGGGGAGAAGAGTTCAGGAGTCAGGTTAGCTGTCCGCACAACTTGGGTCAGCAGCCTGCTAGGCTGGCAAGCAGGAAGCCCTGGGTTTGGCCTTCCAGCTCTGTGTATATACACACCTGGTGATATGGCTCAGTGTGAGAGGGCAGGCGGCATGTCTGCAGCTCTGGGCTCAACCTCCAGTACCATAAAAAGGAAAAAAATGACACACAATAATAAACAATATTTATGGTCATAGTGTGACGCTTCGATATGTGTACACAAAGCATAAGGATCCATGCAGGACGAGTGGCTCAGCCCTGGCTAGAAACGTTTAGTATTACCTTGAGCTGGGGACATTCTAAATGCTATCTGCCTGCTATTTTGAAGTCATCACTGATAATTCTCCAACCACAGTTACTAGGCTGCTATCCAAGAACTTGGTCCCTGAGGCCTCTCCTGTCCTCCTGCATTGTCCTGGCTCTTCTCAGAGTGGCTGTTACCCTCCCATTGCACACAGACCTGAGGGCGTTCCTTCTCAGGCTGCACAGAGTCCCTCGTAAGGGACCAAAGCACACATCAAGTAGCAGTTGAGAGCCAGTGGGCCTCAACTTTACTTTATTTGAGGAGGGGGCGGTAACTAACACTTCTGGAGACTATAATCTTGTTCTCACTTTGACAGCCTTATTTAAAGATGGTAACCTGTCGTGCTATTCCGGGTGTCCTTGGGGCTGAGCAGCACTGTTTTGGACTCTGCCAGTTAATGGGACACAGAGATAGGTTTAACAGACTTGTCTCTAGTTCTGTGCAGCTGAATCACGTTGACTACTGTATGGTCAGAGATTTGTCATGGTTTGATTTTATTTTTTGTGGGGGTGCTTTGAGACCAGGCTGGCCTCAAACTCACAGAGATCCACCTGCTTCTGTTCCTAAGTGCTGGGAGTAAGGGTGTGTGCCACTACCGCCCAGTTTGTTTGATTTTTTTTTTAATCATTAAAAACTTTAAGACAGGTGTGTTACTGTATGCCTTTAATCCAAGCACTCAGGAGGCAGAGGCAGGACGATCTCTGTGAGTTCGAGGCCAGCCTGGTCTACAGAGGGAGTTCTAGGACAGCCGAGGCTACACACAGAAAACCCAGCTCTGAAAACCAAACCAACCAAACAGAACTTTATGTGCATGAGTGTTTTGGGTGTAAGTATGTCTGTATGTCATGTGTATGTTTGGTGCATTCAAAGGTCAGAAGAGGGTGTTGGACCCTTTGGAAGGGGAAACATTGTTAACTACTTTTGGGTGCTGGGAATTGAACCTGGGTCCTCTGCGGGAGTAGCCAGTGTTCTTAACCTCTGAGCTGTTTCTCCAGCTCTGTGTGTGTACGTGTGTGTGTGTGTGTGTGTGTGTGTGTGTGTGTGTGTGTGTGCGTGTCTCGCAGTGAGCCTCGGTTTGGCTCCCAGCAGCTGCACCACAGCCCCCAGCCTTTGTGACTCCGATACCTGCAGTTCCAAGGCCCTCTCCGGGGCACCAGGCATGTACACCGTACTGTCACACATACAGGCAATCAGTCATCCACATAAAACAAACAAACAAACAAACAACAAACCGACTTAACCAGTTCATTGTAGGACATATGAGGCAAGCATGCTGAGCTCAAGAATGCTCACTCCCAGCAGATTCATTTGGTCTGTAGCCATTTAATTTCTACAAAACATATTATAAACATTACATCAACATTGTTTGATTTGATTATAAATTAAGTTTGGCTTTATAGTTGTGTATGGGTTGAAAACTGAAGATTTTCTTTCTTTTTAGGGACACACATTCTGGGCTGGAGAGTTCAATTTCCATCACCCAAATGGTAGCTCACAACTGTCTGTAACTCTAGTTCCAGTGCATCGGACATCCTCACATTGGCATACATGCAGGCAAACCACCACTGCACATAAAAGTAAATATTTCAAGGGTACCCAAACATTTTTCAAATCTAAGGAACACTGTATTAAATGTTTGTGGTGACAGGGATGGCCTTTTTTGTTCCCTAGCTTGAGTGCTTGCTCTGTGTTTCTTAACCCTGACTTCACTTCAGAATCAACTGAGAAGCTTTGTAAGAACACCCACCCTAGCTGAAAAGATGTCTCAGAGGTTAAGTGTATTGCTGCTCTTCCAGAGGGCTGGGGTTCGATTCCCAGCACCCACATGGTGCCTTGCAACTAGTTGAGTTTCTAGTTTAAGGTGCCTAATGTCCCTAAAGGCTCCTGCTTATATGTGGTACACCTAAACCCATGCAGGCATATTCAGATACACATAAAAATAGTAAAATTTAAAAAGTACCTACCCTAAGTATTATAAATATATGTTAAATTCATGTATGAAAATACCACAGGGGCCTGAGGATGCAGCTTGGCTGGTAGAGTGCTTGCCTATCATATACCAAATGCTGGAATTCCCAGCATTGCTCAAACTGGGCATGATGGCCCATGCTCGCAAACCCAACACTTGAGGATATAGGCAGGAGGGCCAAAAGTTCAAGGTCATCCTCAGCCACAGGAGACCTTGTCTAAGCAAACAACAGCAACAAAGAAAAAGTATCATAATGAGATCCATTATTTTACATAATTGATAAATGCTAAAATATATCCAGCCTCAGATGGGAGAGTATATAATGCAAACATTCACACTAACATCAGAACCAACTATCAGACAAAAATTGTATTTAGATATTTTTCACCAGGGTTGAAAGATGCCTTAGTGTTATGTGGGAGAAGTTTACACTAAATGGTTATTTATTTGAAGGCTGCAGATGTAATACAGCAAGTTATGCCTGTGTTTCTGTGGCAGAATTTCAGTTTCAAAGAGGGAATGGAACTTTTATACGGACTGTTTCTGTAGCTGAAATGCGGGCGTATTCAGAACTCAGAGCGAGGCTTGCTCATCAACATCCAGGCAGAACTTGTTATACCCAGACCTCAAGGTCCCCAAAGACCACTCAGGAGCCACTTCCAATGCAAGCAAGCGCATGAAGGTTGTTTATTCAAGCCCGGGCAGGGACTCCCTCCCTCACAATGGATTGGGAACGGGAGCCTGGAACTTAGAAAATCTGTCGTTTTTATAGATTTTACACAAAGAAATGGGTTTTTACAGTATATGACTGGATGGCATTTGTGGGGGATATTGTCCTTTAAGCTGACTGGTACTAGTCCAGTTTGAGTCTGGTTCCAAACCACAGACGATTACTTCTAAGGAGAAACTTTTGGGAGATCTGAAGAAGTGTCTGGACTTTTAGTACTTTCCTGTTTCCCAGCTAATTGGTTATTCTATATTTATGTGCCAAGTGTATCTTCTACGAATTTTTCTACCAGGAGTAGGTCATGCAAATACAGAAATGGGAGTTTTAAGCAAAATGGAGTTACTTTGGTCTGTCAAACTTACATGAAATTCAAATGTGATTCAGTTGAGTGCGCGTGCTCTATTTCTATTTATACACCTGGCAACTTTGCACGGTACACAGTGCCTTCAACCGTGACAGCCATTGAAGAATTGTTTCCCTAAGCAAGGTGCCTTTAATCACAGCACTCAGATCTCTGAATTCCAGGCCAGCATGGTCTACATATACAATTCTTAGCCAGTCAGGGCTACACAGTGAGACTTCACCTCACCAAAGAAACTACCCCCCCCCCTTCCCTATAAAGCAGCCAGTGGCTTGTACCCTCTAGTGGCGAATGCTGTCAATGCATGGCCCTTCCATGACTATGCAATAACCAGCACTCACCCAGTCAGCCCTAAGTTCCCTCCAACAGCAGCAGTGAAACACAGCAGCCAAGAAGAGGACCTTTAATTTAGGGCCCACCTTGGATGAACTTTTAGATGCTAAGGACATAAACCTGCATGTCAGCTGACACCAGCATGAATGTGGTGCTGTTTCCGGAAGACTGCATGGTAGATGATGTACCGGCATACACAGCTGTCTGTGTAAGTCGGATCTCAGAGTAGTAAAAAGTGCTAGGGGAGGGGGTACAGTAGCAACACAATGTCTTCTTAAATAACTAAGGACTCACTCATCTTGGGGGGAAAAAAGAAAAACGGGGGGGGGGGGGCTTTTTGTCAGGAACAGAGGGCATGGATCTCTTAGCTCTCTTTCCCTTGGCTGCTTCTATGATGGTGTGCTTGTTTACCATACGTAATTTTGAGCAGCCATGGGATTGTGTTTTCACTTTCCAGAATACCTACTCTGCTAATTTCTTTTCTTCATTTTCATCATTGGCTCCTTTGCAGAACAGCTTATGCTGACAGGCTGCGGGGTGCGGTGGTCACAGACAGGGTGGGGACTTACTGATAACAAGGAAGACCAAATTCCTTTCTTGCCTTTGTTCCTCTCATATGGAGAAAGAGATACTGTTACAGTCTCAATAACATAAACATTCCATTGCTGAAATGCACACGTGTTTCTGCTGCCCTCTGAGACTGGAAATTTCTGTGATCACCTTACGCCAGAGAAAAGTTGTAAGAAGCTGAATGTGGTCTGGGGAGACTGCCCGCCGGACAAGGGCTCAGTTTGCAATCAGCAAGAACCGAGTGTGACTCTCCAATACCTAACAAAATAGCCAGGCTTCACTCTTTGTGCCATCCTAGCATTAGGGGCAGCCAGGCAGATGCCCAGAGCTTACTGCTCAGCCACCCCAGCCAGAACAAGCCTCCTCGTCAGTGAGAGGCCCTGCCTCAAGGCGACAGGGTGGAGAATAGAGGAAGAGGCTTGACATTCCACTTAGACCTTCATGTGCGGGCACAGGAATGGACATTTGTTGACACCTGTGAACACAAACTCATGCACAGGCATGTGCACACTCATACATGCAACGAGACACATGGTCGAGAAGGAGAGACATAGGGTTTTTTTTTTTTTTTTTTATAGACAGGGTTTCTCTGTGTAGCTCTGGTTGTTCTGGAACTCACTCTGTAGACCAGGCTGGCCTCAAATGAAAGAGACCCGCGTGCTTCTTTGTCTCAAGGGCTAAGATTAAAGGTATGTGCTGCTACCACCTGGCATAGGTGAGTGTCAAAAGTAACGAAGTGACACATTCCCTCCTGGAGAGAGAAGCTCTTACAACTCGGGAAGCCAGGAAAGCGGAAAGGCTCAGGTGAGAGGGCCCTCAGAACCCTCACCAAGGTTACAAAGGCAATGAGCCATTGCTCAGGAAGAGGAGACTCCTCAGCCGAACTGTCTCCTGTGAGGTGGACAGAGCCCCTCATCTGAGCTCCTGTGAGAAACCTGAATAAACCTCCTGGCTCAGGAAGCAAGACTCAGAGGAGCAGTGCCCAACCTTCCTAACAAAGAGCTCTGACAGCTCCTCACGCTGTGCCGACCCAGCCATAAAATTATCGTAGTCGTTACTTCATAACTGTGACCTTGCTGCTGTTATATTTGACCCCTGTGAAGGGTTACTCGACTCCTGAAGGGGTAGCGACCCACAGGTTGAAAGCTGCTGCCTTAGGTGGCAGCTCTGGCATAGTGACTTTTCATCTCGGAAGAGTCAGGGGCCAGCCAGTGATTTGAGCACTTAAGAGCCTGAGGCAGGAGCATTTGAAAAACAAAAACAGGAACAGTCAAGCCCTGGAAGGCCACGGGGATTTGTCACTGTCATTAAGCCTTAGGGTAGTTCTTGGGAATAAAGATGAATTTATTATTTCCTTCCACTGTGAGGAAGGAAATTGAGAAATACAAGTTGTGCTCACCTTCTGAGTCTCCCGAGCGAGAGCAGCAGGGATCTCAGTGCATGTGAGATGGAAGAACGAGTGACAGAAACACTTGCAAGGAATAGCAGTTCGAATCCAGCAATCCAGAGTGCGACAGTCCTGCATAGCTCACTTAATGATGCCATCTTCAGGACGCTGGGCACAGGGCAGCGTTGGTGTCCTTCTGTCATGGGCTCCTCCGAGAGGGGCCGCCTGCAGCACCGTGGCACAAGGAATCCGAGTTTAAAGCAGCACCGCCCACACCCAGTTTTGGTTCCAGCGTTTGTTACGCAACTTCGTTTGCAAGAGTGGACAAAACCACAGAGGGGTCAAGGTAAAGACCTGGTGCACAGGAACATGGCTGCTTCCACAGCAGAACGCTCCCTGCTTCAACCTGGGCTCTCACTCACTCGGCAGCTGCCGAGCGAGCGAGCGCCATCTGTGTGAGCGCTGCACTGCCACAGGGGTGGGGCACAGCGCGGGGCTTAGTCCCTGTTGGCAGGGCTTCTGCAGTGGAGAGGAGACAAACACCAAAGGAGCGACGCACACCAGGTATGCACACCACAGCAGGGTGGGGAAGGCCTCTGAAGTATCATAGCCTGTCCGGCTCCATATTTGATATGCATGTGACACATACGTACATGTATCTAACCCTGTACCTACACACACAATGGACTCTTGCTATGTTGCTCAGGTTGGCCCCACATTCCTAGGCAGCTGGGAAGGCTGACCTAATTTTGAGTTAAGTTTTTTATGTTATAGGTTTCTGCGCAGACTTTAAATGACTCTAGTCTAGGACAGCAGTTTAGACTCTACTGTTACAGGTCAGGTGTCTCGTGGCAATACTAGGGGATGCAGCCCGCTTACCTGTGCAGGTATGTTCATAGGCCTCTTAGTAGTTACAACTGTGCATACGCATTACCCCCCCACTTTCACATCAATCTTAGATGGTGCTCAGCTTCTCCAAGAATTATCAATAAACAGTTCTCAGGCAGTTTGCTGGTGCCCCAAGGGCATGGATTAAAAAACCAAAAAAAAATTTTTTTAAGCACTGGCATGGTGGCTCAGCATTTAAGATTTTTAAAAGGTTTAACTTTTATGTGTATGACTGTTGTGCCCATGTGTGTGCACTTTGTGCATGCCTGGTACCTGAGGCAACAGGAAGCTGGTGCTGTGTCCCCTGGAACTAAAGTTGCATTCATGTGAGTCACCATGCGAGTGCTGGGGACTGAGCTTGGGTCCTGTGCAGGAGCAGCATGTGCTCATAGCCACGGGCTCTATAGGTCCACATAACCGGCCACCCTACAAGCGGGCAGCAGCTTGTAGTAAGCACCATGCAGACTTTATGACGCATGCGGGCGGAACTGCCTTTGCTCGCCTGAAGGGTGAAGCCCCCTCACCCATGGCTGCCACCCAGAGCTTGTTTTGGGTCTCACCCTTAAGACCTGTGGTCACACTTGTACGGGAGGAAATGACGACACTGCTGTCACTTAGTGTCTGGGCCTTTCACTTCCCCACATCCTAAAAGCCCAGTTTCTTTGAAGGCTGTCCTTCGGGAAGGAGCTTTTCCTGCGATGAACACAGGATGGGCGGTGCTGGGCAGGGGCCTTAAAATGGCACCATGTGGAGGGCAATGGGGGCCAAGGCCACGACCCATCATTCACTTGTTTTTTTTGGGGGGGGGTCTGGCACTGCAGTCCACCCTGGAGCTGCTGGACGGCTACAGTCCTGCCTACAAAGCATACTCAGGGAGCATTGCTAAGGTTAGTTAAAGACACCTGTAGACAGCACTGTGCAATCTAACTCTCTCCTTCACTTCAGTATTTGACGGTCTTATTTTTTAAGTACATGGATGCTGACAACGGGTACCTCAATACTGCTGGACAGTGGAACGAGGTCTGGCCATGTTTTATAAAGTCACACAGAAAAGCTGGGAACCAACACGAGGGTTCATAGAAAGACCGATCCATTGGACATGGTCTCCTTTTGCATCGGATTCACTGGCTTCTCTCTTGCTGAATGATTCCACTTTTGTCAATGGCATTTCCTAGCGACACAGGACTAGAGTACAGCGTGCATACCCAGGCCGCTGCTCCTCTAAGAGTCCCGTTCTCCATGGCTTCAGTGACTTCCGCTCAAAAGCCCCTGCTGTGGTGAGTGCTTACTGTAAACAACTGTGCCTCTGGGACACTATGGCAGTATCAAAAAGCCGAGTGCTCTCTCTAAAGGTCTCCTAAAATATGAACACCGAGAGATGGCCAGCAGCTGGCTTGTGCAGCGGCCAGCCACACCTGTGGCACAGAGCAGCACCGAGGGTTGAATCCACCAGCAGAAACTGGCAGCCATCTTAGGTAAGACTGCCCCATCCAGGATGAGCTTGACGAGACAAATGCACCTCATTCAAGACGGTGGCAAGCCTGTGTCCTCAGGACCATGTCCGCAGTCCTTGGGACTCGGGTCTGAAGATGCATCTTCCTCTCTGAAGGCGCCAGGAAGGCAAGGCAGATCCCACAGATCCCCACAGGGCTCTGTTCAGGAGCCCACTTTGGGCAGGCACAGTCCTACAGCCCCAGCCCTTTGTGGCTTCCACTCCCCGCGCTTTCTTCCTCGTTGGAATAGTTCCCGGAGTCCTGGCTGGTCTGGGAGCTGTACTTCCTGTGATCTACCGCGGGGGCGGGGCTTTCTTCTTCTACAGCGACCTTCTCTGTGTTTTCGATGATGAAACATTTTTCAATGTGCTCCTCCGGACTCAAGAGGAGAAGGTTTTTTGAAGGTGGCTCAGAGAAAAACTAGTGGTAAAAAAAGAAAGGCACACAGGTTGTTTTATATAAAAACTGATGTTCTAGCTCGAAATTCTTTGCTTTCTTACATCCACCATTTAGCAGACTTACCTTTTGGTGTGTGCATTACAATGCATGAGCTAAACTCACCAGTGCACTGTAAGGCTCAGAAGGAACAGGGAGGCCACCAGGCTGAAGGCCTTTGTGGGGTAAGTCCGTGAAGAATGCTTAGACAGACACCGTGCCGCCAAGGCTGTGATGGGGCCACTGGGATCACGGACATTTTGAAGTAACAGCATCTAGTTCACTGACACTCAAAAGCATGAGTGAGCTGGAACGCCTTCCTGCTGCCTACGCAGTCAGGGGCCGGTTCTATTTTCACCATAGCTGTCACTATCAGAGCACAAAGGGGAATTTAAAACTCTAGCACGCAGTAAGGACATGCTGAGCTCCGAAGGTATCACACCCTTTTCAGCGTAGGTCCTTTCTTGCTTACAACTCGGGTATCACGGACGCCGCCTCTCTTACACAGCATGCTCGGTTTCACACACAGCAGCAAGGTCACCGACCACTCACCTGCAGCTCTCTATCTAAGCCTGACTCAACCCCACTGCTTCTACCCGCCCTGGGGGAAGAGATGGTCCCCTGAGCCCCAGGTTCTAGAATTAGACCTTATTCACTCAGTGCTAACCATTGTGTTAGGTGCTGACCTCACAGGAGCCCTGAGCACCATGAGAGGACACTCCTGGGTTTTGCTGTTGCACCTTCTGTGACTTCACTCAGGGAACTAGGTGGAAATGGATGGATGATATGGTAACACAGTATTTCTGACGTGATGGTAAGTGGTAAGACACATTCCACAGAAGGCAGGGGCAGGACACTATTCTGACTGTAACACACACTTCACCAACAAATGGCATGTGCCCTTGAGAGCGGACGATGCAATAAGGTGGCCCACCCTTTGTTTCAGACTCAAGCATGTTCCTCTCAAGTGTCCGCCAGGACTGACTGTCCTAGAGCAGGCTGGTCCCTCACCATGTGACAAGGACAGAGAAGAGCAGACCCGCACTGAGGCTGCCCGTGTCTATGCCCTGGTTCCCATGCCTGTACGGGAAACCCCACTCAGGAAGGAAATGTCTGTCCCAGACCATGCACCTGACCAGGTGGGCTGTTTGCCAAGGCTTCCCTGGGCATTTCTTGGGGATGCCATATAAATGCCAATTTGATGCTGTGCACTTTCACTTTTGTTGCTCCATACTTACATTTACTATAAAGTGAAAATGGGCTGTTATAGCCCATCTCTGAACAGAACAGCTATAGTACATTACACTACTGTTTCTAAAAGTTTCATTTGTCTTTTTTTTAAAGACTTACTTATTTATATATTTATTTATTATATATACAGTGCATGTACACCTGCAGGCCAGAAGAGGGCATCAGATCTCATTATAGATGGCTGTGAGCAACCATGTGGTTGCTGGGAACTGAACTCAGGACCTCTGGAAGAGCAGTCAGTGCCCTTAACCTCTGAGCCATCTCTCCAGCCCTCATTTGTCTTTTTTCAGACAGGGTCTCACTGTGTAGCCTTCTGACCCTGAATTCACAGAGATCTACCTGCCTCTGTCTCCCAAGTGCTGAGGTTAAAGGTGTGCGCCACTACACTTGGTTTTTGTTTTTTGGGGGGTTTTTTTGGTCTGAAGCTCCTTTTGGTTTTAGAGGTGGGATGTGACTATTCAGCTTATGCTGGCCTTCAACTCACAGCAATCCTCCTGTCTTAGCTCCTGAGCTTTATAGGCATGCATTACCACACCAGGTTTGTCACCAGAATTCTGAAGAAATAAGCACATAGGTCTAGATGACTTTCTGGATACCAAGAAAGCATTACGCCATCAGCTGAGCGCAAACATCTGCTCCCCATGTCCTAGCTGGAGACAGGAAGAGACGCGTACCTCATCCATGCTGGCGGGAGGCTTGAGTGACGGGAAGAACACATCACTGAGGTATTTCAGGAGGCTCTTTACAGCATAAAGGGCCATGACAGAAAAAAACACAGCAGCAAATCCAGTTATAATCCAGGTTATAGAAGAATTTCCTAGAACATATAAATAATGATAATGTGAACGCCAGCACATTCCTTAGAAGAGCAGCCACAGGGCAGGAAACATAGAACGTCCCGACAACCCATTCTGGTTAGCACCGAGTACACTGCTCTGGGCAGTGACAGTCACACCGACAGAGGTCCCGACAGCTGGTTTTCCTGGCATCTGCCCAGCGAAGAAATGGCTAAGCCGCTTCTGGAACTGAACTACAAATGAGATTGAAGCACAGGCCTATCAAACCCCTCACTATAAACGACACCATTTCCACAAGCTCAATCAAGAGTAGAAATGGGAAATATTACAAATGAGCGATCTGACTGCTCACCAAGGAATGATCATTGAAGGTAATTATGTGAGCTCTGGATGAAGGCCTAAGTGGGAGTGTGGTTCCCTGACCCCAGAGCGCTCCCTGACCCCGGAGCGCTCCCTGACCCTGAAGGACCTGGCTGGGTTCACTTGTGATTCCTGTAGTTCAGAGAGGCCAGACAGTTTCTACCCTCTAAGGCAAAGAAAGAATTCTTCACAAATCCCAAAGCAGTCCTTTTTTTTTTTTTTTTTTTTAAATCAACTGCAGCTGCATTGAAAACATGTAGCAGATTCTCACCTGGCCTTGTTCTCTCACACAGCTTTTCACTGAAGTCACTGCTCTTATTCTGCATGGCCACCGAGAGCACCCTGGCTTGGACACAGTACAGAGTCAGTGGCTGCACCTTCACAATGGTAAACTCCGGGCTTTTCTTCACCATTCTCCTCTACAGACATAATAAAAATCAGATAGAGGATATGTATTTCTGCACTTTTTCTACTCATAATTACTGTCTTCCAAACACCGAGCTGGCCTGTGTCTAAGTAATATAAATTTGTTTTAAGTAACACATTATAACCAAATCAGAGAGTTAGGAATTTGCTGCCAAAAGAACATACAATGTAACCCCTGGGGAATTCTCACTCTCCAAGTGTCTGCCATTTATCGAGACAGTGAGAACAGTTAGGAGTTGAGGGTTCTGGCCTCACACTGCAAGCTGGCTGCCTTGTGTGAACCGTTTCATTGGTACCTTCTTTCCCGATCTGTATTGGTCAGCCACTGCTGCAGCAGTGCTGGGAAACAAAGCCACCCCAACACCCAGCAGCTAAGACATTTTTCTCATAAGGGTACAGACTGGCTGGGACAGTTCCCTCTAAGGCCTGGTCCCCCAGCCTCATCCTCTTTGTCCCATATGTGACATACATATCCCTGCTGGCACACAGGTGAAGCACAAAGGTCAAACCATGTCACCAGGCACACGCAGGCATATGCTCAGGCTCCAGTGTCAGTGAGGAAGTAAGTAACACCTCGTATCTGCTGGGCAGTAACTGCAAATGCTGTTTCCCAGGGTTGTTTTTAAGAAAGACAGGGCAACTTATGTAAAAAACCTTATGAGTCTGGATGCAACAGGAGTCTGCTGCGATGACTAAGCTATACAGGCAGCATGGGGCAGCGCAGCCACTAAGACACACCGAGTCTCGCATCCAGCAAAGCACAGTGCTGCACAGTCTCAGCCGCACCTCACTTCAAATCTGGCAAACATCTTGCACACCTGACTTGCTGGGGTAGCCACTGCTTTACAGGAGAGAAAAGCTACAGGAAAGGCCGGTCACAGTCTGTCAGCATGGGACACACGACAGGTGAGTGTTGATGCTACAGTTGGCAAGGCAGTCAAGTGAAGTGGCTGCAGGCAGCACTTTGATATCTGATTAAATTTCCAACCAAAAATGAAGAGACAACATTTACTGTCTCATCTGCACACCATTTTTGTGCTTGACCCTTGGATTGAAATCCCACAGGGATTCACGGCATGGGGTGCACGGGTTCTGTCACTTACTGCGCTCAGAGCAGCACATGAGCCCTTTTCACTACTGTGCCACAGAGAGATTCTGTGCTAGCTCCTCTCCCACCATGGGCTAAGCCGAACTCTGGAGGCTTTCTTTCCTTCTGGAGTCCACACAGGTCACCTTTGCCAAGGCTCTTTGTGCCCTGCCACATGATAAACTCTGTGGGTACTTGGTAGACACAACTCTGAGGGCACACCACAAATACCTCAAAGAGCCCAGTGATGTGAAGAGCCTCCTAAGTAGGCCAGGGCTACCTGTCTCAAAAGTCACCAGTGCAGAGAAACCTTAGTTTAGAAGAGGCCTTGGGAATCATGGGAAAAATGCTTCTAATTCAGTAATAGTGGACTCAAGGTTTATTTCAAAAGCAAACTGGAGGGCCAGCAAGATGGCCTAGTGGGTACAGGTACTTGCTGTAGAACATGGCAACCTGTATTCAGTCCCTGGGAATTGTGTGGTAGGAGGAGTGAGCTCACTTCCACAACCTGTCCTCTGGCTTCCACATGTGCCCTGTGATGCACACACAATAACACACTCACACTTACAGGCACTTGCACACACTCACACACCGCAAAGCAAGGCCCAGATGCAGGCGACTGTAACTGTCATGCAGAACGTGGAAAAGGCTGACACTCACTCTGTGCACACGGCCACAGTCACAAATGCTTAAAAGGCCCCCTTCAAACTGAAAGCCACAGTTTCGTGTTCTCTCTCCCTCCCTCCCCACTCACTTTCTTTCCCATTAACACAGTGATGAGGCGCTTGTCACAAAGCTACCGTGTGGGCTTTTACCTCAGTCTTGGAAGTATTGTCCCAAACAGTGATTTCGTAAATTAGTCCATGACATTTGCTGATGGCACTGCCCTGACAGGTGACATAGACTCGCAGTGAGTCCCTGGTGGGAGTGACGGCAATGACAGGAGGAGGAATGACAGCTGGGGAAGATATGGAAACACAAGATGAGGAATTACAGTCTCAAGGAAACGTTTGGTATAAACCAGGCATGAGCCACACCCATCACCTTGGCTCTCAGGAGCTCAGGCAGGGGGACTGCCATAAGTCTGAGGCCAGCCTGGGCTACACACTGAGTTCCAGGCCAGCCTGGGTTACTGTGTCAGATACTGTCTTAAAGAAAACTTGGCTTACTGTATTTTTGAGAATTAATAAATTTCTCTTTAGACCAAAAAGATGTGTTCTTTCCATCTGCTGCTTGTACACGGACAAAGAAAGCTGTTGTGTGGATGGCGTCTTGAGGAAAGACACAGTGCGTAGTGTGGACACTTGTGCAGGCAGGTACTGGTTTCCATTTATCTGAGTAGTTCCCGGGAGTACTTTTAAAGTAGCCACTTTGAAAAGAAAAACAAACAAGATAAATCCAATCATTAATTCAGCAAATATGTACTGAGGATTTATAATACACCAGATACTGTAGTGAGCACTGTGGACCCGAGGACAGTTTCCCCACCAAGGACACTCGTGGTACAATGGAGGAGACACTGATGCCCAACAAAGGAGAGCCACGGTGCTCCAAGAGCCTGCATGGAATTCTTAGGAAAGTGGCAAGCTATTCCTCCTCTGTGTGTGTGTGTGTGTGTGTGTGTGTGTGTGTGTGTGTGTATTTGCAGGTGCGCATGTGTAGCATGAAGGCCTGAAATTTAAGCTGGGTGTCCTCCTTGACTGCTCTCCTCTTTCCTGAGGCACGTCCTTACCCCACTTGCAATTTGCCGACCTGACTGGTCTAGCTAGTAAGCTTGCTCAGAACTCCCTGGTGGGCTTCCAAGTCCTGGGGCTCTGCCGGGTTTCACCTGCCGCACACCTGCCAGGTTTCACCTAGTTCCTAGAGAGCCCAAAAGCATAGCAGTGCTTTTGCTGCTATGTCATCTCCTCAGAGCACAACATGCTTTTTAAGCAAAATGTTATTAAAAGGCTGATATACAAATTCAGAAATAAAAACTTACTAAAAATATTTAAAACTCACCATGTCCTATGCGCTGGCTAGTTTTATGTGAACTTGATGTAAGCCATAGTCATCTAAGAGGAACGAACCTCAATTGAGAAAATGCCTTCAGAATATCCAGGTTTAAGTAGGTGACCCTGTAAGGCATTTTCTTAATTACTGATCTATGGGGAGGGCTCAGCCCTTTGTGGGTATGGAGACTCCTGGGCTCCGTAAGAAAGCAGGCTGAGCAAGCCCTGAGGAGCAAGCCAGCAAGTAGCACCCTCCATGGCTGTGACATCAGCTCCTGCCTCCAGCCCTGACTTTCCTCAGCGATGAACTACACTATGGAAGTGTGAGAGAAGCCCTTCTCGGCCCACGCTGGTTTTTAGTCACAGTGATTCATCACAGCAGCATCGACCAAAACAAGACGAATCCTAGCGATGTCTCACAACTCTTGAAGGTGCTTCCATCACATGCTAAGACACACTACCTAACAGTGCACAGTGTGCAAGCACAGCACCCCAGGTCACAGTCTGTCACATGAGCCATGAGTGTGTGTGTCTGTGTGTGTGTGCGTGCGTGCGTGCGTGCGTGCGTGCACATGTGGATCAGTGTGGGGTATACATCTGTGTACATGTGGGTGTCTACAGAGGGCAGAGGTAGCCATCGGCTCTTCAGCTCTATCATTTTCCAGCACACATCCATGAAGAAACTCCCTGCTTCACAATGCACCTCGCCCACCTCCCAGCCAGCCACTCGGTGCACCAGAAGCAGAGTGATGGCGACTGCAGAGCAAACCCCAGGGAAGGAACTTACGGGAGCCACTGCGCTCTGAAGCTCACGTTTGGAGCTGTGTAGTCCCACGTCAGAACATAGCTCTCACCTTGGACATCCATGCCTACGTTTTCTGGCGAAGGCATTTTATTTGCCACTAAGGAAGCAAAGACTCTGTTACACGTACATTTTAGCCTTGTGACACAGAACTGCTCTTATCTTGCTTGGTTTTTAAGAGGCAGAACATACTAACTTTGCAATGAAAACCATTAACAAGCCTGGCTCCCACCCCTGACCTAAGTATTGGCAAGGCTGGCAGTGACTTGAGTATTCAGGCTGCTTTCATTTCTGACATTTCATCTGTAGAGGTATGCTTTCGACACCAACCATCCTGCTAGCAACGGCATTAGGTATTGCAGACAAATAAAAACCATTTATATTATAAAAAATTTAACTTTTTTGTAGAATTTATTTTCATTAGTATTGAGACAAAACTTGACAGGAAATTTTTTTTTTTCTGTAAGTGCTGTTATCTTTCTTTTTTCTTTTTTCCTTTCTTTCTTGTTTTTTTTTTGTTGTTGTTGTTGTTGTTGTAGTTTGTTTGTTTGAGACAGGGTTTCTCTGTGTAGCCTTGGCTGTCCTGGACCCACTTTGTAGACCAGGCTGGCCTCAAACTAACAGTGATCCTCCTACCTCTGCCTCCCAAGTGCTGGGGTTACAGACGCCCCTTCCTTCCTTCTTCCTTTCATGTGTGTGGTGCTGGGGGTTGAACTGGGGCCTTTGTATGCTAGACAAGTGTTCAACCAAACACCCTCTACCCAGTGCTTTTTTTTTCTTTTTAGTAATTATTTAGTAAAATAGTAAAAATTCGTAAATTTAGTAATTATTTAATAAAACCATCACAAAACTTCATCATATAAGATGGCTCAGCACTTAGAGTAGAACACGCCCAAATTAAAAAGCTGTCAATGCTGAGTCGCTGAGTCTGCAGTCAGAGGTCTTCCTTACCTGTGGTGTTTATACATTGCACTGCACTGTAGCTGCTGTGGTTCCTAAGCAACAAATGTGTGGCTTCAACCTCCAGGCAGTAAGTAGTCTCTGGCAGCAGATTCACTATCTTTTCCGTATAATAAGTAGTTTTAATAATTTTCTATTAAAAAAAATAAAACATACAGTCAAATTTTAGGATTAATTCACCTCCTTTTCTCTCACATCAGACAGGTAAAAACAAAAACTTACTCTCACACCTGAAGACTTCTGCCAGATTTCTATGCTGTGCATGAAGCTAAACTGATCCCTTCCCCACATGTTTCCTCCTTGTCCGGGATGAGAGATGTGCACGAGGATAGCTGTATCTTCAGCTTCTAACTGTACTCCCGGGGGGCCGATGTGAGCTGTTGACGTCAGAGGACAGTTATGCGACGTGAGGTGTATACGTCATTCCAAATGGCTAGAAGTAAGAGTCTCCCTGGCACGGGAAGGCAGAGAAAGTCCCATGTGTGCCTTCCACTTTGGGAGGACATGGCAAGAGCCCTCCAACAGAGACATACACGTATGTGCTAAGCAAAAACATGTACAGGGCGGGGAATGGTTAACGAGTGCCATTTCTCATCAGCTATAGAGTTGTGCAAACCCAGCAGAAAAGCAGCCCAGGCCCTGGGGGTCATGCGTGAAGTGTCTAAGATGGGACAGAGAAGGGCACAGGGTGTGAAAGGGTTCAGAAACAGTCAGGGGCACAGGCCGGAGGCCAGATACAGAAGGGAGTGGTAGCAATTTAAGAAGACACTGTAAGGCTGAGGTTGTCAAAGAGCCAAATTCACACTCTGGTTTTAGAATGATCAGCCTGGCCAACGGATGAGGAAACAGGGAGGTCAGCAAGGGGTCAAGTGCAGAAGACAAGGGTATTGGTAAAAAGGTAGAAGGAGCCGTCTCTGGTACCCTGACATGATGGGCAGACAAAATGTGTTAGGGCACTGTCTCGGTTACCCTTCAATTGCTGCATCAGCGCTCGATAACCAAGGCAGCATACATGTATACAAACTATTTAATGTTGGGGTTCAGGATTCCAGGCATCAGTAGAATCCATGACCACCATAGAGGGGAGCATGGCAGCAGGCAGGCATGGTGCATGGTGCTGGAGGGAAGCATGGCAGCAGGCAGGCATGGTGCTGGAGGGGAGCATGGCAGCAGGCAGGCATGGTGCTGGAGGGGAGCATGGCAGCAGGCAGGCATGGTGCATGGTGCTGGAGGGGAGCATGGCAGCAGGCAGGCATGGTGCTGGAGGGGAGCACGGCAGCAGGCAGGCATGGTGCATGGTGCTGGAGGGGAGCATGGCAGCAGGCAGGCATGGTGCTGGAGGGGCACATGGCAGCAGGCAGGTATGGTGCATGGTGCTGGAAGGGAGCATGGCAGCAGGCAGGCATGGTGGTGGAGGGGAGCATGGCAGCAGGCAGGCATGGTGCATGGTGCTGCAGGGGAGCATGGCAGCAGGCAGGCATGGTGCATGGTGCTGGAGGGGCACATGGCAGCAGGCAGGCATGGTGCATGGTGCTGGAGGGGAGCATGGCAGCAGGCAGGCATGGTGCTGGAGGGGAGCATGGCAGCAGGCAGGCATGGTACATGGTGCTGGAGGGGAGCATGGCAGCAGGCAGGCATGGTACGTGGTGCTGGAGGGGAGCATGGCAGCAGGCAAGGCAGGCAGATATGGTGCTGGAGAAGTAGATGACACAAGCGGGGCGGGGGGAGTTCTGGGAATGACATGCACTTGAAACATCAAAGCCTGTCCCAGTGGCACAGCTCTTCGAACAAGGCCACACCTCCTAGTCTTCCCAAGTAGTTTCACCAAGATTTCAAACACATGAGCCCATGGGGCTTGTTCTGATTCAAACCATCACAGGTATAAAATGTAGAAAGAGGCCAAAGATGGCTCCAAGCTTTGAACCTGAGCAAATAACCAGCGGATGTCATTTCCTGTGACGGCGATGGCTGCCGGAAGGGCCGTGAGGAGACACTGAGAGCCTCACTTGACCATTTTTACTCTGAGCTGGTGTTTAACTGAAGGGAGGCGGTGATACCAGTCCAGTGCTCAGAGGGAGCAATGAGGCAAATGACACAATTCTGGGAGTCAAAAGCAGGTTTAATGACTAAGCCCTGCTTAGCCAGGCCAAGCTTGAAATCTCCAGTGAAGAGAACAAAAGAAAAAACTGGAAGCAGGGGTCTCAGGAGCGAGCAGAGCCGCAGCCAGCCAGGGAAGGAAAAGCTTAAGAGAAAGGAGCCACGTCTACACTGCGCTCAGAGGCCCCGGAGCCTGGGAATGAACTGTTAGGAGAGAAGGCTGCTGACTTCTTCAGTATGTGAGAAGGGGGGAGTGTGAGTGGACGGAGGGAAGGAGGGAGCGGGAGGAAATGACGGTGCGTGGAGACCGGCCATTCCCCCCTGCCCCCAGGGTTTCTGTGTGGCTCTGGCTGTCCTAGAACTCACTCTGTAGACCAGGCTGGCCATGCCCAGCCTCAGGTCATTTCTTTTGAAGACTGTGGCAGGGCAGTGTTTCTCCAACTTTTTGTTTGTTTTGTTTTTGTTTTGAGGCAAGCTGTCTCTGTGTAGCCTTGGTTATCCTAGACTCTTTTAAAAAAAAATTATTTATACTTTATTATGTATACAGGGCTCTGCCTACGTGTACACCTGCGGGCCAGAAGAGGGCATCAGATCACATTACAGATGGTTGTGAGCCACCATGTGGTTACTGGGAATTGAACTCCGGACCTCTGGAAGAGCAGCCAGTGCTCTTAATCTCTGAGCCATCTCTCCAGCCCCTATCCTAGACTCTTGCAGACCAGGCTGTCCTTGAACTCACAGCAATCCGCCTACCTCTGCGTCCTGAGTGCTGGGATTAAAGGCACGTGCCACCATGCCCGGCTCTCCAACTTTTCTATATCCAGGTCCCTTTACAGAAATTGTGAGGCTAGAGAGATGGGCTTGGTGTCCCTGCAGCAGAGCCAGACTCAACTCCCAGCACCTCTGCCAGGCTGCTCACAACCACCTGGGTATAACCCCACACTCCCAGCCAACCTTACACCTTCTTCTGGCCTCTACCAGCACCTGTACACTTGTGACACACACTCTCACAGACATCTCATGCACACATAGATAAAACTTAAAGGTGCGATACTGCTGAATGCTTAAAAAGCCTCTCATTAGCGTGGGGACTAATCCAGATCCCCAGTCAGTCACGCGCACTCCTCGCCTTTCAAAACCTCCACTGTGCCCTAAAGGAAATAATCCGAGGAGCAAGTAATAGTCTCTGAGTTGCTAGGGAAAAGAGTCCTGTTAAAAAGGCTCTTGGTGACCACACTTGGACAGCCACCAGCACAGAAGGCCACAAGAACGGCCCTTACAAGAATGGCTTCCCAGAGAACGCCCTGCTAACATTTACAGAACAGAATGCTGTGATGCTTTCTCACCTTTGTAAAAAGGGACAAACGAGTCACCCTCGCTCCATGAAGAAACGCTGCTTCCTTTTTCTGCTCTTACACGAAACGTTGTTTCCTCATAAACGTTTATGTCGAGTAGAGAGAACTCACATTTGGTCCCCGTAATATTTTGACACTCGGGCAATTTTAACCAGTTCTTCGTCTCTTCTCTTCTCATTGAGAAAAAAGTTTGAATGAGTACATTTAGACATTTTAAACAGATTTTCTATCACCATAATTCATTTAAGAATTTATTTTCTAAGGTAAGTGCCACTGTGTGCTGAGCATGCGAGCCTAAGTGAAGGGTCAACCCCTCCCCCAAATTAACAATGGGTGTACCTAAAAGGCCTGTGGCAACATGCACCCAATTTGCTGCACAAACTGTGTCCTGGATGCGCCCAAGGACAAGGCCATTGTGGTGGTGCACGCCCTTAATCCCAGCCCTCGGGAGGCAGAGGCAGGTAGATCTCCGTGAGTTCGAGGCCAGCCTGGTCTACAAAGCAAGTCCAGGACAGCCAAGGCTACACAGAGAAGCCTTGTCTCAAAAAACAAAACAAAGCAAAACAAAAAACCAACAAAACAAAGCGAAAAAAGTGGTGTGTTATTTGGAATACTGCAGAGGCCACCAGGGACATTTCTAAAGCCAGTGCCTGCTGCTGTTATGTGCTTTCCAAGGTCTGTGTCAAACTGCATTACTCTGTGCCAGTCACAGCAAGGTGGTCAGAATCCTTCACGGAGCCTGGGAGGACAGAGTACCCACTGGTGCTGCCCTACAACCTCTACCAAAGCACACAGAGAGAAAAACATCCGGGGAAATAGTATGGAAATTATACTAAAAAGAATTTATTTCCTCTGAGACAACGTAACATTTCCCTGTATACCCGTTGCTTCTTTTTTGATACATATGAGGCAAGATACTACTTGGAATAATTCAGACATTTAGTTAGATTTCTTTCTTTCTTTCTTTCTTTCTTTCTTTCTTTCTTTTTTTTTTTTTTTTTTTTTGAGATAGGGTTTCTCTGCCTAGCCCTGGTTATCCTGGGGCTCACTCAGGAGACCAGGCTGACCTCCAACTCAGAGACCCGCCTATCTCCCAAATACTGGTATTAAAGTTATACACAACTACCACCTGGTCATGTAGTTAATTGTGTGTGTGTCTGTGTGTGTTTTGTTATTTTGAGACAGGATTTTTCTGTGTAGTCCTGGAACTCACTCGCTTGACCAGGCTGGTCTTGAATTCAGAGGCCCATCTGCTTCTGCCTTCTGAGTGCTGTGATTAAAGGCGTCTGCCATCACCACCCAGCTACTTAATTTTTAATAGAGCATTTGCTTCAATTTTATGAGTGGTCTCATTAGCATTTCAAGGAAACAGAAATAAATAATCCATAAGACAAAAGCAGATTTGCCTAGCTTGGTCCAAGGTAGCTGTGTGACTTCTGGGAAAAGAACCTGTATTTCTGGACTTTAATTTCCTTATTGAAAAACTGGGAATTGACAGGGTGTGGTAGTACATGCCTTTAATCCCAGCACTCAGGAGGCAGAGGCGGGAGGATTGCTGTGAGTTCGAGGCCAGCCTGATCTACAAAGCAAGTCTAGGACAGCCAAGACTACACAGAGGAAAAAAAAAAGAAAGAAAAAGAAAAAAAAAAAAAAAAAAAGAAAAAAAAAAAAAAGAAAAAAAAAAAGAAAGAAAAAGAAAAACTGGGAATTGGAGCCAGGCGTGGTGGCACATGCCTTTAATCCCAGCACTTGGGAGGAAGATGCAGGCGGATCTCTGTGAGTTTGAGGCCAGCCTGGTCTACAAAGCGAGTCCAGGATACCCAAGTCTACAATAGAGAAACCCTGTCTCAAAAAAACAAAAACAAAAACAAACAAAACAAACAAAAAGAAAGCAAGAAAAACTGGGAATTGTTCTGATAACCCCTCTGACCCCGAGGAACAGAGCCTATCTGGAGACAGCCCTCAGCACTGTGCTGTCTGGATTTCTTCCATCGTTTCCAAAGCAACCATTGTCTGTTTCTTGGGGTCTTTAATTCTTCAGAGACTTCCTTTACAATTACGTGTGAACCTGTCTGTCTGTGGCTCTATGTACATCACTGTGAGGTCAGAAGACTGAGGAGCAGCTGGGGCTGGAGTCACAGGTAGAGACGTTGCCTGTCTGCTCTGTAGTACAGGGTAGTGTTGAGGGTGCCCCCCATATCCCACTATAGCACTGAGGGTGCCCTCCATATCCCACTATAGCATTGAGGGTGCCCTCCATATCCCACTACACTGTTGAGGGTAGCCTCCATTTATCCCACTATACCTAAACCAGCTGTTGGATCAAAGAATCAACCTAAGGCAAAGAGCAAATGGCATCCAAACTCAAGCTCGCATGCACAGAAACCTCACTAGCGCTAAATGCGCCTGTGTGCAGACACACTGAGTTAGGAAGCTGCAGGATCACTGTCTCTGCTTAGTAACCCAGGGGCAGCTGCAGTGCGCAGTGGGGATGAAGTGCTGGGTCCTGACCTGGAAAGTCCGCACACCTCCTTCCTTCACTGCTGACTCATCCTACACAGGGACAAAGGGGTGCAATGGAACCACAACACCAAGCAGGACACGCAGGGTTGCGCCTCCTGTAAGCCTGCCTCCTGAGGCTGCCTAAAGTCTTGGCACCTGGGAATTAGAAAGCTGGTACTGAGAAAGAGGCACCGATGAACCATCCAGTCTATGGCTGTTTTGTCTAGAACACTGGTGTGTGTGAACTGCATCTAAAGAGAAGACTCGGTGGTTAACAGCACTTCCTGCTCTTGCAGAGGGCCAGGTTAGGTTCCCAGCACCTGCGTGGTTTACAACCTTCCAGGGAATCCACTGTCTTCTTCTGGCCTCCATAGGCACCAGGTATGGACACGTACATACAGGCAAAACACATATATAAATAAACTAAACCTGTATATGAGTGCTCTGTCTGCATGCACACTAGCAGGCCGGAAGAGGGAATCGGATCCCATTACAGACGGCTGTGAGCCAGCATGTGGTTACTGGGAATTGGATTCAGGACCTCTGGAAGTACTCTTTTAACTGTGGAGCCATCTCTACGGCCCATAAAATCAACCTAAAATTAAAAAATAAATATTAAAGCCACTGGGTATAGTAGAAATTATAGGGAGACTAACTGTAGAAGGCTTGGGGGCCTGTTCCAAGACCCAGCATTGCCTTTCTGGGTGCTTTCCCACAGTCAAGACAGTTCGGAAGCTGTTATACATGTACTGAACATGTGACATCAATGGAGAGAAGGCTGTCTACTAATCTCATCTTCAAACCTCCTTAAGAAAAGTTTTATGGCCCGGCATGGTGGTACACGCCTGTAAGCTCAGCACTCGGGGAGGCAGAACGCTGTGAGTTCAAGGCCAGCCTGGTCTATAAAGTGAGCCCAGGACAGCCAAGGCTGCATAGGAAAAACCTGACTCAGGGGTGGGGGAGGGGAGGAGAAAGAAATGTTTGATTTACTCTTTGTGTGTGTGTGTGTGTACACGTGAGAGAGCGCAAACACACCAAGGCATATCAGTGCAAGTCAGAGGACAACTGGCAGGACTTAGTTCTTTCTTTACATGTGGGTCCTGGAAATCTAATCAGCCTGTTAGGCCTGGCGGCAAGGACTTTGACTTGCTGAGCCATGCACCAGCCCCTCATCACAGCTTAGTCTCCACCGAGACAGTTTACAAATATTATGTGAAGTAGACATAAAATTTCCTATAACGGAAACAACCAAATGCTTCCCCACTGGGGGCTGGAGAGATGGCTCAGTGGTTAAGAGCATTGTAAAGGACCAGGGTTCAATTCCCAGTACCCACATGGCAGTTCACAACTGTCTGTAACTCCAGCTGCAGGGGATCTGACACCCTCACACACACAGACATGCAGGCAAAATATCACGGCACATTAAAAAAAATAATAAAAAATTAAAAATATATAAATAAAAACTAACAAAAAGTAAATTATGATGTTGAAATTATAAAAATTATCCCTATCATCCCAGCAAGCCAACCAGTTACCTACGTTTGATATTCTGCTGAGAAAGTCACGCTGCCCACTGACTCGTTGTCGCTGCTCCACTTTAAGGCATAGTTGTCATCTATAATGTAGACATCTATATTCTCAGGAGGTTTCAGATTTTCTCCACCTATAAATCCAACAAGCAACAGAATGATTATTTATATGTTGTAAAAATATTTTATAAACTGTTATTATTCACATCAATAACAAGACTGAATGCATTCATTTCAATGCTCTTTTTTTTTCATTTTTGCTATGAGGCCCGCAAACCACAACCACCACCAGCATGGCACAGTAACCCTAAGGGTGCAATAGTGGCACAAATACCCTGGTGGTAACCAACAGTTGTCCAGGTAGACTTAAGAAGACAGAAACCATGCCTGGTGCTGGAAACCTTGCCCACTGCCCGGGGCTAGAGAAGTCATGAATCTTGGAAGAGGACCTATAAATAGCATTTTACTGAAACCAGCACAATCCCTAACTATATCCTAAATGTTTATCCTCATACGCACAGGTATGAGTAGTTCTCACCCATCATCAAGGAAACTGCTCTTTGCAACAGATGGAGATCATAACAGAAAAATACAACCAATCAAAATGCAGAGTTGTGGGGCCCAGTCTACAACTTGGCTCCTGAGCCTAAGGCTCAGGGATTACTATGAAGAGGGAGCAGAAAGACTGTAAGAGCCAGAGGAACAGGGGTTTTGTTGTGAGAGTGTGTCTCCTGGAAATGTCAGGGGTCACACCCATGGCATCTCACCAACGTGGCTGCTGCCTAACCATGACCTCAACAAACACACCATCAGCAGACGTGTTAGTGAGGATGGGAAAAGGCTCAGGAGGCCTCAGTCATTGTGGGGAGACATGCGGCTGAGAGCAGGAGAAACAGTCACATCAATCAGTTATCCGACACCAAACGGTCAGCCCTGAAAACACACACACAAGCACCACTAGAGTTTGAGAAGGTTGTTAAATATCTACTTAGGAGCACACTCGGACACACAAACAAAGGAAAAGGGTGTGAGTTTGACAGAGTGGTTTGGTGGTAGTGGTGGTACATGGGAGGGTACGCAGGGAGGAAAGGGAAAGGGGGAAGTGAGGGTACCATATTTTAATCTCACGAAATAACAAACGTATTTTAAAAATTTAAATTAGAGGGCCAGGCGATGGTGACACACACCTTTAATCCCAACACTCGGGAGGCAGAGGCAGGTGGATCACTGTGAGTTCGAGGCCAGCCTGGTCTACAAAGTTAGTCTAGGACGGCCAAGGCTACACAGGGAAACCCTGTCTCGGAAAACCAAAACAACAACAAAATTTTAAATTAGATTTTTGTATTCTGTTGCCTGTGAGAATGTTGCGCCCACATGTGTATATGTACTCCACGGAAGTCAGAAGAGAGCGTCAGATCTCCTTGAACTGCAGTTACAGAGGACAGTGAACCACCAAGTGGGTGCTGGGAAATGAACCCAGGTCCTTTGCAAGTGCAATTAAGTACTCAATCACTAAGTCATTTCTCCAGCCCCGGGGACAGAATTTATTCAAACACAGCAAAGTATACCGCAGTCCCCTCTGATGTGTGGGCGTCGTGGCCCCCCAGTGAATGCCTCAAACTGCAGTTAGATCCCAGCTCTCTTCACACTCACTCCTACGTAAGTGTGGACATAGTTGTGATAAGGGTTAATAAATAGGCACAATAAAATAATAAAAATAAAAACAATACACTTTGATTACACTGGGGTTGGGGTGGCAGGGGTCATTAGTAGGTAAATAAGGGGGTTCCCTGGACGCAATCTCTGTAGGACTTCACTGGTTATTTGGATATCCGGGACAACAGGAAGATTGCTATCCCAGGAAGGACAGAGAGAAATTATCTCAATGATCTAAATGGTAGACAATTTAAAGGAGAGGTGCGCAGACCTCTGCCACTGCTGTTTAGCTGCATTGGACCTTTATTAATATATAATGCCTTGTCTCTTGTAACCCTAATTGTGTTATTAGACACTTCCAAAGAAACCAGATAGACACTTCCAGCAAGGACCAGATTTACACAGCTTCTTCTTCTTCCAAAAGGAGCTCAGCCCAGCTGCTGCCTCCCGCATGGGGAGGCTTGGGACAGAGCCCGCTCCAGAGCTCTGAGAATCAAGCGCCACTCCTGATCTTTGGAATCTCACCTAACACTTCCAGGACAAGTAGGTGCAGAGCAGGCCTGGTTTAGACAGCCTTCTAAGAACGAAGTAAGGCGCCATCTCACTCTGGCGGCTACATCCCCTCACCCCTTCCTTTAGCTTCTCCATGCAGCCCCTAGCACCCTCCTCCTCATCTTTAGGAAAGGTACTGGGACATTTCTGTTCTGTGGTTACAAAAATTCATGTGACCTCCCTGAACGTGTATCCCTGGTCATGTGCATTCTTGGCCATTCATGTTTCAGAATATAGTAATTTCCCTCAAAGCGGAGTCACTCCTTTGAGTCAATGATTTAAAATCCTCCTTGTCTGATGCTGATGCAGACATGCCTGCTCATCAAGTCTTCCCTTGAAGATGCATGCCTCTGGCGGACCCTGGAGAGTTCCAAAGTCGTTAAAATGGCAGTGCAAGAGCTGTCTAGGTGTCTGAGACACTGACACCTGAGGCTGCGTATTCCAGCCATATTTCTAGGATACTCAAAAAAGGGCATGTTTTTAAAACACTTTTTAAGGTGTTTATGTGTCTGTGTGTATGTGCACATGAGTGCTGGTGCCCTCCTGGGCCAGACTACCATGTTGGATTTCCTAGAGCTGGAGTTGGTTGTGAGCTACCGGCATGGATGCTTGGACTCGGGTTCTCTTTAGAGCAATGAATACTCTAACTGCTTAGCCAGCTCTTCAACCCTGAAACCTGGTCTTTATTGGTCCGTACACTTGGGAAGCTGAGGCAGGAATATCATTTAAGGCCAACTTGGCTATACGCCAAGACTCTGTCTAACAACCACCACCACCAGCACCACAGCAACAACATACACCAATAGGAACAAGCCCTACTCTCTTGTGATACACAGATCTTTGTGAGTTCAAGGCCAGCCTGGCCTATAGACTGAGTTCCAGGACAGCCAGAGTTGTTACACAGAGAAACCCTATCTAGAAAAGCAAGCAAACAAGCAAGCAAGCAAACAAACAACAACAACAACACACACACACCAACCCCCACTCCCAAAAGCCAGTCTTGTTTTTTAACAAAATCCTAAATATTTGATGTTACCAATCCCAGGAGCCAGATGCTGCTGTGAATGCCCCACTAGCTGAGAGAGGCAGAGAAAGCACCCTGCTGAGCTTCCTAGCCAGCCACAAGCCCTTTCTCCTCCATGCACACACACTGTCTTAAAAGCCCTTCAAACTGATGTCCCTCCTTTCTCCTCCCTATGTATCTATCTGTCCTCCAGACTTCTTACTCTCCATGGTTTTTCTCTTATGTTCACTCCCTGTCAATTGTTGCCTGCTCTGCCTCTTGATCCATGGTTGACTTTATTTAATCCTGTTTACAGAAAGCTCTTAGATTAAAGGTGTGTGCTAGGGCTGAGCCACACCACAATTAGAAACAGGTTTTTCCAGAACACAAGCTTGGGGTCCACAGTGTGATCAAATATGCTGCAACCCAGTCTTACATGTCTTGTACTTTCCCCCACAAAATGGTAGGCTCATAGGGACCTCTGAAAGATCACAATCGGCTGGCTATTCACTTTATAGGCTATATTTTTCTTTTTCTTTTTTAAAATAAACATAAAATAAAATTATATATATATCTCGTGCTCTGCCTGCATGTACACCTACTCACCAGAAGAGGGCACCAGATCTCATTATAGATGGTTGTGAGCCATCATGTGGTTGCTCGGGATTGAATTTAGGACTTGCATGTTGCAGGTAACGCCTCTACTGTTCTACATCATTTGCAGTCCTACTATGCTATTTTTAAAAGAAGATTTACTTTATATATATGAGTGTTTTCCCTGCATATATATATATAATATGTGCACCACATGTGCCTCATGGCCAGGAAGTCAGAAAAAGACATTCAAATCCCCTGGAACATGAATTAGGAAAGGTTGTGAGTCACCAAGTGTGTGCTGGGAATCAAACCCAGGTCCTTCTACAAGAGCAGCTGGTGCTTTTGCCTGTTGAGCCATCTCTCCAGCTCCTAGGCTGTAATTTTTAAAAAGCATCTTTTAACTTTACGTCTCGTTCCACTGTTTGTTGCTGTTGTTGTTTTTCTTGTTTTGAAAACTTCTGCCTCAAGGCTATCAGGTCCTATCGCCAGGCAGGCTTCTATTCCAGAGGCTTATAGACTTCTCCCAGTTAGATACCATGAGGAGACATCTGAGAAAACATTTTCTGAACTTTTTTTTTCCTTTTAAGCCAGCAGGAGGTATCCGTCAAATCTCCCCACTCAGTTGTCACTCTCTTAGTGTTTCATCCCATGGTTTTGTATAAACCAAGAACACACTCTACCCCTGAGCTACATTTCCAGTACCCCCACCAGAGCCTTCGAATTTCATCCCTAAACTGAATCTATCCTGTCAGCCCCATCCTCTTACCTTGATCCCCATCCCAATCGTTGGAATTTACAGATTCTGCGCAGAGCGGGCAGCATTTGTGCTTATGAGATTTAACAAAGGATCCAATAGTTTCAATAGCAGTTCTAGAGTATACTGTTCCTAATAATCTTTTTTGGATTATTTTGAAGAGATTATGTTAAAAGCTGTCAGACTCGAGGGGCATGGTTGCACAAGTCTTTAATCCCAGCACTTGGAAGGCAGAGGCAGGCGGATCGTTTTGAGTTCGAGGCCAGCCTGGTCTACAGAGTCCAGGACAGCTAGGGATATTACACAGAGAAACTCTGTCTCAAAGAAGAAGAAAAAAAGCTGTCAAACTCCATTTTGTTAGAAACAGCCTAACTCCATCCTAAAGACCATCAACTCTAGGGAAATTCATTAGAAAAGGTCGAGCTGACCACCATACTGAATAATGTTTATACCTTCGGTTCTGGGAAAAACTCCCTACACAGGGTTAAGCCAACCACAAACTATGTTTATGATCAGCGTACCCTATGGCTTATTAATCAAAAAAATTCATGCAGCTGTCCCCGACACTGACCAATGCTCCCTCGCCTTGCACTTGCAATACACCCCTCAAGCACCTGGTTCAGATTCTGAACTGGCTGCCTCCCTGAGCTCAGAAAATAAAGCTTTCAGTTTGCAGGATCTGAAGTGAATTTTCTCGGCTTCCACTCCGAACCCAGCAATTGTTTATGTATGGTACTTTGCCTGCATGTACACTATATGCATGTCCCAGATAAGGGTCATTTTCAGGGTGAGACCTGGGGCATCACGGACCTCCCAGGTGTACCGAAGAGGAATTAGAACTTCCAGGAGTCCCGGCTGCGACGCTGGCCTGTCTTCCCTGGTTCCTCATTTCCCTTGTCTACCACCCTTAGAGTAGTCGCCATTCAGCGCAACTAGCCCAGCGGTTCCCTAGCTTGCCCGTTTTGTTAGTCGGCTCCGACCTCGGGCCCGGTAAGGCGGCTCTCATCTCACTCCTCCGTGAGGCCGAGACACACTGCGCTAGGAGGGGGAAGCGCCATTTCTGGCGCTGTCTAGTCTCCCACCTGCCAGCCATCCTGAGGCTCGGGCCGGGGGGGCCAGCGTCCCCGGCGTCCGCTCCCATCGGGAGGCAATCGGGGTGAGTGCACCGGGGACGTCGGCCAGCGCGCCCAGCTAGCGGCCGAGGCCCTGACGCCCGGTGCTCTCCCTGCCCGGCCAGGCCCCTCGGCTCACCTGCGGCTGCGGGCAGCACCCAAGGCGCCCCGGCCGCCAGCACCAGGGTCGCCGCTCCCAGGACGGCGAGCATCGTCTCAGGAGGTCAGACTTGTCGCTCACATCCCCAGCGGCGATGGGGAGCTGAACGTGACTCTCCGGGACGATCCTTCTCCTCCGCCAACGCCCCGCCCTTTCCGCCAACGCCCGCCCCTCCGCCGGGCAAGGCTCCTCCGCCAACGCCCCGCCCTCTCCACGAGCCTGCGCTTTGGAAAGTACCAGGCGGCCAGTCCTGGACTCTTGCCTTTGACCCTAGACGTTCTTGTCACGCCCCACCTCCACTTCCGGAAAGACTGCCCTGGGGCCCGGAAGGCGCAGGCGATACATTTACTATTTCAGCTGCACAAAATTTTTATGCTTGATCCCTTGATTTCATGGGATGGTTTGGTGTTGTAGATTCGCTCTATCTAGGGAGTTTGAATTACGCAGCATTCGAATCTTTTTCCCCCCTAAACATGTTTTAAGGTTGGTTTTATGTGTATGAATGTTCTGCCTGCATGTACGTATATGCACCGTACATATATGCGTGCCTGGTACCCAAGGAGGCCAGGAGAGTAAGCCAGATACCCTGGCACTAAGTTAGAGGTCTTAGGAGCTACCAGGTGAGTCCTGGTATCTGAACTCTGGTCCTCTGCAACTGCGCTTAACCACTGATCCATTTCTCTAGGCCCTTAACTCTTTTTAGTACTCTCTCCCTAAAGAGACTTTTATTTAGTGTCTAATTCATTTTTTAAAAAGCATGCTTATCCATCAATAGTGATCCAATATAGAATGATTAGTTGGAAAAAAAAAAATCCCCAAATACAAAAAAATTTTGTTTTCAAATTTCTAGCATGGTACTCTTTGAGATCAGGGACAGATCAATATTCCTAGGTAGACTCAAAGCTTTGAAAGTTATGTTACTTTAAACATACTCCTTACAGACTTAACATTTATAATCTGAATAGCTGAAGTTCCTATTTAAAGAATAAAGTACACTGTGCTTAGTAGTATTTAGAAGCACATTCTGTAAGAATATTCATTGAAAACATTTTAAAATTTGAATCTCATAGTAAGATAAACAGCCTCTCATAGAATCACATGTGGCCAGTGCCCATCTAAGGACTTCTTTTACACTGGAAACACGTTATACCTTGAGAGCGCGTTCACAGGACTTACACAAAGTATTCTCTCTCTATGTGAGCTCCTTGGTAAATTTTTGTTCTTCTGCAACATGTTTTACTGTATTCTTGTTAGGGCTCAAGAATAACCAGACTCAGATTGATGGAAGTTTATTTGAGCGCTGAGCAAGAACTGACTGGTCAGGGCCACAGTTTGGTCAGGAGCCAAACTGTGACATCCGTCTGTTTTTAAGACAGGCTTTTCTTAAGAAAAACTAACCTATTAACAACAGGGTAACAAAACTGTAACCAGGTAATAGCCAGCTAACAAAACTGCAATCAGGTAACAACCAGGTTTCCAGGTGTAGGAAGCAACATCACATAATTTTGGCTAGCTAGACAAAGCATCTCTAACTGACCTGTAATTGGATTGGTTCTGCAGTTGGGGGACTTTACAGAGTGTCCAGGTAACAAAGTATACAACCTTGAGAAACGAAACCACAGAGACATAATCATTGGAAGGCAGAGCCTGAAAACTTGAACTTAATTTCACCTTATAATCAAGATGGGAGACAAAAAAACCCCAAAATGGCTACATTTAAGCTATACAAAAAGCTGAAACTGGTCTCCAGCCGTGGTTAATTACAGAGGCGCAGACAATATAGGGTAGAACCCATATAGGCAGGAGGGCATCTCCCTCTGAGATTGGTGACCTTGCTTAATATTATGCATTCTAAGCTCATTCATTTTTATGGCTGAACCCTCATGCTCCATCATCTGGGCAGCTGCCACCTGCATGGCAAATTCTGTCAATTGATTTCTTGTTGGAGCTGAATAATATTCCATTTTTAAAATATGTCCTGGATTTCCAGTATCCATTCACCTGACGATGGGCAACTAGGCTGGATCCATTTCCTTCCCACAGTGAATAAAAAGCAGTAAAGGCAGGCGGGGGTGCAGAGATTTCTGTGTTAGGGTGTGGGGTTCTCTGGGTGAGTGCACATGAGCCGAACAGCTGGGTCGGATGGTAGCTCTGCTTTTTGAAGATCCTCCACGATGATTTCAGAAACGACTATCGATCAGCATCTTGCGTCTGGCTCCTCTGAGTTCTATAGCTAAGGCTTGGAGCAATATAGCAAATAAGAGAAGGGGAGAACTAGCATCGTTGTCTTGTTCCTAATTTTAAAAGAAATGCTCACGGTTTGTCTCCACTGAATATTGAGTGTACATCCTTTGTTATTTCGAGGTATATTCCATATATTTCTAACGGTTCTAGGACTTTTGTCATGAAGGCATGTTTAACTTTGTCAAATGCTCTTTTGACATTAATTGAGATGATTATGTGGTTTTTGCCCTCAGGTTTGTTTATATGAGGTAGTGTATTTATTGATTTACACATGTGGGGCAAAGCTTGCCTTTCTGAGATGAAGTCCACTTGATCGTAATGTACGTTTTTCTTCAGATGTTCCTAGCTGGGAGCAGGGAGTGTTGGTGCACGCCTGTAATCCCAGCACCTGGGGAGGCAGAGGTGGGCAGATCTCTGTGAGTTCCAGGCCAGCTTGGTCCACAGAGTGATTGGAGAAACAGAGAAACCCTGTCTCAAAAAAAAAAAAAAAAAAAAAAAAGTTCCTGAATTTGGTTTGCAAGTATTTGCCAAGAATGTTTATGTCTACATTCATCCAAAATTCTTTTGATCTGTAGTTTTCTTCAGATGTCTGACTTTGTGGAATTAATTTGAAAACATTATTTGTCTTTGTGTTTTATGGAACAAGCTAAGAAGAATTACTATGAGATCTTTCTTGGGCATTTGATAGAATCCCACAGGGATCAGTCTGGTCCAGGGCTTTTCTTTGAGTGGAGACATTTTATTTTTAATTTGGAGACAGGACCTCACTATGCAGTCCTGGTTATCCTGGAACTTGCTGAGTAGACAAAGCTGTAATCAAACCCACAGAGCTTTGCCTTGGTGCCTCAGCCTCCCAAAGAGAGTGGGAGCAGGCCAGAGGCTGTGGGGAGGCTCTTGGCAGCTTCTGTCTCATTGACTACGATGTGTCTGTTTATTTAGAGCTTCTGGCTGTAATTTTGGTAGATGACACACATTCAGAAAGTCTTCTATCTCTATGTCTTCTGGCATTTTAGAGTGAGCCTATCGAGTGTTCTCTAGTAAGGTTCTGTGATTTGTTGGTTCTGTGTGATGGTATTCTTAGCTCTGATTTTAACTTGCTGCTTCTCCTTTTGTCAGACTGGCTGTGAAGGCTTGTCAACCTTACAAAAAGCCTGTGATAGGCAGGATTCTGTCTCCAAGGAACTAATTCTGTTTCTCTAGAGTTGCTGTAACAGGCCCTGAGACCTTAGTACAATAGTTGCCTTAGAACCCAGCATGCAGGCCCTACCACCTGCCAAAAACAGGAATAAGACATGATCCATCGAAGGCCCAGTCTGTAGTTTCAGGGTCTGGGGAAGTCCCTGCGGTGGTTTGGTTAAGAATCCCATAGGCTCATCTGTTTGACTGCTTGATCACCAGGCAGTGGCACTATGAAAGATTAGGAGGTGTGGCCTTGAAGAAGTATGTCACTGGCGGGGGGGGGGGGGGGGGCTTTGAGGTTTCTAAAGCCCAAGCCAGACCCAGTGTCTCTTTCTCTTCCTGCTGCCGTGGATCAGGGTGTAGAACTCTCAGCTACCTATCCAGTACCATGTCTCCTGCATGCTGCCACGCT
The DNA here is from genome assembly GCF_903995435.1 of Acomys russatus. Lineage (NCBI taxonomy): Eukaryota > Metazoa > Chordata > Mammalia > Rodentia > Muridae > Acomys > Acomys russatus. Next base: position 70,051,558 of record NC_067144.1, on the reverse strand, counting down.
CCCCACCATGATAGGCTAAACCTCTGCAACTCTAAAGCAAGCTCAGTTAAAGTTGCTGTGGTCGGGGCTGGAGAGATGGCTCAGAGGTTAAGAGCACTGGCTGTTCTTCCAAAGGTCCTGAGTTCGATTCCCAGAAACCATATGGTGGCTCACAGCCATCTATAATGTGGTCTGATGCCCTCTTGTGGCCTGCAGGTGTACATGTAGGCAGAGCATTGTATACATTAAAAAAAAAAAAAAAAAAAAAAAAAAAAAGTTGCTGTGGCCATGGTGCCTCTTCACAGCAAGAGAATACTAAGGCAGTCCCTAAATGTACTAATCTGATTAAGGCTTCTGTACTTTCATTTCCCACTAACTGTTCTGGCCAAGTGAAGGTGTGTCAACCAGGATGAGGTTTTTGTGCATAAAAGACACGAGATCAGTGAGGCTCGGGGCTGTGTGATGTGGGCAAGTTTCCCAGCCAGCTCCCAGCCAGCAATACAGACTTTTAATTTGGCTGAAAGAGTGTCTCTGTAATCTCTGGTAGGATGGCCTCACAATATTGTTACCTGCAGACACCTGCTAGAGCCAAGCGATGTCAGATATCCTATGACCTAAGGACAGCTTTACCACAGGAATCATGTGGCCCAAATGTCCCTGGCATAGATGACTACTTGGAAACCACGTTAACAAGTCTTCTGATTCAGTGACAATTGCCTCAGGCACCATCCCAGTTCCGTTCTATTGCCGTAGTAAAGTACTCTGAGGAAAAGTGACTTAGGGGAAAGGATTTATTTGGCGTATACTTCCAGGCCACGGTCCACCCATCCATTGGTCCACTGGTCCATCGTTAAGGAAGTCAGCGCAGGAACCTAAAGCAGAAATGGTGGGAAAATGCTGCTCGCTGGCTTGCTCTCAGGTCGTACTAACCACTTACAGAGGACCTCGCTCTCCTACACCAACTAACAATAAAGACATCCCCCGCCGCCCGAACCGATTTCGTGTTTCTGGTTTTATGTTGAGGTCTTTAATCCACTTGAACTTGAGTTTTGTACACTGGTGCCCCATATTTGACCACCTCCCCTTGGTGGGGAGGCCTGATGGCACTCAAAGAAAGAATAAGCAGGCTACCAAGATGAGACTTGATAGCCTATGACCATATAGTGGGGGAGGAGGTCCCCCTCGGTCTTAGACCTAGGGGAGGGAAATAGGGTGAAAGTGGGAGGGAGGGAGGAACAGGAGGATACAAGTGATGGGATAACAATTGAGTGTAATCTGAATAAATTGAATAATAAAAAATAAAAATGAAGAAAAAGACACACCCCCCCCAGACACTCTCAAAGGCCTATCCAATCTATACAATTCCTCAGGCCAGGCTTTCTTTCAGATGATGTTAGGCTAGGTGGGTCTGATTAAGGCTAAGTAAGTCAGGACTCTATTTCAAAAGTAAGATGGGGCTGAGCAAGACTGCTCAGAGGAAAGTACTTAACCAAGGGAAATGACCTGAGTTAAGTCCCTGGGGGCCCACATGGTGGAAAGACAGAACTAACCCGTCTCTGATCTCTAGGCACATGCAGCACACATAATAATTAAGTAAGCATAGTTTTAAAAAAAAATAGAAAAGATAAAAAGCAAACTGGGGCCCGAGGCAAGTGCCACATAACTTTCATGCAAAACACAAAACTGGATGTCTTTCATATACTACACAGTCTTCAAGGCTCAAAAACTCCTCCTCACAGCCAAGCTCTCCTTCCCCAATCACAGTTGTTAAGTCTAAGGTACAAAGTTACACTGTGTGGGGGGTTGTTTTATTTAGTTCTGGCTTCAGTATTTGAACTGTTTTCCCAAATAATAATTTCATAAATTAGTCAGTGACACTTGTCCATAGAATCACCTAGACACACAATGAATCCCTAGCGAGGGTCAGACAACAGCCTGAGGAGGAACAGTAGTTGGGAAAGATTTACACAGACATAATGTGGACTTAGCTACAATGCGGAAACAGGCATCTTATCAGTCAGAGTTCTCTAATGAACAGAACAGACAGAATGTGTGTGTGTGTTTGTGTGTGCGGGCACACACATGACTTATTACAGTGGCTTAGAGGCTGTGGTCCAGCCAGTCCAGCAATGGCTGCCTCCCAGCAACAAGTCCAAGAATGTCTCAGCTGATTGTCAGTACACATCAGAATCCTGAAGAAGTAGGCTCTCACACCAGTGAAGGAACGACTTTGTTAGCGAGCGTCCTCCTTCCGTGTCCCTTCTATAGGACGCAACCTGAAAGTGTGCGGATCTTCCCACCTCAAAAGACTAGGATTTACAGTGGATCTTCCTACTTCAAATAATTCAGGCAAGAACAATCCCTCACAGGTGTACTCAGACACGTGGGTTTTAGTTAATTCCAGATGGAGTCAAGGACAGCTATCACAACATACTAAAACATTTTAAAAATAAATGTATTATTTTGAGGGCCCAAGAATTGCTGAAGAAAGACCCCAGACTCAAGTACATAGTATGCAAGAAAAAAGAACATTTATTCTGCAAATCTTCCACCACCCGACAAATGGGAACCATGAGTGCAGCTCACAGGCTCCTTTTAAAGCCAGAAAAGGGAATTCCGATACCGATAAGGTTTAGGTAATCTTTGACCTGACTGAAGGGTAGGAAGGCAGTTACATGGGTCAGTCCCTGATTGGCTCAGGTCTGAGTGGCCGCCAGACCGCATTCTTGTATCATGAACTGTAAGCTCAATTTTCTTAACAATTATACTTAATTATGAACTCACTAACAGAGCGTACCTCACTTACAACCCGACTAACCCAAACAATAGGAAACGGAGAGTAAAGAACACAATAATGAAACCTTAAGGAGATCAGTTCCGAGGAACAATTCGCCCAGCGTAGTCAGCAGGACCTCAGTGAACCCTCAATTCAACCAAAGTTGCTGCTGCAACCTGGAACAGCAGCTGAGGCCCAGAGCCTTAGATGGAGCCCAAAGCCTTGAAGCTTTCCCCGGAGCAGTTCTCTCTAGGAGCATCTCTGGAAGTGCAGGGATGAACAGCCAAAACAATCCCAAGTCCTCTCTCCCAAGCCTCTTGTTTTGGGCGCACGCACACGCGCGCACACACACACACACACACACCTCCTCTCAGAGTCTCTACTAGGATGTTTTCAGCTGGCAGCACACAAGCTCCCCCATGAAGTTCGACTTCTAAGGGGATGAACACCCTGCTCTCTCACAAGTCTGTTCCCCATCCCACACTGGGGATCAACACACAAACATGTTTGCACAGGTCAAGAACAGATGGTGTCTTGAGATTTCTCCTCATTCTTGTGGGCGTCCCCTTGTTGCCCTTTTCTTTGACTGACAGCCCCTCGGTGGGAAGGGTTGGGGGTGTTGGTGGGGGTGGTTATGGTCTGTTCCTGGAACTGATGACTCCTTGAGGGTCAGACCTAGGTTAGGCCTGGTCCTATAATGGTGACAAAACTCAAAATGAAGTTTAAAAATTAAAACTTCTCCTTTCAATATTATTATTGTGTGTATGCATATTTTTAAGAATGTATATCAAATTGAGGAATTTCAGTCTCAGGTAAATGCTTGCTATAAACCAAGCACCAACCACACCCATAACCTCAGCTCTCAGGAGCTCAGGCAGGGCGACTGCCATGAATTTCAAGCCAGCCTGGGCTACACACTGAGTTCCAGGCCAGTCTGGGCTACAGTGTCAGACTCTGTCTCACTTGGCTTACTGTATTTTTGAGAATTAATAAATTTCTCTTCATACCAAAAAGATGTGTTATTTCCAGCTGATGCTTATACACAGAGAAAGAAAGCTCCTGTGTGGATGGTATCTTGAGACAGACACAGTATGTAGTTCAGACACTTGCACAGGGAGGTACTGGTTTCTATATATCTGCATAGCTTCCAGGAATATTTTTTTTTTCTTTTCGTTTTTCGAGACAGGGTTTCGCTGTGTAGTCCTGGCTGTCCTAGATTTGCTTTGTAGACTAGGCTGGTCTGGAACTCACAATGATCTGCCTGCCTCTGCCTCCCAGAGTGCTGGGATTAAAAGCGTGCATCACCACACCCAGCCCACCAGGAATACTTTTTAACTAGCCACTTTGAAAAGAAAAATAAATAAAGTTAACTTCAAATAATGAATTCAGCAAATATGCACTGAGGATTTATTATACCCCAAACACTGTAGCAGGCGCTGTGGACCCTCTGCCTCCTGAGTGCTGGGATTAAAGGCGTCTGCCATCACCACCCAGTTACACAATTTTTAATAGAGTATTTACTTCAATTTTATGAGTGGTTTCATTAGCATTTTAAGGAAACAGAAATAAATGATCCATAAGACAAAAGCAGATTTGTGTAGGTTGGTCCAAGATAGCTGTGTGACTTCTGGGAAAAGAACCTGTATTTCTGGACTTTAATTTCCTTATTGAAAAACTGGGAATTGATCTGATAACCCCCATCTTACCCCAAGGAACTGACTGCCTATGTGGAGACAGCCCTGCTTACCTACCATGGGGATGTGGCTCTGCCCAGGGCCATATAAAAGAATAAACCCTCCAGTGGTCTCTCTCCACCCTGGCCCCTCCCCTCTCTAGTGTACTCCCTCCCCCCCCCACCTCTCTCTCTGGGATACCCCTCCCTGTTTTCCTTCTTCCCCATGCTCATTTAATAAACTCTTCTACAACATAATATCTGCTGCCTGGTACCTTATTATAACATATCTTACTGCCTTTAATTTTTAAACATAACAGCAACCATTGTCTGTTTCTTGGGGTCTTTAATTCTTCAGAGACTTCCTTTACAATTACGTGTGAACCTGTCTGTCTGTGGCTCTGTGTACATCACTGTGAGGTCAGAAGACTGAGGAGCAGCTGGGGCTGGACTCACAGGTAGAGACGTTGCCTGTCTGCTCTGCAAGGTAGTACAGTACAGTATATTCCACTATAGCGTTGAGGGTGCCCTCCACATCCCACTATAGCGTTGAGGGTGCCCTCCACATCCCACTATAGCATTGAGGGTGCCCTCCATATCCCACTGTACTGTTGAGGGTGCCCTCCATATCCCACTACACTGTTGAGGGTAGCCTCCATTTATCCCACTATACCTAAACCAGCTGTTGGATCAAAGAATCAACCTAAGGCAAAGAGCAAATGGCATCCAAACTCAAGCTCGCATGCACAGAAACCTCACTAGCGATAAATGCGCCTGTGTGCAGACACACTGAGTTAGGAAGCTGCAGGATCACTGTCTCTGCTTAGTAACCCAGGGGCAGGCGCAGTGCGCAGTGGGGATGAAGTGCTGGGTCCTGACCTGGAAAGTCCGCACACCTCCTTCCTTCACTGCTGACTCATCCTACACAGGGACAAAGGGGTGCAATGGGACCCCAACACCAAGCAGGACACGCAGGGCTGCGCCTCTTGGAAGCCTGCCTCCTGAGGCTGCCTAACCTCTTGGCACTTGGGAATTAGAAAGTTGATACTGAGAAAGAGACATTGGCGAGTCGTTGCATCTAACTCTATCCAAAGTCAAAGTACTGTATGTAGGCTTTCTACAGAAGGTTGGGGCCTCGCGGTGGTTGTTTCTGGGTTCTTTCCACAGGCTCAAGGCTTGGGTTCAGGTGTCACTTTTAATGACTGTGGAACACCCAGGCAGAGAAGTTTTGGCAATGGCTGTCCTCTTTAAAACATTTTTTATGCAATTATTTTGTGTGCATGCGTGCACAAAGATGTTAAGGTACATGGGTGGAGGTCAGAGGACAACTTGTAGGAGTTGGTTCTCTCTCTCCATGCGGGTTCCGGGCATCTCTGTAGGCTGTCGGGCGTGGTGGTAACTGCTTTTATTTGCTGAGCCATCTCACCAGCTCTTTGCTCTTTCAGTTAGCTTGGTCTCTTACATAGATGGAGTCACAAACATCATGTGAAATTTCTATAAAGGAAACAGCCAAATGCTTTCCACACTTAGGAAGAAACGATCGTGGTGAAATTATAAATATTGCTACGTTCATTCCAGCCAATTAGTCACCTATATTTGGTATTCTGCTGAAAAAGTCACAGTGCTCATCCACTTTGTCGCTAGTGCATTGTAGGGGAAAGCTGCCATCCACGGCGTGTATGTCTACACGCTCAGGAAACTTCAGGCTTTCTCTATTTACAAAGCCGACAAGCAATAAAATGATCATGTGATGTAAAGATATATATATATATATATATATATATATATATATATATATATATATTTTTTTTTTTTTTTAAATAAAAACTTTACTCATTTTTTGTTCATGGGTCTTAGGCTATTGCAGTCTGAGACTATTAGGCTTGCTATCATCTTTGGTACAAGCTTGTCATCCCAGCTACTTGGGAGGCTAAAGCAAGAACATCTTAAATTCTAAGATAGATTGGACAGTGTAACGTGACACTATGTCAAAATAAAAAAAGTAAATAATAGCTGGAGACACAGCCGGGCATGGTGGCGCACACCTGTAATCCCAGCACTCGGGAGGCAGAGGCAGGCAGATCTCTGTGAGTTCGAGGCCAGCCTGGTCTACAAAGCGAGTCCAGGACAGGCAGAGCTACACAGAGAAACTTTGTCTTGAAAAACAAACAAACAAACAAACAAACAAACAAACGGGGCTGAAGACACGGTTCAGTGGTAGGGTACTTGTACAGCACGTGTAAGGCCCGATGCTAACCCCACTTAAATATCTAACTGGGTATTGAAACATCTTCAGAATAATGATGTACAGATATTTTATGAGATGCTAATATAAATGAACACAACATCTAGACAATTCCCATCAGATTTGTGGGAGTTGTAGTCCAAGCCCCTAGTGGATGTCTAGAACTGAAGACAGAACACTCTTGCCAAATACATTATGCCATATAAATATGTACATGGTTACGATAAATTTTAATGTGTGAAATAGGCATAATGAGATATATTCGAAGTGGTAGACAATTTAAAGGAGAGGTGCGCAGACCTCTGCCACTGCTGTTTAGCTGCATTGGACCTTTATTAATATATAATGCCTTGTCTCTTGTAACCCTAATTGTGTTATTAGACACTTCCAAAGAAACCAGATAGACACTTCCAGCAAGGACCAGATTTACATAGCTCTTCTTCTTCCAAAAGGAGCTCAGCCCAGCTGCTGCCTCCCGCATGGGGAGGCTTGGGACAGAGCCCGCTCCAGAGCTCTGAGAATCAAGCGCCACTCCTGATCTTTGGAATCTCACCTAACACTTCCAGGACAAGTAGGTGCAGAGCAGGCCTGGTTTAGACAGCCTTCTAAGAACGAAGTAAGGCGCCATCTCACTCTGGCGGCTACATCCCCTCACCCCTTCCTTTAGCTTCTCCATGCAGCCCCTAGCACCCTCCTCCTCATCTTTAGAAAAGGTACTGGGATATTTCTGTTCTGTGGTTACAAAAATTCATGTGACCTCCCTGAATGTGTATCCCTGGTCATGTGCATTCTTGGCCATTCATGTTTCAGAATAAAGTAATTTCCCTTCAAAGCGGAGTCACTCCTTTGAGTCAATGATTTAAAATCCTCCTTGTCTGATGCTGATGCAGACATGCCTGCTCATCAAGTCTTCCCTTGAAGATGCATGCCTCTGGCGGACCCTGGAGAGTTCCAAAGTCGTTAAAATGGCAGTGCAAGAGCTGTCTAGGAGTCTGAGACACTGAAACCTGAGGCCACCTACTCCAGCCATATTTCCAGAATTCTTAAGAAATATAATCATCCCTGCTCCCTGCCCCCTGCAAAAACAAAAAACAAAAAAACAAAACAGGGTTTCTCTGTAGCTGTCCTGGACTTGCTTTGTAGACCAGGCTTGTCCTGAACTCATAGAAATCTGCTTACCTCTGTCTCCCTGAGTGCTGGGATTAATGGTGTGTGCTACCATGCCTGGTTAAGATATGTCCTAATAACTTGTTTTTAGACAAAATCCCAGCACTGAGAAAGGGAAGTGGACAGAAAATTCTATCGTGAACTAAGAAGCCATTTGCAACTGATACATGCTGGAAAGTGAAAATCAGTTTGTTTATAGTGGCATTGCTTTTTTTTTTTTTTTTTGAGATAGGGTTTCTCCTGTGTATCCCTGGCTGTTATGGAATTCGTTCTGTAGGCCAGGTTGGCTTGAACTCACAGAGATCCATCTGCCTCTGCCTCTCAAATACTAGGATCAAAGGTGTGTACCACCACCACCCTGCCTCAGGCAGGGCTAAGAATATAATAAAAATATGTTATATGAAAAAGATTTAAATAAAAATTTAAAAATCAAACTGAATCAACAACAGTAACATCAAAAATACCCAAACCTTAGTCTTTTCTGGGGCATGGGGTACATGGGTGATCTCAGCATTTTGGAGGTGGAGGCAGGAGGACAGTGGCATGAAGACCCTGTCTTCAAAAAGTAAAAATAAAACCATGGCAAATGACACCAACAACACGCTGCTCCTGTGAGAAGCGCACATCTCAAACCAGACTGCAAATCGGTATGACCAGAGTCAGGTGTTTCTTTTATTTTTCAGAGTGAAGAGTATGCTTGATTGAGAACTTTTTAAATACTACAAGCTGCTGTTTGTTAATTTGCTGATATACAAGGAGGTTTGTGTAGGTGTATACACACATGTACACATACATATAAAGCACACACACACACACACATACACACACACTGTGGTGCTAATGACTGATCCACAGGGCCGTGCATAGTGTAGACAGGGGCACTGTCACTGAGCTACACTCAGTCCTGAAAAACAATAATTTTAAAAGACTGACTTTTTACTTTATTTCTGGTTCAATGGTATTTATAGCTTTTAAAAGATGTGGCTTAAAACAGTCATATCTTAGAGACAATCATATGTCAGAGACCATCACACCTCACAGATCATCACACCTCACAGACCATCACACCTCATAGGCCTTCACACCTCACAAGCCATTCGGTCTCACAGACCATCACAGCTCACACACCATCACACCTCACAGGCCATCATACCTCACAGAGCATCATCACATTTCAGAGACCATGACACCTCACAGACCATGACACCTCATAGGCCATCACACCTCACAGGCCATCACACCTCTCAGGCCATCACACCTCCCAGGGCACTACACCTCTCAGGCCATCACACCTCACAGACCATCACATCTCACAGGCCATCACACCTCACAGACCATCACACCTCTCAGGTCATCACACCTCACAGATCATCACACCTCACAGGCCATCACACCTCTCAGGTCATCACACCTCACAGGCCATCACACCTCACACAGGCCATCATACCTCACAGGCCATCACACCTTATAGGCCATCACACCTCACAGGCCATCACACCTCACAGACCATCATGGTTCACAGACGACCATCATCTTAGACTTTTCACTCAGTAAGTCTGCAGAACTTTTTCTGTCTTAAGACCACTTTCAGTTAGACATTAGCAAGAGATATCTGAAAACCATTTTACTCTTTCTTTTTAACGTAAGGAGGTATCTGTCAAGTATCCCCACTCTCAGCTTTCTCTTTCTTAGTGCTGAGGGTTGGACCCATGGCCCTGGGCACTCTGCCATTGACCTCCATTTCCAGGGTTCCCATCAGTGTCTCTGAACTTTATCTACAAATAGGATCTTTGTCTTTAAACTTCATCTTCTTGATTCCCATCCTCCTCCTTGTTGGCACTTACATATTCTGTGCAGAAAGGGCAGCAATTTGTTTACAAGATTAACAAACGATCCAATAGCATCTGCAATTCACTGTTCAAAATATCCTAAGTATTCCAACTCCAGTGGCTGTGAGCCTGGAGAGGAAACGGACAGCTGATGATGCACAGCCAGGGGCAGCCTCCTGGATACAACCTTTCTGTTGCTAAAGGGAGGGATGCCTGAAGTTAGAGGCATTTTTGCACTTGGGTGACCAACAAATGACTGATGAGAGAATGGGGTTTTGGTAAGGAGCGTCAACACGATGCTAGTTTTCACAGATTTTGCTGTTTGTAATAGGAACCGCTTTTACTAATACTTTCTCCCCTTCTTAGCATGTAATATGTATGAAGGGACACTTATTTATACTTTTGGTTGGATTTTTGTTTTTGTTTTTTGCTTGTTTGTTTATGGAGATAGGGTTTCTCTGTGTAAAAGAGCCCTGGCTGTCCTGGAACTCACTTTGTAGACCAGATTGGCCTTGAACTCCCAGAGATCCACCTGCCTCTGCTTCCGGAGCGCTGGGATTAAATGCGTGCATCACCACATCCGGCTGACATTTATCTTGCTGGCCAGCAGGGCCTACTAGCTTTTGAAGTCTGATGCAAACGCACAGACACACAGCCTTGCAAGTATGCACCAACACGTCCTCGCCAATGTTGGATGATTTCCTCTGTCTATGGTCCTACAAAGTCCCTAACTTGGGGACTTTATTTTTTATTTTTATTTTTTTGGGGGACTTTAAAAATGACTACCCTTTCTCAGTTTGAACTATAGACCATCATTAAAACTTCAAGTACAGATGACATGTCATTTAGTTTGGATCATTATTGTATCTTTGACAGCAGCAAAAGCACTAATTGAACAGAATTGAGTGGGCCCTTAACATACATTACTACATAATCATGAAATTTTACATTAAACGTTTTTCTTTACTAGGTGAATGTTTTCTTTACTTGGCTAGGAGCAAGTATCATACGATGGTAATTCTCGCAGTCAGGTGGGAGAGGCAGAAAGAAAGCAAGGATCCTGGGGCTCCCTGGACAGCTAGATTAGCTGAATTAGTGAGCTGCAGGCTCAGTTAGGGACTGCCTCAAGATAAAGAAGGCGGAGAGCAACAGAGGAAGACAGCTGACACGGCCTCTGGCCTCCACATCCGTGTGCAAAGCATACACAATGTACACACCTGCACACAAAAACATGGACACACATACACACTGGGGCACAAAACTAAAACACCAGTCCAAGCATCACTAAGCAACAAGGCTCTCCTCTCTGGACTGACTCTCATGGTACGATTTTCTGCTAAGCCAGAGACTGGCTGTACAGTGTTAGCCAGATCTGTCAGTGCCTCGGCTTCTTCTGTAAAATGGGGATAAGTGGTTGTATTTGGTGCTAAAAGTTAAATTGGTTTACACGTTTCATGACTGGCATAATTGTTACCTGGCTGGAAGTTAAATTAGTGTATACACTTAATGACGGTTAGCATAACCGAGAGCCTAGGAAATGCTTCAGTCAATCCACCTCAGCAACTTTAATGTAGCTCAAAGTTAGTTCTGAGACAAGCTAACGTTACCCAGCAGAGGGCCTGGGGCTCCTGAGCCTTTTGTCTCAGCTGCCTGAGTGCTGGACTGCAGGTGGGTGTAGCCACACTCTGAAAAAAATATGTTAAGATCCTGTTTTATTTTTAAGTGTGTGTGTGTGTGTGTGCGCGCGCGGCGCAGAGGCCAGATGATCACATATCCCAGGAGCTGGAGCTCTAGAGCAATGATTCGCAAACTGGGTTGCAAGCCTTTTTGGGGGGGCGGGGGTGGAGCAACCCTTTCACAGGCATCACCTAACACCATCGGGAAAACAGATATTTACAATTATGAAGTAGCAACGAAATCATTTTACGATCGAAGGTCACCACAACATGAGGAATTACGGTATATTAAAGGGTCAGCAGCATTAGGAAGGTTGAGAACCATTGCCCTAGAGTCGGCTACCAGTCATGGGTGCTGTGACTCCAACCAGTCCTCTGCAAGAGCAGTAGCACTTTTAACCAGTGAGCCAGCTCTCTAGCCCCTGAAAATTAAATTCTTTTCTCCCCCTGCATTGTTCCTTCCTTTCTGTTTGTTTGTTTGGTTTGGTTTGGGTTTTGTTTTTTTATTTTTGAGACAGGTTTTTTTTTTTTTCTGTGTAGCCATGCTGTCCTGTGGATCAGTCTGGCCTCGAACTGACAGAGATCCACCTGCCTCTGCCTCTCGAGTTCTGGGATTAAAGGCGTGTGCCCAGCTAGCTCTCCTTCCCGCCCCTCCCCCCCCACGGCTCACTGGCAGCTGCCTGCAGCACGCAAGGCTCCCTGGCCACTAGCACCATGGCCACCGCACCCAGGACAGCGAGCACCATCTAGTGATGTCAGCCCTACCTCTCACATACTCTTCAAGTGACCTGTCAAAAAAAAAAACCTTCGCCCATCGCAGCTCTCCTAGATAACACCCCTCTGCACAGCATCATCCCTCTCCTCCGCCCGCCCCTCCGCTTACGCCCCGCCCCTCCGCTTACACCCCGCCCCGCCCCTCCGTTTACGCCCCCGCCCGCTGCTTAGCGCCGCTCCCACCGTGAACGCCCCGCCCATCCGTGAAACCCCGCCTTTTCCCGCTCCTCGCCCCGCCCTCCTTGCGCGCCCCGCCCCTCCAATGCGTGGCTCCCTCCATGAAAGCTCCTCCTTTTCCGGGAACGCCCTGTAGAACGCTATCGCTGTTTTGCTGTTAAAGATCCGATTTGTCACAGGTCAAGGCCCACCCCCACTTCCGGAAGCCAGCCTTTAACTGCACGGCAAGTGGGGGGGAGGGGAGGGAGAGGGTGGGGATGAAGGCGGTGCGTGCCAGTGCGCATGCGCATAGTTCCCCGCAGCTTGCTCTTTCGTTTCTTGTTTTGGGGTTTGGCTGGTTTGCTCTCTGAGCATGAGAGCTGTACCCCTAGGGGTCGCTGATTGGCGGGCTTGGAACTTAGTGTAGGGACACCCCAGGTCCGGGGACCCTCGGTTGCTGGGACCAGTAAGGCACTAGAGAGGCAGGTGATTTCCAGTGTGCTTAGAGGCGATCTGCTCCAGGCTCGGGCTCGGGTCTAGAATCCAGAAGATTATTTACTTATATACCTTAACATTAGGCTGTGATAATATGCAAAATGAAATTTAAAAGCCGGGTGTGGTGGTGCACGCCTTTAATCCTAGCACTCAGGAGGCAGAGGCAGGCGGATAAGCCAAGGCTACACACAGAGAAACCCTGTCACGAAAAACCAAAAAAAAAAAAAAAAAAAAAAAAAGAAAGAAAAAGAAAATTAAAGAAGACGGATGAGGGATTGTCAGCTGCTGGACAAGCATTGTAGCGTCAAAAATGAAACAGTTGAACCAGACAGGGTAACACACACATGCTTGTAGTTACTTCAGCAGGAAGCTAGCAAAGGCCCCCATTATATGGGGAGTAGAGAGCCAGCCTGGGCTGCCAGAGAACCTTTTTGTTTTTTTAATTGTAAAGTACCTATTTCCTTTTCTTGGTCTTGGATATATTCTGTCTACCATAAAATCACGCATTTTAAGTGAGCAATGATTTTAATAACTGGCTTTTAGGACTTTTTTTTTTAAAGATTTATTTATTACAAATATATAGTGTTCTGTCTGCATGTGTATCTTCACGCCAGAAGAGGGCACCAGATTTCATTATAGATGGTTGTGAGCCACCATGTGGTTGCTGGGAATTGAACTCAATACCTTTGGAAGAGCAGACAGTGCTCTTAACCTCTGAGCCATCTCGCCAGCTCCTTAGGACTTGTTCTTAAGCATTTTAGATTTCATTTCATGAATCAACGATCTTGGGGTTTTATTCTTTCATGATCCAACGATCTGGAGTTTGATTGTCTAACCCTGAAAGATCTGTGGATCCAAAAGGCAGAATTTTTTTTTTTTTTTTGGTAGTGGCTACTAAGTCATACTGAAGAGCCTTCCCAGTGACATAAACTTAAACTTGTCATTAAAATTTCTACGTCCTACCGGCCAAGAGTTCCTACAAACTAGTCGGAACAGTGATTCTCAACCTGTGGGTTGAGATCCTAAGACCAATGGGAAACACAGATATTTACATTATAATTTATAACAGTAGCACCATTGCAGGTATGAAGTAGCAATGGAAATGATTTTATGGTAGGGGTCACTATAATACGCGGAATTGTTAAAGAGCATTAGGAACCACTGGGTTGGAGTAACTAACAGAGATCTCCAGGTGGAGGCCAGACACAACAGGATTGATAAGACACATGAACTCAGTGTGGCAGCAAGTACAAGGCTTGCACACTGCCAATGGCATCATAAAACCGAGAGCGGGAAGTGGACAATGAATAAAAAAAGAACACGGCTACTCCTAAGGGGTTGAGGTTTTTATCATAGATTCAAGGGAGGACGTAGTAGAGATGAGGTGGAACATAGCCAAAGGTAGAGGCAGAGACATCTGGGAGAGTCCAGAGTGAGGAGAGCCATATGAGTAGGGCAAGGAGGGGCGAGGCGAATCAGGAATGGCAGCCAAGAGGGCAAGAGGCCAAAAGGCAAAAAAAAAAAAGGGGCCAGTGTAGCCAAAGTGGCTAGGTTATATAAGGAAGGGCAGTGCAGCGCAGTCCCTGTAACGACAGGGTATGCCAGCCACGAGGACCCTGTAACAGGGTTTGAGGGATGCTGGGAGAACATGTTGGCCACAGTCCGCTTTGATATATTAGTGGGCATCTCAGCCATTGTCCTGGGTTTGAGGCCTAACAATAACTCCTAACCAAGCAGCTATGTGCAGTTGAGACCTGTTCGTAAAAAAAATTTTTTCCCAACAACAACAAAAAAAAATATATTAACCACACTTTAGAGAAACTCTCATGCCCAGAAACCGTTGGCCAACAGCAAACAAACTTAATTGTATTTTTGTGGACTTTTTCTTTCCTTTTGGGCATTTTTAAAAATCATACTGGTTTTTTTACTTGTATATTTTAATTTTTGTTTTTGTTTGTTAAAGAGAGGAAAAGTACGTAGAGTTGGGTAGGTAGGGAGAATCTGGCAGGAATTAGAGGGGAGGAGCATAATCAAAATATGTAAAAGTTTTATAGAAATTTTAAAAAGGCAAATTTGTTGGGATATGTTGCATTTTTATTTTGAGAAAAATGAGCTCAAAAGGTCTGAAACATTGAACTTGAAGGATTCACGAGCATGTTGGCTGTTGCCACTTTCTTTAGGGTAGGTAGAGCTCTCATAAGCGCACATCTCCAGTCCTTGAATGCTTTCTCACTCTGCCACAGGCTGCGTTTATACTGTTCTT
Source organism: Acomys russatus (assembly GCF_903995435.1). NCBI lineage: Eukaryota > Metazoa > Chordata > Mammalia > Rodentia > Muridae > Acomys > Acomys russatus. Next base: position 70,036,526 of record NC_067144.1, on the reverse strand, counting down.
ACTCAGCCTGGAAATTAGTCACCTCTCCAGGGCACCTGGTTTCTTTTTGTTAGAATGATTTAGAAACCGAGATCTAGGCACTAAAACCTTTTATCTTATTAGTGAGTTATTATGTGTTTAACTTTGTGGCTCCTTTCGTATCACACTTTTGAAAAGGACACATTGGAAACAGCTGCATGTCACAGCACACTGACATAGCATAGGAAAGTAACTACTGTGAAGGGTGACCCTTTTTAGTCTTCAGCCATATTTCTTCATCTATTCTAAGAACTACTGATTAAGGAATATGTTTTAATTTAACAACATACTTCATCAAGGAAACCATGTTTTCTTTTTTATCCTTTTAACAATTTACAAAGCAACTTCTAAATATTGTCAACAGTTGTGAAACTTTGTAATGAACCAAGTGAATGAATGGTGACTCAACATACTTGTGAAAAAACTTGTAGGCGTTTCTTTTTAAGGAAGAGGTCTATAGGCTTTGAACTTTTTCAAACCTACTTTATTTGAGATTTTTTAAAATGTCTACACCTCCATTCCAATCTACCTACCCTAGACAGCAGAGAGAGGAGGTTAATGGGCACAGGAGAGGTAGACCTTTTTAGACCCAGTTACTTGGAGCGATTCCACTGGTGTAGTAGGCAGGATTCCAGCAGACCTGTTAAACAGCAAACCAGCAATTCAGCAAAAGTGACTGCAACTGTGGATGCTGGAACAGGGAGCAGCAGCCACACCCAGAACCTTGTAGCGTTCCCTGGAGGCGTTCTCTCTAGGCGCATCTTGAAGTGGAGTGATGGACAGCCAAGACCAAAAAGCACCACCTTTTGTTTTAGGCTCATATGTCTGCCTGCCTATCTATCTATCTATCTATCTATCTATCTATCTATCTATCTATCTATCTCCTCTAAGAGTCCGTACTGGGATGTTTATCAGTTGGCAAAGACCATGCCCCTGCAAGAGGCTGTTCATTCTGGACAAACATCACCTGTTTTCTCACAAGTCTGTTTACAGAGGAAAAACACCACACACCCTTACGCAAAGCTGTGTCACATTCCACACAAATGGGATCAAAACAAAAACATGTTTACATCCACTACAGAGGTCATCCTAATATATTGGCTTTCTAGGAGGAAGTGACAGGTCACTGACAGGGGTAGGTGTATTGTGCAGGGTGGTGGTGGCGCACACCTTTAATCCCAGCACTCATGAGGCAGAGGCAGGTGGATCCCTGTGAGTTTGAGGCCAGCCTAGTCTACATCGTGAGTCCAGGACAGCCAAGGCTACACGGAGAAACCCTGTCTCAAAAGACAAATAAACCACCACCAACAATAACAAAAAAGGTCAGTGTATGCCACAAGTAGTCTTTGTGGTGACTTTTTTTCCCCTTATCAGATTCTCACTGTTTTTACATTTCCTGTGTTCGTATAAACAGTAGAAGGACCAGCTCTGCTAATTAACAAAGTCATCTTTAATTTTCAGTTCATTTGCAGAAATCTTGCCTATTGCATAAGCATTAGATTCTCTACAAATTACAAACTTATAAAAAGCAATCTGACCAAGTAAGTGGATGGACACTGTAGCAGACTCTAAAGGGGAATAAGCAGAAAGCTGGTTGCACAATTCTACCCATGGGACTTTCCTTCCCGTGGGTGTGTCACACGTCACTGACTATGATACATGAGGACTTGAAATGCACTGACACTTGGGACTGAGTGGAAGTGCAGGTGCTAGGCCATATGCCAAATATTAATAAGGTGCTTTTTTGGGAGGGTGATATCCCAAGACAAGGTTTCTCTGTGTAGCCTTGGGTGTCCTGGACTTAGACCAGGCTGGCCTCGAACTCACAGAGATCCTCCTGCCTCTGCCTCCTGAGTGCAGGGATTAAAGACGTGCACCACATGCCTGGCCCCAGATCTTACAATATATCTTATTTAACTAGGCAAGTCAAATTTCATTTCACCCAAGTGAACTCTTTATTTCAACAGAAATTCTAGCTTGTGTGCACCCTGGTTAGAAACCATGGCTCTAGAACCTTCCTAGATAGAAAGATGGATGGATATATATATATATATATATATATGAGAGTTCACTTCACAGAAGCGCTAGCTCCAGGATGTGAGAGTCACTTGAGCTGTTGTAGTCTAGAACCTCCAGAGTTTCATTTTCCCATGATGCTCTTTCCTTATCCCAGCAGGCAGTCGGGTGTTCATGACAGCTAAGTGTGGTAGTGGGGAAGCAGAGACAGTCAGCTGCCTTACAACAGGGATATGGATGGTGAAGGGGGCCTGGAATAAGAAGCATTAAAGTGAAGACTGAGCAGAGACTGGGAAGAGACTGAGCATCGTGAACAGAAAACCGTTTCCAGTGTAGCTTGAAGAGAGATTGCAGCTGGCTGAGTACTGGCTGTAAACTAGTAAAATGGTTGTTTTCAAGTGTGGACAACTGTACCCCTTTGCAACAGGGAACCATGGATCCCAAAAAACAGACACCAGGCCTACTGGTTAAGGATATGTGTTCTGAGGTCAACTTGGGCTGGTGGTATGCCAGGCCTATAAGCCTGGGGCAAATTATTTAGTCTTATTTCTCTACAAGAACTCAGCAGTGTATACATCGGAGTGGTGTGATAAGGCTTAAATCAATGCGTTTGAAGAGCTTGGTTCAGGGTTTAGCCCTCCATACATACTGGCTCTTGTACCCTGGCCATCATGATTGTTGTTTTTCTGTTTAGAAGGGCCCAGGTGAAGATATCAAATACCGGTGAGGCAATCTTCAGTCTCCAACCTCACATGGGCTGCAATGTATGACCGGCACTCACATCAAACCTCTGCCCATCACCTCTTCTCTCATTCTCAATAGACGGTCTTCTACTCAACTTCCACTCTCTTGAAAAACACACACAATTCACAGATCAGGTTTCAGTTCCCTGTCCCCAAGACCCAGCGTTCTGGGATCCATCTGTCCTTCTAATGGGAAGGCTCCTTCCTCTAAGGGGCAGCTTCCCAGTGCTCAGTGTCCCCTCCTGCCAGTGCTCAGTGTCCCCTCCTCCTGCCACGTCCCTTCCATTTTTCTCCTTCTCCCCAACAGGTCAGCATCTCCAGCCTCCCAGCTTAAAGCCTCTTCTCCAGACCGTCCAAAAGAAATCCTTTCCGTCACTCATAAGCAACTGAGTTACAATTGTGTGAAAACTATCTTTGGGTTTTTAAAAAAGATTTATTTTATGTGTATAAGTGTTCTGTCTGCGTCTATGTTTGTGCACCACATATGCACCTGCTACCCAAGGAAGTCAGAAGAGGATGTCAGATCCCCCTGAAACTGGAGTTACAGATGTTTGTGGCTGCTATGTGTTGTTTCTAACAAAATCTTAATCCTTCGATTTTACCAATAAAGACGTGGGAGCCAGATGCTGGGGTGAAAGCCTCTCTCCTGTTTGTGCCCTTTCACCCCTATGTCTGCTTGCTGAATATTGCCCCCCTATTACCCAGAGTCCCTCTATTAGCCTGGAAGACCCCGCCTTGCCCTTCTGCCCAGCCATTGGCTGTGAGCTCTTTACTAAAGCCAATCATCAAGAAAGGAGGGTGAATGTTTACAAAATTATGAGGATGGTGATAATCCATAAGAATAGAACAACTCAGGGAAGTTGCTGTTCTTCCTGCCTGCACCCTGACTGTGGTGAGCTGATCTGTGCGAGAGAAAGGAACCCCAAGAGGCCTCTTCCCTTTGCCTCCTGCCTGTACTGTCACAGAAAGTGAAGGAAGGTTGTCTGGCGCTTTAGTTCGGCTGGCTGCCCTGATTATTGCAAAACACCTGGCTGGCACCCAGCGGTCCTTTTCTATTTGAAGTAGTATAGCAAATCATCTTGTATTGATTTTGCTCTCATGGCTTCTTGAGCTTGTATCTGTGGGTTTACAGTCTCCACATGTGTAGGAAGCCATGGGTCATTCCCTTGACTGGGGTTCTGCCATGGTCTCTCCTTACTCTGTCCCAATGCCTCATGCATTCATCTGGAAGCTTCCGGATACTCCTTACTCTTGCCTTAACCTTCCGTCTCTGTTTTCCATTTTTTCCCCCAGAGTTTCTTCAGCTGCAAACTCAAAAATCACTATTGTTTTCTGGAGTATCTCATAAGTGATTCTAATCCGATGAATTATTTTCTTTCTTTCTTTCTTTCT